>NW_027596255.1:0-488588 GCF_964194155.1 Cetorhinus maximus | reverse complement strand
TAAAGGGACAGACAGTGAGATCACGGGGAGGTTAAAGGGACAGACAGTGAGATCACGGGGAGGTAAAAGGGACAGAGAGTTTGATCAAAGCGAGGTTAAAGGGACAGAGAGTGAGATCACGGGGAGGTTAAAGGGGCAGAGAGTGAGATCACGGTGAGGTTAAAGGGACAGAGAGTGAGATCACGTGGAGGTTAAAGGGACAGAGAGTGAGATCACGGGGATGTTATAGGGACAGAGGGTGAGATCACGGGGAGGTTAAAGGGACAGGGAATGAGATCACGGGAGGGTTAAAGGGAAAGAGGGTGAGATCATGGGGAGGTTACAATCAGGCAGTAAAACAGCTGGAGCTGGCAGGTTACACACAGAGGGAGAGGGCTGGTCACGAGGCATTTACACCGTCATCTCATTTCAAATCTGTTCCCATTGTCTGTGTTTACTAACAGGGGGTGTGTTTACTAAATGATGCCTCTACCCCCACTCCACCGCCCCTCCGAGATTGTGGATGTAAGTGAGTGAGAAGAGCCCTGGGATCTTGCTGTGTCTTTTTTGTTTCAGTAATGTTTGCTTTATTTTAATCATTTTGAATTGAGTTTATTGAGGCCCTGACTGTGGTTTTCTCTCTCTCTGCCTCTATATTCTGGCATGGGAGAAACAGAGAGAGAGAGACAGAGGGAGAGAGGGAGGGAGGGAGAGAGAGAGGAGGGAAAGAGGAAAGATTGAGGGAACTATTGAGTGGGGAGGTTAACAGATGGTGGGAGGGGACGGTCATGAGGGAGAGAGACAGACAGGATCTGGGGTTTGTCCAGTCCATGTCCCTCGTGGGGCTGTTTGTGGGATCCTGCTGTGCGCTGCAATTGTAAACATTGATGTGTTGACTTTCGGAGGTCCTGGAATTGAATTTCTAAATGTGAGGCTGCGTAAAGGCCTGTTATTTTTATGTTGTTTATTTATTGTTCTATTTCCTGTGTGGAAGGCCAGATGATGAATTGGACTGGGGGAGGGAGGGTGGGGGCTTGAATCCCCGTCACTGATTTCTCTGAAGTTTTCATATATTTTGTAAATCAATTAGTTCCCAACCCCGGGCCCAGTTTTAAAGAGGAAGATTTTCTGGGAATAGGGGGTGGCGGAAGGATAGCTGGCTAATATCACCTTGCTTGTGGGATCTTGCTGTGCGTGTCCAACCTGCAGCCTGTCCTGCACTGCAACCCTGTGGCTGCCCTCCCCCTGAATTCAGTTCAGTGACGGGCTGATTGAGGATTGCTCCCATTTCCCGCCGCCCCCCCTGTCATTTCTCTCAGTAAACCCTGGATAAATATAAAACATGGCCACAGTGCATCATTATTTCAAATGGTCAGAAAGAAGCTTTTCTGAGCGCATTTCAGTCAAGATTGATCCTGAGGTAAAGAAAAGGAACAGAGATAGCGACAGATTAGAGAGGTAAAGATGAGCAGAGATAGAGAGGAGGCTAGATAGGTACAGAGGGAGGGGGAGAGAGACAGAGGGAGAGGGAGAGGTGACAGTGTTAGAATCGGAAAGTGCAATGTGAATATTTAGTGTGCAAACAGCAGCAGCCCTGGAGTGAGCAGGTAGAGGGGGTGAGGACAGTGAATGGGAGAGGGACGGCGAGAGGGGAATGATCAGTGTTTGTGTGGTTTTTACAATGAGGCAGTAAAACAGCTGGAGCTGGCAGGTTACACACAGAGGGAGAGACGCAGCCTCTGGGAGTTGGGGGGACAGGGGAGGCACTGGGGTGGTCTCCAGTGTTTAGTCACAGCCCCAGCCTCAGAGTAAAGGCCCCACACGCCCACCTCCCTCTTTTGATTGAGATTGTGGTTGTGAGCGAGTGAGAAGAGCCCTGGGATCTTGCTGTGTCTTGTGTTTTAAAATTCTGTGCTTTATTTTAATCAATTTCCATTTCTCTCTCTCTCTTTCCCTCTCCCCCACAAGGAGAATGGATTTGGCAGCTGCAGCTCGGACGATGCAGAGAGAGAAACGATTTGCCGCGAGGAATCCTCGGACAAGAGCTGTAACCGGAGAGAAAAATAATAAAAATGTGTCCGTGCCTTTGTCACTCATTCTTATACCCGGAGAAAGGACGTGTGGAATTTTCACACCGACGATTGGGTTCAGTGTCGGTGGGGGGGGGGGTTTGGGGAATGGGGGTTTTACTCAGGGGGATCCAGGTTGAGACACGGTACTGCAGAGAGCCCAATCTAATCCCATCGAGTTCAATCCCTCCACCTCTTCCTGCCTCTCTTATCTCTGCTCACTCTTACTCAGTGATAGTTTCAGGGCCTGTAACACTCACAGGGTCTGCATTCGATTCACGGCCTGGATCATTATCCTTTAACGGTATCAATTCTGCATTATTTTCAGGGTCTCTATTAGATTGGGGGCCTGTCTTTGTTTGATGGTTTTGATCAGTTTGGGGGGGATTCAGTTGTCGCTGGGTGGATTTGTTTCTGCTTTTGATTTATTACCGCCCAAGGAGGATCAGCCTCTGGCACAAAGAAACTGTTCAGCACAACCTTAACCAAGACATAAGGGCCCCCGGCTTCTGTTAGGCCTCAGGCCTCCGCTGGCCTCTGTTAGCTCACACCCAACAAATCATACATCGGCGGGAGAGGCATCATGCCCATCGTGTCTGTATTACTTTAATGGCCTCTATGAATATTTATTTCACGGCCCGTGTGGGTTTCAGTGTTTAATATTGGATTTGAGGGATTCTGTTAGTTTCAGTGATTGAATAAATTTCAAGGTCTGTATTTGCCCTTGTGTCATAGTAATTTCAGGGAGCAGATTCATTTTTTGGCTCAGTAATAGTTTCAGGCACCGTCTAATGATCAGGGCCAAAATGAGTTTCATGGTGAATCCTAGTCTCAGGGGCTCCATTAGTTTCAATGCCCGATTTCGATTCTGGAACTAGATTATTTAATCCAGGTCTGCATTTTTTTCATAGTCTCTATTAATTCCGGGTCCAGTATTAGTGTTGGGTCTGCATTGGTTTCTGGGCCTGGATTAGATTCAGGGTCAGTATTAATTCCAGACCGTGTATTAGTTTCAGGGTCTGTATTAATTCCAGACCGTGTATTAGTTTCAGGGTCTGTATTAATTCCAGACCGTGTATTAGTTTCAGGGTCTGTATTAATTCCAGACCGTGTATTAGTTTCAGGGTCTGTATTAATTCCAGACCGTGTATTAGTTTCAGGGTCAGTATTAATTCCAGACCATGTATTAGTTTCAGGGTCAGTATTAATTCCAGACCGTGTATTAGTTTCAGGGTCTGTATTAATTCCAGACCGTGTATTAGTTTCAGGGTCTGTATTAATTCCAGACCGTGTATTAGTTTCAGGGTCAGTATTAATTCCAGACCGTGTATTAGTTTCAGGGTCAGTATTAATTCCAGACCGTGTATTAGTTTCAGGGTCTGTATTAATTCCAGACCGTGTATTAGTTTCAGGGTCAGTATTAATTCCAGACCGTGTATTAGTTTCAGGGTCTGTATTAATTCCAGACCATGTATTAGTTTCAGGGTCAGTATTAATTCCAGACCGTGTATTAGTTTCAGGGTCAGTATGGGTTTGAGGATCTTTAGTGTCAGGACAATGATTAGAGCCGGGGGGTGGAAAATTACAGGGGGGGAAAGAAAGAGTGTTTGGGGGGGGGAAAGAGCGTGGGGGGGGGGAAATGAGCGTGGGGGGTTGGATAAAAAAAAAAGCGTGGTGGGGGGGGTATAAAAAAAAAGAGCGTGGGGGGGAAAGAAAAAAGAGCGTGGGGGGGGAAAGAAAAAAGAGCGTGGGGGGGGAAAGAAAAAAGAGCGTGGGGGGGGAAAGAAAAAAGAGCGTGGGGGGGGAAAGAAAAAAGAGCGTGGGGGGGGGGGAAAGAAAAAAGAGCGTGGGGGGGGAAAGAAAAAAGAGCGTGGGGGGGGAAAGAAAAAAGAGCGTGGGGGGGGAATAAAAAAGAGCGTGGGGGGGGGAAAGAAAAAAGAGCGTGGGGGGGAAAGAAAAAAGAGCGTGGGGGGGGAATAAAAAAGAGCGTGGGGGGGGAATAAAAAAGAGCGTGGGGGGGGAATAAAAAAGAGCGTGGGGGGGGAATAAAAAAGAGCGTGGGGGGGAATAAAAAAAAGAGTGTGGGGGGGGAGTTTTTAAAAAAAAGAGCATGGGGGGGAATAAAAAAAAGAGTGTGGGGGGGGAGTTTTTAAAAAAAGAGCATGGGGGGGGAATAAAAAAAAGAGTGTGGGGGGGAATAAAAAAGAGTGTGGGGGGGAATAAAAAAAAGAGTGGGGGGGGGAATAAAAAAAAGAGTGGGGGGGGAATAAAAAAAAAGAGTTGTGGGGGGAATAAAAAAAAGAGTGTGGGGGGGAATAAAAAAAAGAGTGTGGGGGGAATAAAAAAAAGAGTGGGGGGGGAATAAAAAAAAAGAGTTGTGGGGGGAATAAAAAAAAGAGTGTGGGGGGGAATAAAAAAAAGAGTGTGGGGGGAATAAAAAAAAGAGTGTGGGGGGGGATAAAAAAAAGAGTGTGGGGGGGGGAATAAAAAAAAGAGTGTGGGGGGGGGGAATAAAAAAAAAGAGTGTGGGGGGGGAAATAAAAAAAAAAGAGTGTGGGGGGGGGAATAAAAAAAAGAGTGTGGGGGGGGGGAATAAAAAAAAAGAGTGTGGGGGGGAAATAAAAAAAAAAGAGTGTGGGGGGGAATAAAAAAAAGAGTGTGGGGGGGAATAAAAAAAAGAGTGTGGGGGGGGGATAAAAAAAAGAGTGTGGGGGGGATTAGAAAAAAAGAGCGTGGGGGGGAAAAAGAAAGAGAGAGAGGGAGAAAGGGGCAGAGAGAGAGAGAGAGAGAGAGAAAGGGGCAGAGAGAGACAGAGACAGAGAGAGAGAGAGAGACAGAGACAGAGAGAGAGAAAGAAAGGGGCAGAGAGAGAGAAAGGGGTAGAGAGAGAGAGAGAGAGACAGAGAGAGAGAAAGAAAGGGGCAGAGAGAGAGAAAGAAAGAGACAGAGAGAGAGAGAGAAAGGGGTAGAGAGAGAGAGAGAGAGAGAGAGAAAGAAAGGGACAGAGAGAGAGAAAGAAAGGGGCAGAGAGAGAGAGAGAGACAGAGAATGAGAGAAAGAAAGAGACAGAGAGAGAAAGGGGTAGAGAGAGAGAAAGAAACAGACATAGAGAGAGAAAGAAAGGGGCAGAGAGAGAGAGAGACAGAGAATGAGAGAAAGAAAGAGACAGAGAGAGAAAGGGGTAGAGACAGAGAAAGAAACAGACATAGAGAGAGAAAGAAAGGGGCAGAGAGAGAGAAAGAAAGAGACAGAGAGAGAGAAAGAAAGAGGCAGAGAGAGAGAGAAAGAGACAGAAAAAGAAAGAGGCAGAGAGAGAAAGAGGCAGAGAGAGAGAGAGGGAGAAAGAGGCAGACAGAGAGAGAGAGAGAGAGAGAGAAAGAGGCAGAGAGAGAGAGAGAGAGAGAGAGAGAGAAAGAGGCAGAGAAAGACAGGGAAAGAGGCAGAGAGAGAGAGAGAGAGAGAGAGAGAAAGAGGCAGAGAGGGATAGAGAGAAAGATGCAGAGAGAGAGCAGAGAGGTATAGAGAGAAAGAGGCAGAGAGAGAACGAGGCAGAGAGAGAGAGACAGAGGTAGAGAGAGACCTATGGAGACAGAGAGAGAGAGGGATAGAGAGACACAGAGAGAGGGATAGAGAGACACAGAGAGAGGGATAGAGGGACACAGAGATAGGGATAGAGAGACACAGAGAGAGGGATGGAGAGACACAGAGAGAGGGATGGAGAGACACAGAGAGAGGGATAGAGAGACACAGAGAGAGGGATAGAGAGACACAGAGAGAGGGATAGAGAGACACAGAGAGAGAGGAAGAGAAGGAGACAGAGGCAAAGGGTGGAGAGAGAGTAAGGCGAGAAATTGAAGAGTTTCATACTCACCAATCCATAGGTTCCGACTTCCCTTGGTGGATTCTCACTCCTCCTTCCATCTCCTCTCCCATGGCGGGGAGAGAGACCCTGGGCCTGGGTTTGTGTGCTGGGTGGGGAGATTCAAAGGCCAGATCTGGGACTTGGTTCAGATACACACTCACCCACACAGGCAGACACACACCTACCCACCCACCCACACAGACACACACTGACCCACCCACCCACCAACCCAGACAGACACAAAGACAGAGAGAGAAAGAGAAAGATATATACTCACCTCACACAGGCAATGTTACTCATCCCAATGCCGCATGGCCCAGAGACCTGAACAATGGGTGATCCAGACCTTTTATACTCCCATGTCTGTCACTCAAACACTCCACACCTCACCAATCTGCCCTATCCAACCAGCATTCAGCACTGCACACCTGAGACACACCTACCCAGGGGTGGCACAGACCAACAGGAAACTTTCTCTGTGACTGGGGGGGTGGTGGGTGTGCTGTAATCCACCAGGCAAATGGTTTAACCCAGGGCAATCTCCCTGTCCATCTCTCTCATCCCCCTAGGCCAGAATCCACACAGCTCAGGAACAATGGAGCTGGCAGAGAGAAAGAATTAAAGAATTAGGGGGAAAGAATTAAAGTGGAGCAGCTCTGTGGAGAAACAGGACAGGGAAAATGCTGCCATGTGTCTTCACCAAGCTGCTCTGGATCCAGCTGCACTGGTTTCTGCCCAGGCTCATCCCCGAGGGCTCTGTTCACACTGGGATGTACACAGGCTCCCACACACAGAGACACACTGAGAGAGACATCCATTCTTGTACACACACACTGAGAGAGACATTCAATCCTGTACACACACACACTGAGAGAGACATCCACTCCTGTACACACACACTGAGAGAGACATCCACTCCTGTACACACACACACACTGAGAGAGACATTCAATCCTGTACACACACACACACTGAGAGAGACATCCACTCCTGTACACACACACACTGAGAGAGACATCCACTCCTGTACACACACACACACTGAGAGAGACATTCAATCCTGTACACACACACACTGAGAGAGACATCCATTCTTGTACACACACACTGAGAGAGACATTCAATCCTGTACACACACACACTGAGAGAGACATCCACTCCTGTACACACACACACTGAGAGAGACATCCACTCCTGTACACACACACACACTGAGAGAGACATCCACTCCTGTACACACACACACTGAGAGAGACATCCACTCCTGTACACACACACACTGAGAGAGACATCCACTCCTGTACACACACACACACTGAGAGAGACATCCACTCCTGTACACACACACACTGAGAGAGACATCCACTCCTGTACACACACACACTGAGAGAGACATCCACTCCTGTACACACACACACACTGAGAGAGACATCCACTCCTGTACACACACACACTGAGAGAGACATCCACTCCTGTACACACACACACTGAGAGAGACATCCACTCCTGTACACACACACACTGAGAGAGACATCCACTCCTGTACACACACACACACTGAGAGAGACATTCAATCCTGTACACACACACACACTGAGAGAGACATTCACTCCTGTACACACACACACACTGAGAGAGACATCCACTCCTGTACACACACACTGAGAGAGACATCCACTCCTGTACACACACACTGAGAGAGACATTCAATCCTGTACACACACACACTGAGAGAGACATTTAATCCTGTACACACACACACACTGAGAGAGACATCGACTACTGTACACACACACTGAGAGAGACATTCAATCCTGTACACACACACACACTGAGAGAGACATTCACTCCTGTACACACACACTGAGAGAGACATCCACTCCTGTACACACACACTGAGAGAGACATTCACTCCTGTACACACACACACACTGAGAGAGACATTCACTCCTGTACACACACACACACTGAGAGAGACATCCACTCCTGTACACACACACACACTGAGAGAGACATTCACTCCTGTACACACACACACACTGAGAGAGACATTCAATCCTGTACACACACACACTGAGAGAGACATTCAATCCTGTACACACACACACACTGAGAGAGACATTCACTCCTGTACACACACACACACTGAGAGAGACATTCACTCCTGTACACACACACACTGAGAGAGACATTCACTCCTGTACACACACACACACACTGAGAGAGACATTCACTCCTGTACACACACACACACTGAGAGAGACATTCACTCCTGTACACACACACACACTGAGAGAGACATTCAATCCTGTACACACACACACACTGAGAGAGACATTCACTCCTGTACACACACACACACTGAGAGAGACATCCACTCCTGTACACACACACACTGAGAGAGACATTCAATCCTGTACACACACACACACTGAGAGAGACATTCAATCCTGTACACACACACACTGAGAGAGACATCCACTCCTGTACACACACACACACTGAGAGAGACATTCACTCCTGTACACACACACACACTGAGAGAGACATTCAATCCTGTACACACACACACACTGAGAGAGACATTCAATCCTGTACACACACACACACTGAGAGAGACAAGTCTGGAAACTGTGCAATTAGCTTTCCAAAGAATACATTTTTCTATTATCTTTATTCTATTCAGGAAATGTGTGAGGGTACATTAAATGCCTCCCATGTTGACATAAAATGCAATGCAGTTCACTCTCTTTCAATCCACTGTGTGTGGGGCAGTCTGAGGGACTTCAATCCAATTGAACATTGGTTAGATTTACAATTCTCATTTCATATCAAACATTCTCTGAAGCCTTGTGTTACAGAGACCCAGCTTACAACACTGCACAATGATATCCCCAGATCTCCTGCAGGCTCTGCCACGTCTTCACCCACTGACATCTCTGCTCAGCTCCCAGCTTGGAAGAGAGGTGAGTCCCGAACTTCATTTCTGCATTGATTTTCTCACCTCCCCAACCTCCACTCCAACCAAGCTGTGTGCTCCCAGCTCAGATCTGTCAGGGCCACTGTCAATGTCGTGAGACAGCTTCTCTGGACTCTCTCTCTCTCTGTGCCAACACTCATAGCACTAATTCTGATCCTCTGGGACCTCACTTGACCTTTCAGGTTAAACAGGGAGCTGCAGACACAACAGTCATTCCAGGATGCATTGGAGCCTGGCAGCATTTAGAAGATATTTACACAGGTTTCCAGACTTTCTCGCAGTTGTGATCTTTCTCCATCCTGTCCACTCGGGGTGTTTGATAACAGAGTTTCCCCGGCTGATATCAAGCTGTGTTTCATTCCTGATTTGAAATGTTGAATCTGGTAATCACACAATGGGATAAACGCACTGACAGCAAAGGATTGTCTTTCACTGACTTCATTCGCTGCAATAATACAGACTGAACTGTGAAACAATAACTCATCCCCTTCATCTTACACTTACAGCATTTACAATATAAAGCTGGACATCATTGGTAAAGTATACGACAGGAGCAGTGGATTCCATAGGTACAGGCTAACATGTCACTTTCAATAGTTATCAGGTTAAGAAGGGCAGGACACAACAAAGGAGAAACTGGTGCAAATTTTCCCAGGTATGGGTTAAAACCCAGAGATATTTATCAATCTGCAATGCAGCCCTGCTTTACCCACTCACCTTTACTGATCTACCCCCTGCTGGATGTTCCCTGAATTACACACTCACCTTTACTGATCTACCCCCCTGCTGGATGTTCCCTGAAATACCCACTCACCTTTACTGATCTACCCCCTGCTGGATGTTCCCTGAATTACACACACACCTTTACTGATCTACCCCCTGCTGGATGTTCCCTGAATTACACACTCACCTTTACTGATCTACCCCCTGCTGGATGTTCCCTGAATTACACACACACCTTTACTGATCTACCCCCTGCTGGATGTTCCCTGAATTACACACTCACCTTTACTGATCTACCCCCTGCTGGATATTCTGAGAATTACACACACACCTTTACTGATCAAGCCCCTGCTGGATGTTCCCTGAATTACACACACACACCTTTACTGATCTACCCCCTGCTGGATGTTCCCTGAATTACACACACACATTTACTGATCTACCCCCTGCTGGATATTCTGAGAATTACACACACACCTTTACTGATCAAGCCCCTGCTGGATGTTCCCTGAATTACACACACACACACCTTTACTGATCTACCCCCTGCTGGATATTCTGAGAATTACACACTCACCTTTACTGATCTAGCCCCTGCAGGATGTTCCCTGAATTACACACTCACCTATACTGATCTACCCCCTGCTGGATCTTCCCTGAATTACACACACACATTTACTGATCTACCCCCTGCTGGATATTCTGAGAATTACACACACACATTTACTGATCTACCCCCTGCTGGATGTTCCCTGAATTAGACACACACATCTTTACTCAGTATTCAGCCACTCAAACCCTTGCAATTGGAATTTTCCTTGCATTCTGCCCCTTTATTGAAGCCTTTCTAAGGGAGAGATTTCCTTGTCTGATTGTCCATCAATGGAATCCCTGCTTTCTGTCCTGTGCACTTTGACAAGTTTACCCTGCAGGGTCAATGGATCATTTCACAACATTTCTATTGATGCTCGTCAGTGAAAATGTTTAAAAAAAAATCTCACTTTTCACTTTCCCAGGAATAAAATTCCCTGTCAGGAAAATGTTCTTCAATCCACCTCTTATTAAACACCATAGCAAGCCTGTCCCTGTGCATAGACATTCCACTCCCTGTCTTCTTTAAGGATTAAAAGATTCTCTCTAAATTCAAGTGTTTTTAATCCATGGACGAGCCCCCAATTTGTCGTGATCCCAGGTAATGCTATGATTGAACTCGAGAGATCACGGAATGGAAGTTGCTTTGATTGAATATATTCTTTTGTAAACCATGGATGCAACTTACTGAAACTGATTCACGGGAGTCTGATGTTTATTTTCTTTATCGAAATATAAAGCATTTAAAAAAACATGAAACATTGGCTATATTTCACTGGATTACAAAAGGTTTGGAAAGCCTTCAATACAGACACCAAGAAAGAACTGGGCCAAACTCACGTTGTCCCGTTTATTACAGCAACCAGTACAGACCCATTACTACAGTAAGGAGGTGCCACTATTTCCACATCCAGGGTTAAACTGGTTCAGATGCAAAGAGTTTTCATTTTCAGTGAACTTATGGACATTCAATAGATGTCCTTCTACAATTTTTACCTCCTCTGAGATATCCAGAAACCTCACTCTAAATTAGTTAATACTTTAAGTATATGTTTTCATTTCCAAATTAAAACCTAAAAAACCCTGTTTTTTCATGCTGCTTCTCCCTACCTCCATGTGGGTCTTTCTTTGATTCACTGCCTCTGGGCAAGAGCAAGATTTATTTTGCATGTTTTAACTTCCCTAAATTGCTAATTCCTTGGGTGACCCATCTCTTCACTTCAAGAGTGTAAAATAAATTAAAATACGTGCATGCAAAGAGAGCAGCATGTTTGCGTTCTCCATTTCACATAACTGCAGGCTTCGTGATTTCCAACAAACAAAAGAAATAGAACGTAAATTAAACTTAACAATACATCTTGTTCCTAACACCAACAAACAAAATTGCAATTAATTTAAACTATATTTAGTTCCTAACAGTGCCTCCATAATCAGTTTGTGTGCGCATGTATGTGCACATAACCACTAGATTACGGTTGTGTGTATTTTTGTGCATAACCAATTGCTTATTGTTTATGTGCATGTGTGCATTTAATTATTTTTATTCATTCATGGGGTATCGGCTTCACTGGCTGGGGCATCATTTATTGTCCATCTTTAGCTATTCTTGAGAAAGTGGTGGTGAGCTGCCTCTTTGATCAACTGCAGTTCATGTTGGGTAGGTGCATCCGCAGTGCTGTTAGAAAGGGGGATCCTGGAATTTGACCCAGCGACATTGAAGGGACGGCGATATATTTCCAAGTCAGGATGGTGAGTGACTAAGAGGGGAGCTTCCACGCCGTGGTGTTCCAACGTGCCTTTGACTGTGGTGGTGGGTGTTGAACGCCCTACCTAAGTAGTCTTGGTGAATTTCTAATTTTCGTTTATGTATAACTAAATGATTATTATGTGTGTATATTTGTCTACAAAACTATCTGTTTGTTACGTGAGTGAATTTGCGAACACAACCAGTAGTTTATTATGTGTGTGTGTGTACCTAAACACATTTTTGTTACTTGTGTGTACCTGTTTACATAACCACCAGTTTATTGTTTGTATGTACGTGTGCACATAACCTCTTGTTTATTTATTGCGTGTACTTGTGTGCATAACCACTAGTTTATTGCCTTTGTGTATGTGACCATAACAACGATTTTATTGCTTTTGTGTATGTGAGCATAACCACTGGTTTCTTGTTTGTGTTTATGTGTTATCTAACCACTTGCTTGTAGTTCTATAGCTATTGCCGTGCAATTAACAAATATGGTCAGCATAAAAGCAAGTGTTTGTGTCGCTCCATGAGGGAGAGAAGTAACTGGCGGTTTTTCCTGAATTCAGCCTGGCCGTTATCACTGGAGCATTGCAATGTCGGCGAATTACATAACATGATTATCACCATCATGTTGCTGAGTCCTGGTTAACTTACTGCGGACATTTTATACATGATTTCATGCAGATGTTGACCTTGCTTTGTTACCTGCCACTTATGAGCCCAAGACTGAATGCTCTCCTGTTTCTGTTGCATTTGGACATGGATTGCTTCATTATCTGAACAGCTCCGAATGGCACTGGAAATTGTGCAATCGTCAGCAATACCCTCAATTCTGATCTTATGATGGAGGGAAGGTAATTGATGAAGCAACTGAAGATGTTTGGCATGGAGTATTACTCTGGAGAACTCGTGCAGGGATGTCCTGGGACAGTGAACATTGACCTCGAACATCTACAGACATCTTCGTTTGCAGTAGGTATGACTGCAACGAACTCAGAGGACTCCCGGAATTACATTGACTACTGTTTGATCGAGCTCTTGGATAATAGACTCCGTCATAAGCTGTCTTGTTGTCCAGGATAGTCACTGCCAACTCATCTCTGCATTTCAGATCTTTTTACATTTTGAAACAACATTTTATGAAGCCAGGAGATGGGTAGACAAACCTATCCAAAACTACGCGTCAGTGAGCAGGTTATTGCTAATCAAGTGCAGCAGAACAGCACTATCAATGACACCTTCCGTCAACATGCAGATGATCAGGATTTGATGATGGGGTTATAATTGATAGGATTGGATTTTTTCATATTTGAGAAAAAAGAGAGACCTGGGAAAATTTCCAAATAGCCAAGTATATGTCAGTGTTGTAGCTGCATTGGAATAGCTTAACTGAAGGCGCAGCGAGTTCTCGAGCACAAGCCTTCAGTCCGATTATCGGAGACGTGTCAGGTTTCATAGCTTTTGCTTATCCAATGCCTTCAGCCCTTGTCTTGATGTCACGTTTAGTGAAACGAATTTCCTGAAGGATGACACCTGTGGCGTTGAATGCCTCAGGAGCCGAGTGAGATGAATCATTAACTGGACACTTCTGGATGGAGTTTTCGGCAAGTTCTTCAGCCTTGTGTTTTGCAGCGATCTGGTGTGCTCCCCCATCATTGATGCTGTGGATACTTCAGGAACCTCCTTCTCAATTTTGTTTTGCTGCTTTTAATTTCCCATCGCCAACACAACAGGATGTGGCTGACTTAGTTATGATTAACTCATCGTGAGGTCACTTAGCTCAGTCTGGGGATTGCTTTTTACCCTGTTTGTCATGTAAGTCATTGTGTGTTCTAGCTTCACAAGGCTGGCACATCATTTTTAGGTTTGGTGGCTGCTGCTCCTCGCATGCCCACCAGGACTCGTCAATGGAAAGGGATTTACGTTACCGTGGAGGGCTGGGAGTGTCATATGTGTGGCAATGAGGTTAAGGTTTGTGTTTGTTGCAATAGTGATGTTGCCATTGGGCTTCAGGGCGTCATAGATGCTCAGTTTGAGTTGCTTGATATCTTCAAAATCAATCCTAATCGGCACGATGTTTGTGCCACACTCCATCATGAAGTGCATCCTTAATGTGAAGTAATTGTGAAGACATCGGACAGCTGGTTGGCAAATGATGATTTTGCAGACAATCATTCCTCAATGGTACATTTATGAAGAGAATTAAATATCAAAACTTAATCGTTGTCCTCATTATCATCATCCTCATTCCCTCGAAACGAGGATGACTTCAGCCAGTGTGCGTCTTCAGATCACTCACCAGACCAATCCTGAAGGCACAGGTCATTGGTCAAAACCGGCAGGATTTTTCCAGAGGAAGGTTGTTCCCTGAGTTTCGGTTTGTTTTTTTTCCCCTTCCGTTTTGATCACTTCTCCACAGCAGAGTTGATGTGGGCACTGGGGTGCAGCTTGTTGGATGAGGCTACAACACATGGCACAGTTATTGGCAAGTTCCTCCCAAGTACCGAGATCTCTTTATGCCCGTTTAATTGAGGCTGTTAGTGTGTCCTTGAAACATTTCCTCTGTCTCCTTGAGATCGGGTGTCACGCTCAAGTAGTTAAAAGTGGATCTGCTTCAGGAATCTTTCATTTGACATGTGCGTGTAGTGACAAGACAAGTGGAGCTCTTTTCACATGATCCTGGTGAAGATTCTTGTGGAACTGATTTCAGGGAGGAAACAGGAGTTGGTTCACCAGTCTTCCCACTTGCAATTTAATATCCTGCGGAGATACCGCTGGTGGAAATTCTCCCGCAGCCGGTGGTGTCTTTGTTCGGTGAACCAAGAGCCACTGATATATCTAAGCGTGGGGGCATCAACAGGGCGGTTGGCCTCGCTCAAAATCTCAGACTTGTTTTTACAAAAAACTGGGTGGAATAGGTCTTACCACTATACGTCTGCAATTCCAACATTATTTCACTTTAATAGAAGGATGATATTCAAACTCTTGCTATTATAGATGCACATCACTCATGGCCACTCCGGAGAAGGTTTGCTCATGAATCCAACTGGAACGACTCCTTCCCGTCTGTGAAAACAACCTTTCAAAAACCCAATTGTTTACTGGCCACGCAGAAAAAAAAAGCACATGCATGATATTTGTCAGTGGATAAACCAAGCAATCCTTTCTGGAGCTGATTAAACTGCTCTGCAGCGTTTTTGTTCATCAGTCAAAGGCATTTGACTCCATCAAGCGTGAAATACGCTGATAAATCTTTCAAAGACCGGGTTGATCAGAAAAGTGGTCCTTGCTGTGTAGCCACTGCTGCGATGCAGCGGAAGAGGCAGTATTGCCCCCATAAAGACCCCATAAACCCCTCGATTAGATTCCAGTCTGTAACTCACTCCTGGGTGTCTGTTATTCTATATATAAACCCCCTCGACCCCGCGATTAGATTCCAGTCTGTAACTCAATCCCGCAAATCAATTATTCTACATATAAACCCCCTGAACCCCTCAATTAGATTCCAGTCTATAACTCACTCCCGGGTATTTGTTATTCTGTATATAAACCACCCCGAACCCCTCGATTATATTCCAGTCTGTAAATCACTCCCGGGTATTTCTTATTCTATAAATAAACCACCCCGAACCCCTCGATTAGATTCCAGTCTGTAACTCAATCCTTTGTATCTATTATTCTATATATAAACAACACAAACGCCTCGATTAGATTCCAGCACTTCCACATTACAAGTTGAGGAAGGGGTCTCCCCCCATTTTAAAGTTGGTTAAAGGCTCTCCCTCTAATTTAAAGATGGAGAAGGGATGTCTCACAGGATATTGTTCTTTACACTCACTAATGTTAACACATTTTTGAACATTTTAATTTTCCCCCTACACTTTCTCTTTCTCTCACCCTGTCTCGTTCCTTCTCTCCCTCTCCCACCCCATCTCTCTGCCACTCTATACATTTCTCTGTTTCTCTATCTCACCCCATATCTTTACCCTACACTCGCTCCCCTCTCTTCATCTCTCTCTCTCAACTCATCCCTTTTTTATCGCTTGATCTCCTCTCTCTATCTCACTCGCTTACCCAGCTCTCTTTCCCTCTCTCCCTGCCTCTCTTCCTCTGAGAATCTAGTCTACAAACACCAGGAAGCCATTTTAGGTTTGTTCACAGTGGCCATTTTATGTCCCCACAGCAATGGGACATTTAGGACAGAGTTGACTCATGTAACATTAATATTTGAAACGTGACAGAGACACAGGTATGGAGACATAAATTCCACGTGTATTCCCTGGAATATTGAAGGATCCGGGCGTTCACTCCCACACTTTGCTGTTGTGAATTTGAATTCTGAATTTTCTAAAACTGAATCTGGAAGTAAAAACCCCCGGGATGGAATGATTCACATTCTTTCTGCTGCTGCAAAGCCCGTGTCTGTGTCTGTTTCTCAGTATTTATTAACAATATAAGATAATAGGATAGAATGCCACAAGTTTGCCATAATGTCTGGAAAGAGGGTCGAAACAGAGGGGCTGAGGTAGCAAAACAAGAGGAGGGGGTGTGAATAGACACAGGATCTGGGGGTCTCCAATGTGTAGACTCTGCCCAGCTCCCAGTCACATCTTTTAGAAATGGCCGAATTGCGAAAATGAATCCAGGGACAGTGAAGCAAGTGACTCACTAACAATGAGAGCATTTTAAACATTCATTCATTCACTGCAAAGCGCTCAGTCTTTCTGAGGTTCTGAAGGGGTCGGGGGTCTTCACTGTACCTGTCCTGGGAGTGTTTGATGGGGACAGTGTAGAGGGAGCTATACTCTGTATCTAACCCAGTGCTGTAAAAGTCCTGGGAGTGTTTGATAGGAACAGTGTAGAGGAAGCATTACTCTGTATCTAACCCTGTGCTTTACCTGCCCTGGGAGTGTTTGATGGGGACGGCGTAGAGGGAGATTTAGTCTGAATCTAACCCAGTGCTGTACCTGTCTTTGCAGTGTTTGATGGGGACAGTATAGAGGGAGCTTTACTCTGTATCTAACCCCGTGCTGTACTTGCCCTGGGAGTGTTTGATGGGGACAGTGCAGAGGGAGCTTTATTCTGTATCTAAACCCGTGCTGTACCTGCCCCGGGAGTGTTTGATGGTCACAGTGTAGAGGGAGCTTTATTCTTTATTTAAACCCATGCTGTACCAGTCCTGCGAGTGTTTGATGGGGACAGATTCAAGGGAGCTTTACTCCTTATCTAACCATGTCCTGTTCGTGTCCTGGGAGTGTTTGATGGGGACAGTGTAGAGGGAGCTTTACTCTGAATCTATCCCAGTGCTGTACCTGTCCATGGAGGGTTTGATGGGGACAGTGTAGAGGGAGCTTTATTCTGTATCTAACCCCGTGCTTTACCTATCCTGGGAGTGTTTCATGGGGACAGTGTAGAGGAAGCTTTACTCTGTATCTAACCCTTTGCTGTACCTGTCCTGGGAGTGTTTGATGGGGACAGTATAGAGGGAGCTTTACTCTGTATCTAACCCCGTGCTGTACCTGTCTTGGGATTGTTTGATGATGACAGTATCGAGGGAGCTTTAATCTGTATCTAGCCCCGTGCTGTACCTGCCCTGGGAGTGTTTGATGGGGACGCTGTTTAGGGAGCATTACTCTGTATCTAACCCTGTGCTGTAGCAGTCCTGGGAGTGTTTGATGGGGAAAGTGTAGAGGTAGCTTTACTCTGTATCTAACCCTGTCCTGTTCCTGTCCTGGGAGTGTTTGATGGGGACAGTATAGAGGGAGCTTTACTCTGTATCTAACCCTGTCCTGTTCCTGTCCTGGGAGTGTTTGATGGAGACAGTGTAGAGGGAGCTTTTTTCTGTATGTAAACCCAATGCTGTTCCTGCCCTGGGAGTGTTTGATGGGGACAGTATAGAGGGAGCCTTACTCTGTATCTAAACCTGTTCTGTTCCTGTCCAGGGAGTGTTTGATGGGAACAGTGCAGAGGGAGCTTTTCTGTGTATCTAACCCTGTGCTGTACCTGTCCTGGGAGTGTTTGATGGGGACATTATAGATGTAGCTTTACTCTGTATCTAACCCAGTGCTGTAGTTGCCCTGGGAGTGATTGATGATGACATTGCAGTGGGATCTTTATTCTGTATATAAACCCGAGCTGTACCAGGCCTGGGAGTGTTTGATGGGGACGGTATAGTGGGAGATTTACTCTGTATCTAACACCGTGCCGTCCCTGTCCTGGGAGTGTTTGATGGGGACGGTGTAAAGGGAGCTTTACTCTGTATCTAACCCCGTGCTGTACCTGTCCTGGGAGGGTTTGATGGGGACAGTTTAGAGGGAGCTTTAGTCAGTATATAAACCTGTCCTGTACCTGCCCTTGGAGTGCTTCATGGGGACAGTGTAGATGGAGCTTTTTTCTGAATCTTACCCCGGGCAGTACCAGTCCTGGGAGTGTTTGATGGGGACAGGTTAGAGGGAGATTTACTCTGTATCTAACCCTGTGCTGTAACTGCCATGGGAGTGTATGATGGGCACAGTGTAGGGGGAGTTTTTCTCTGTTTCTAACCCCGGGCTGTACTAGTCCTGGGAGTGTTTGATGGGTACAGTATCGAGGGAGCTTTACTCTGTATCTAACCCTGTGCTGCACCAGTCCTGAGAGTGTTTGATGGGGACAGCTTAGAGGGGAATTTAGACTGTATCTAACCCCGTGCTGTACCTGCCCTGGGAGTGTACGATGTGCACAGTGTAGGGGCAGCTTTACTCTGTATCTAACCCCGTGCTGTACCAGTCCAGGGAGTGTTTGATGGGGAGAGTATAGAGGGAGGTTTACACTGTATCTAACCCTGTGCTGTGGGGGACGTGGGAGTGTTTGCTGGGGACAGTGTAGAGGGAGCTTTTCTCTGTATCTAACCCAGGGCTTTTCCTACCCTGGGAGTGTTTGATGGGGAAAGTGTAGAGGAAGTTTAACTCTGTATCTGACCCTGTCTTGTTCCCGTCGTGGGAGTGTTTGATTGGGACAGTATCGAGGGAGCTTTACTCTGTATCTAACCCAGTTCTGTTCCTGTCCAGGGAGTATTTGAAGGGGACAGTGCAGAGGGAGCTTTAGTCTGTATCTAACCCTGTGCTGTACATGTCCTGGGAGTGTTTGATGGGGACAGTATAGAGGGAGCTTTACTCTGTATCTAACCCAGTGCTGTACTTGCCCTGGGAGTGTTTGATGATGACAGTGCAGTGTGACCTTTATTCTGTGTATAAACCCGTGCTGTACCTGGCCTGGGAGTGTTTGATGGGGACTGTATAGTGGGAGATTTACTCTGTATCTAACACCGTGCTGTACCAGTCCTGGGAGTGTTTGATGGGGACAGTGTAGAGGAAGTTTTACTCTGTATCTAACCCCGCAATGTACCTGCACTGGGAGTGTTTGATGGGGATGGTGTAGAGGGAGCTTTACTCTGTATCTAACCCCGTGCTGTACCTGTCCTGGGAGGGTTTGATGGGGAAGTTTAGAGGGAGCTTTACTCTGTATCTAACCCCATGCTCTACCAGTCCTGGGAGTGTTTGATGGGTACAGTATCGAGGGAGCTTTACTCTGTATCTAACCCCGTGCTGTATCTGTCCTGGGAGGGTTTGATTGGGAAGTTTAGAGGGAGCTTTACTCTGTATCTAACCCTGTGCTGTACCAGTCCTGGGATTATTTGATGGGTACAGTATCTAGGGATCTTTACTCTGTATCTAACCCCGTGCTGTACCTGCCCTGGGAGTGTATGATGTCCACAGTGTAGGGGCAGCTTTACTCTGTATCTAACCCCTTGGTGTATCAGTCCTGGGAGTGTTTGATGGGGAGAGTGTAGAGGGAGGTTTACATTGTATCTAACCCTGTGCTGTAGGGGACCTGGGAGTGTTTGATGGGGACAGTGTAGAGGGATCTTTACTCTGTATCTAACCCAGTGGTTTTCCTGCCCTGGGAGTGTTTGATGGGGAAAGTGTAGAGGAAGTTTACTCCTTATCTGACCCTGTCTTGTTCCCGTCGTGGGAGTGTTTGATGGGGACAGTATCGAGGGAGCTTTACTCTGTATCAAACCCAGTTCTGTTCCTGTCCAGGGAGTGTTTGAAGGGGACAGTGCAGAGGGAGCTTTAGTCTGTATCTAACCCTGTGCTGTACCTGTCCTGGGAGTGTTTGATGGGGACAGTATAGAGGGAGCTTTACTCTGTATCTAACCCAGTGCCTTACTTGCCCTGGGAGTGTTTAATGATGACAGTGCAGTGTGACCTTTATTCTGTATATAAACCCGTGCTGTACCTGGCCTGGGAGTGTTTGATGGGGACGGTATAGTGGGAGATTTACTCTGTATCTAACACCGTGCTGTACCTGTCCTGGGAGTGTTTGATTGGGACAGTGTAGAGGAATTTTTACTCTGTATCTAACCCCGTAATGTACCTGCACTGGGAGTGTTTGATGGGGATGGTGTAGAGGGAGCTTTACTCTGTATCTAACCCCATGCTATACCTGTCCTGGGAGGGTTTGATGGGAAAGTTTAGAGGGAGCTTTACTCTGTATCTAACCCCGTGCTGTACCAGTCATGTGAGAGTTTGATGGGGAGAGTATAGAGGGAGGTTTAGCCTGTATCTAACCCTGTGCTGTAGCGGACCTGCTAGTGTTTGATGGAGACAGTGTAGAGGGAGCTTTACTCTGTATCTAACCCTGTCCTGTTCCTGTCCTGGGAGTGTTTGATGGGGACAGTATAGAGGGAGCTTTACTCTGTATCTAACCCTGTTCTGTTCCTGTCCAGGGAGTGTTTGATGGGAACAGTGCAGAGGGAGCTTTTCTGTGTATCTAACCCTGTGCTGTACCTGTCCTGGGAGTGTTTGATGGGGACATTATAGATGTAGCTTTACTCTGTATCTAACCCAGTGCTGTAGTTGCCCTGGGAGTGATTGATGATGACATTGCAGTGGGATCTTTATTCTGTATATAAACCCGAGCTTTACCAGGCCTGGGAGTGTTTGATGGGGACGGTATAGTGGGAGATTTACTCTGTATCTAACACCGTGCCGTCCCTATCCTGGGAGTGTTTGGTGGGGACAGTGTAGAGGAAGTTTTACTCTGTATCTAACCCCCTAATGTACCTGCACTGGGAGTGTTTGATGGGGACGGTGTAAAGGGAGCTTTACTCTGTATCTAACCCCGTGCTGTACCTGTCCTGGGAGGGTTTGATGGGGACAGTTTAGAGGGAGCTTTAGTCAGTATATAAACCTGTCCTGTACCTGCCCTTGGAGTGCTTCATGGGGACAGTGTAGATGGAGCTTTTTTCTGAATCTTACCCCGGGCAGTACCAGTCCTGGGAGTGTTTGATGGGGACAGGTTAGAGGGAGATTTACTCTGTATCTAACCCTGTGCTGTAACTGCCATGGGAGTGTATGATGGGCACAGTGTAGGGGGAGTTTTTCTCTGTTTCTAACCCCGGGCTGTACTAGTCCTGGGAGTGTTTGATGGGTACAGTATCGAGGGAGCTTTACTCTGTATCTAACCCTGTGCTGCACCAGTCCTGAGAGTGTTTGATGGGGACAGCTTAGAGGGGAATTTAGACTGTATCTAACCCCGTGCTGTACCTGCCCTGGGAGTGTACGATGTGCACAGTGTAGGGGCAGCTTTACTCTGTATCTAACCCCGTGCTGTACCAGTCCAGGGAGTGTTTGATGGGGAGAGTATAGAGGGAGGTTTACACTGTATCTAACCCTGTGCTGTGGGGGACGTGGGAGTGTTTGCTGGGGACAGTGTAGAGGGAGCTTTTCTCTGTATCTAACCCAGGGCTTTTCCTACCCTGGGAGTGTTTGATGGGGAAAGTGTAGAGGAAGTTTAACTCTGTATCTGACCCTGTCTTGTTCCCGTCGTGGGAGTGTTTGATTGGGACAGTATCGAGGGAGCTTTACTCTGTATCTAACCCAGTTCTGTTCCTGTCCAGGGAGTATTTGAAGGGGACAGTGCAGAGGGAGCTTTAGTCTGTATCTAACCCTGTGCTGTACATGTCCTGGGAGTGTTTGATGGGGACAGTATAGAGGGAGCTTTACTCTGTATCTAACCCAGTGCTGTACTTGCCCTGGGAGTGTTTGATGATGACAGTGCAGTGTGACCTTTATTCTGTGTATAAACCCGTGCTGTACCTGGCCTGGGAGTGTTTGATGGGGACTGTATAGTGGGAGATTTACTCTGTATCTAACACCGTGCTGTACCAGTCCTGGGAGTGTTTGATGGGGACAGTGTAGAGGAAGTTTTACTCTGTATCTAACCCCGTAATGTACCTGCACTGGGAGTGTTTGATGGGGATGGTGTAGAGGGAGCTTTACTCTGTATCTAACCCCATGCTGTACCTGTCCTGGGAGGGTTTGATGGGAAAGTTTAGAGGGAGCTTTACTCTGTATCTAACCCCGTGCTGTACCAGTCATGTGAGAGTTTGATGGGGAGAGTATAGAGGGAGGTTTAGCCTGTATCTAACCCTGTGCTGTAGCGGACCTGCTAGTGTTTGATGGAGACAGTGTAGAGGGAGCTTTACTCTGTATCTAACCCTGTCCTGTTCCTGTCCTGGGAGTGTTTGATGGGGACAGTATAGAGGGAGCTTTACTCTGTATCTAACCCTGTTCTGTTCCTGTCCAGGGAGTGTTTTATGGGAACAGTGCAGAGGGCGCTTCACCTTGTATCAAACCCTGTGCTGCACCTGTCCTGGGAGTGTTTGATGTGGACAGTATTGAGGGAGCTTTACTCTGTATCGTACCCTGTGCTCTACGTGCACTGGGAGTGTTTGATGATGACAGTGCAGTTGGACCTTTATTCTGTATCTAAACCCGTGCTGTATCTGGCCTGGGAGTGTTTGATGGGGACGGTGTAGTGGGAGATTTACGCTGTATCTAAAACCGTGCTGTACCTGTCCTGGGAGTGTTTGATGGGGACAGTGTAGAGGAAGTTTTACTCTGTATCTAACCCCGTAATGTACCTGCACTGGGAGTGTTTGATGGGGACGGTGTAGAGGGAGCTTTACTCTGTATCTAACCCCGTGCTGTACCTGTCCTGGGCGGGTTTGATGGGGACAGTTTAGAGTGAGCTTTACTCTGTATATAACCCTGTCCTGTACCTGCCCTGGGAGTGCTTCATGGGGACTGTGTAGAGGGAGCTTTACTCTGAATCTTACCCCGGGCAGTACCAGTCCTGAGAGTTTTAGATGGGGACTGGTTAGAGGGAGATTTACTCTGTATCTAACCCTGGGCTGTAACTGCCGTGGGAGTGTATGATGGGCACAGTGTAGGGGTAGTTTTTCTCTGTTTCTAACCCCGTGCTGTACTAGTCCTGGGAGTGTTTGATGGGTACAGTATCGAGGGAGCTTTACTCTGTATCTAACCCCATACTGTACCTGTACTGGGAATTTTAGATGGATACATTATCGAAGGAAATTTTCTCTGCATCTAACCCCGTGCTGTACCTGTGCTGGGAGTGTTTGATGGGGACAGTATCAAGGGAGCTTTACTCTGTATCTACCACCGTGCTGTACCTGCCCTGGGAGTGTACGATGTGCACAGTGTAGGGGGAGCTTTACTCTCTATCTAACCCCGTTCTGTACCAGTCCTGTGTGTGTTTCATGGGGACAGTATAGAGGGAGCTTTGCTCTGCATCTAACCCCGTGCTGTACCAGTCCTGGGAGTGTTTGATGGCGATAGTGTAGAGGGAGATTTACTCTCTATCAAACCAGTCCTGGGAGTTTTTGATGGGGACAGCATAGAGTGAGGTTCACACTGTATCTAACCCTGTGCTGTACCGGACCTGGGAGTGTTTGATTGGGACAGTGTAGAGGGAGCTTTACTCTGTATCTAACCCCGTGCATTACCTGTCCTGGGAGTGTTTGATGGGGACAGATTAGAGGGAAATTTATTCTGTATCTAACCCCGTGCTGTACCTGCCCTGGGAGCGTATGATGGGTACAGTGTAGGGGGAGCTTTACTCTGTATCTATCCCCGTGCTTAACAGTCCAGGTAGTGTATGATTGGGACAGTGTAGGGGGAGCTTTACTCTGTATCTAGCCCCGTGCTGTACCTGCCCTGGGAGTGTATGATGGCCACAGTGTAGGGGCAGCTTTACTCTGTATCTAACCCCGTGCAGTACCAGTCCTGGGAGTGTTTGATGGGGAGAGTATAGAGGGAGGTTTACTCTGTATCTAACCCAGTGCATTTCATGCCCTGGGAGTGTTTGATGGGGAAAGTGTAGAGGTAGCTTTACTCTGTATCTGACCCTGTCTTGTTCCCGTCGTTGGAGTGTTTGATGGGGACATTATCGAGGGAGCTTTACTCTGTATCTAACCCTGTGCTGTACCTGTCCTGGGAGTGTTTGATGGGGACAGTATAGAGGGAGCTTTACTCTGTATCTAACCCAGTGCTGTACTTGCCCTGGGAGTGTTTGATGATGACAGTGCAGTGTGACCTTTATTCTGAATATAAACCCGTGCTGTATCTGGCCTGGGAGTGTTTGATGGGGACGGTATAGTGGGAGATTTACTCTGTATCTAACACCGTGCGGTACCTGTCCTGAGAGTGTTTGATGGGGACAGTTTTGAGGAAGTTTTACTCTGTATCTAACCCCGTAATGTAACTGCACTGGGAGTGTTTGATGGGGATGGTGCAGAGGGAGATTTACTCTGTATCTAACCCCGTGCTGTACCTGTCCTGGGAGGGTTTGATGGGGAAGTTTAGAGGGAGCTTTACTCTGCATCTAACCCCGTGCTGTACCAGTCCTGGGAGTGTTTGTTGGGGACAGTGTAGAGGGAGCTTTACTCTGTATTTTACCCCTGTTCTGTTCCTGTCCAGGGAGTGTTTTATGGGAACAGTGCAGAGGGAGCTTCACCTTGTATCAAACCCTGTGCTGTACCTGTCCTGGGAGTGTTTGATGGGGACAGTATAGAGGGAGCTTTACTCTGTATCTAACCCAGTGCTGTACTTGCCCTGGGAGTGTTTGATGATGACACTGCAGTGGGACCTTTATTCTGTATCTATACCCATGCTTTACCTGGCCTGGGAGTGTTTGATGGGGAAGGTGTAGTGGGAGATTTACTCTGTATCTAACACCGTGCTCTACCTGTCCTGGGAGTGTTTGATGGGGACAGTGTAGAGGAAGTTTTACTCTGTATCTAACCCCGTATTGTACCTGCACTGGGAGTGTTTGATGGGGACGGTGCAGAGGGAGCTTTACTCTGTATCTAACCCCATGCTGTACCTGTCCTGGGAGGCTTTGATGGGGACAGTTTAGAGTGAGCTTTACTCTGTATCTACACCGTGCTGTACCTGTCCTGGGAGGGTTTGATGGGGACAGTTTAGAGTGAGCTTTACTCTGTATATAACCCTGTCCTGTAGCTGCCCTGGGAGTGCTTCATGGGGACTGTGTAGAGGGAGCTTTACTCTGAATCTTACCCCGGGCAGTACCAGTCCTGGGAGTTTTAGATGGGGACAGGTTAAAGGGAGATTTACTCTGTATCTAAACCTGTGCTGTAACTGCCGTGGGAGTGTATGATGAGCACAGTGTAGGGGAAGTTCTTCTCTGTTTCTAACCCCGGGCTGTACTAGTCCTGGGAGTGTTTGATGGGTACAGTATCGAGGGAGCTTTACTCTGTATCTAACCCCGTGCTGAACCTGTACTGGGAATTTTAGATGGATACATTATCGAATGAACTTTTCTCTGCATCTAACCCCGTGCTGTACCTGTCCTGGGAGTGTTTGATTGGGACAGTATAGAGGGAGCTTGACTCTGTATCTAACCCCGTGCTGTACCTTTCCTGGGAGTGTTTGATGGGTGCAGTATCGAGGGAGCTTTACTCTGTATCTAACCCTGTGGTGTACCTGTACTGGGATTTTTAGATGCATACATTATAGAGGGAAATTTACTCTGCATCTAACCCCGTGCTGTACCTGTCCTGGGAGTGTTTGATGGGGACAGTATCGAGGAAGTTTAACTCTGTACCTAACCCCGTGCTGTACCTGTCCTGGGAGAGTTTGATGGGGACAGTGTAGAGGAAGCTTTACTCTGTATCAAACCCTCTACTGTATCTGCCCTGGGAGTGTTTGATGGGGACGGTGTAGAGGTATATTTACTCTGCATCTAACTCTGACCTGTACCTGCCCTGTGAGTGCTTGATGGGGACAGTGAAGACTGAGCTTTACTCTGTATCTACCTCTGTGCTGCACCAGTCCTGGGAGTGTTTGATGGGGACAGCTTAGAGGGAAATTTAGACTGTATCTAACCCCGTGCTGTACCTGCCCTGGGAGTGTACGATGTGGACAGTATAGAGGGAGCTTTACTCTGTATCTAACCCCGTGCTGTACCAGTCCTGGGAGTGTTTGATGGTGATAGTGTAGAGGGAGCTTTACTCTGTATCTAACCCCTTGCTGTACCCGTCCTGGGAGTGTTTGATGGGGAGAGTATAGATGGAGGTTTACACTGTATCTAACCGCGTGCTGTACCTGTCCTGGGAGTGTTTGATGAGGACAGAATAGTGGGAAATTTACTCTGTATCTAACCCCGTGCTGTACCTGCCCTGGGAGTGTATGATGACCACAGTGTAGGGGCAGCTTTACTCTGTATCTAACCCCGTGCTGTACTAGTCCTGGGAGTGTTTGATGGCGAGTGTATACATGGAGGTTTACACTGTATCTAACCCTGTGCTGTACCAGGCCTGGGAGTGTTTGATGGAGACAGTGTAGAGGGAGCTTTACTCTGTATCTAACCCAGTGCTTTTCCTGCCCTGGGAGTGTTTGATGGGGAAAGTGTAGTGGTAGCTTTACTCTGTATCCAACCCTGTTCTGTTCCTGTCCAGGGAGTGTTTGATGGGGACAGTATCGAGGGAGCTTTACTCTGTATCTAGGTCCTACTGCATCCTTTCTGGGACTGTTTGTTGGCAACATTCTCGCCCAAAACAAAAACAATCCACAAATCAGGCCTAATAAATTGAACATCAGTTTCCTTCTTTGATTCTCCCTGGTCTGTTCTGATTCTCTGATAGATTCCTCGTGTTTACCCTCCACATGAGCAGTCATCCTAATCCCGTCTACCTGTCCTGCTCCCAACGCGGCATCCGACTACAATACTGTAGACCCCATAAACGGGTCTTCCCGGGTGTGAGTTACACACTGGAATCAAATCGAAGAGTTTGGGGTGGTTTATATATAGAACAACAGGCACCCGGGAGTGAGTTACAGACTGGAATCTAAAAGAGGGGGTTGGGTTGGTTTTTATTTTGAATAACAGATACCCGGGAGTGAGTTACAGAACAGAATCTAATGGAGGGATTTGGTATGGTTTATACATAGAATAACACAACGGGAGTGAGTTACAGAGTGGAATCTCATCGAGGGGTTCAGGGGGATTATATATAGAATAACAGTTACCCGGGAGTGAGTTACAGACTGGAATCTAATGGAGGGGTTCGGGGTGGTTTATATATAGAATAACAGTTACCCGGGAGTCAGTTACAGACTGGAATCTAATCGAGGGGTTCAGGGGGTTTATATATAGAATAATAAATACCTGGGATTGAGTTACAGACTGCAATCTAATCGAGGGGTTCAGTGGGTTTATATAGAGAATAATAGATATCCGGGATTGAGTTACAGACTGGAATCAAGAACAGTTGAAAATATCATTTTTCTTGTGATGTGCTGAAGTGCAGGTTACAGAGGCTGATTCGTGGAATGGGTAGTGTGAATTTTTAACCAGCTTTATCCCAAATATCAAATTTAATTTCTCATTGGAACTGTTTGATGTTTTCTTAGTCTTGACACAAATGGATAGGGACTCTTTGGACCCTCACTGTTTGCAGCTTTTCACCATTTATAATGTAACCTGTTCCATCCTTTTTAAAGTGGGCAGCCACACATTTGCCTATAATGAAATCCATCTTTCACTATTTCACTCATTCACTTAAGGTGTACATATCTCTTTGGAATTTGAAGTGCAGGTTACAGATTGGATTGGAACTTTCTGCTTTAAGAATCATTAACCAAGTTTCACAGAGTTAAACATCAAAACTGACATTCTGAAACAGGAGAGGTCCCCACAACTTCAATTCTGTGATTCTCTAGCACCTCATGATCTGTAGCTTACAATGTCCGTCCCCTTCATGTCTCTGAAGACGTGGGAAATCTTTCAGACATTGGGGAACCATTTCTGTCAATCGGGATATTTCCTTTGAAGCATTTCATTGTCTTGGGACATTTACAGTAAACGGCTCCTTCAAAGGACATCATTAAAATTCACTCTTTAATCATCCAAATCGTTTTGTCCATTCAGACTCCCTGGCCCTACATCCTATTGTTTCAAAGCTAACTTACATTTCACAATGTAGGAATTTGTGAATGCAAACACTTTCTTCACACGTTGCCACAATACTAAGGCTCACACTATTCAGGGTGAAATTTTCAAGACAACATTCATCAACTGACAGATTTCCAGCTCCAGCTAATTGTAGATTTTTATTTTTAATTTTGGGATAACAGGACTGAAATTGTACGGCATCCCAGTGTGAGATTTAAACACCTGTTTATTTCAATCTTTAGCTCAGGAATTCACATTAAAACATGCAGAGAATTGAAACCTTCCTCATACAGTTGCCTGTTTGTTCCAGTGTTGGTATATTCCCTCTTTCTCTTGCGTTTTCACTTGTCTGAAGAAATTGAATTGTTGACATTGGATAATCATCCCTTTCCCATGAAAATGTAAACTCCTGGGAAACTGCAACAGAAACAATCTTTTGCAGTGATCAAAATCCTGCACCTTTATTCATCAATCCCATTTCCTATCTCTGTAGAAACTCCCTTCCACTGACAGATTCTGAGATCCATACTCAATCTCAAAAACCACCACAGAAAAGTGACTGCTTATTTTAAACAGTGAATCTGAACTATTTGAAGTTCTGACTCAGTCACAGAATCGCAGAAATTTTGACTCTGTGGGATGAAAATTATCAGAATAACTTTGCAACATACAGGTAACCTGTAGTGACAGGAGGATACTTGTCTGTTCAAAAGGGCTTCGATAAGATGCCTCACAAAGCTTATTACTCAGGACAAGAGCTCATACATTCCCCTAATCTCCCCAACCAGTTCCTCTCAGGATTTGATAATTTGATCAAGTCACCCCTGATGCTACTAAATTTCAGGGAATACAACCCGAGTTTGTGCAATCTCACTTTGCAATTTAACCCTTGGAAACCAGGTCTCATTCTGGCAAAGCTGTGATGCACTCGAACTGTCTAAACTGTCCCTGGAGTGTCGGATTAACCCGGGTCACTCACATACACCCAGGTCAGGTTCAAGACTCACCTGTCTCACTCGCTGAGACGCTCCTGTATCACTGGCCTTAATGTAGTCGGATGCCGCGTTGGGAGCAGGACAGGTAGACGGGATTAGGATGACTGCTCATGTGGAGGGTAAACACGAGGAATCTATCAGAGAATCAGAAAAGACCCGGGAGAATCAAACAAGGAAACTGATGTTCAATTTATTAGGCCTGATTTGTGGATTGTTTTTGTTTTGGGCGAGAATGTTGCCAACAAACACTCCCAGAAAGGATGCAGCAGGGGCTAGATTCAGAGTAAAGCTCCCTCGATACTGTCCCCATCAAACACTCCCAGGATAGGTACAGCACGGGGTTAGATACAGAGTAAAGCTCCCTCGATACTGTCCCCATCAAGCACATCCAAGACAGGTAAGCACAGGGTTAGATACAAAGTAAAGCTCCCTCGATACTGTCCATATCAAACACTCCCAAGAAAGGTACAGCACGGGGTTAGTTACGGATAAAGCTCCCTCGATACTGTCCCCATCAAGCACTCCCAGGACAGGTACAGCACGGGGTTAGATACAGAGTAAAGCTCCCTCGATACTGTCCATATCAAACACTCCCAGGAAAGGTACAGCACGGGGTTAGATATAGTGTAACGATCCCTCGATACTGTACCCATGAAACACTCCCAGGACAGGTACAGCTCGGGGTAGATATAGAGTATAGCTCCCTCTATACTGTCCCCATCAACCACTCCCAGGACAGGTACAACACAGGGTTAGACACAGAGTAAAGCTCCCTCTGCACTGTCCCAATCAAACACTCCTGGACAGGAACAGGACAGGGTTAGATACAGAGTAAACCTCCCTCTATACTCTCCCCATCAAACACTCCCAGGACTGGTACAGCATGGGCTTAAATACAGAGTAAAGCTCCGCCTACACTGTGGACATCATACACTCCCAGGGCAGGTACAGCACTGGGTTAGATACAGAATAAAATTCCCTATACACTGTCTACATCAAACACTCCCAGGGCTGGTACAGCTCAGGGTTAGATACAAAAAAAAGCTCCCTCTATACTGTCCCAATCAAACACTACCAGTACAGGTACAGCACGGGGTTAGATACAGAGTAAATCTCCCCCTACACTGTGACCATCATACACTCCCAGGGCAGGTACAGCACGGGGTAAGATACAGAGTAAATCTCCCCCTACACTGTGCCCATCATACACTCCCAGGGCAGGTACAGCACGGGGTTAGATACAGAGTAACGCTCCCGCTAACCTGTGCCCATCAAACACTCCCAGGACTGGTACTTCCCAGGGTAAGATAAAGTTTAAAGCTCCCTCTACACTTTCCCCATGAAGCACTCCCAGGGCAGGTATAGGACAGGGTTATATACAGAATAAAGCTCCCTCTAAACTGTCCCCATCAAACCCTCCCAGGACAGGTACAGCACGGGGTTAGATACAGAGTAAAGCTCCCTCTGCACCGTCCCCATCAAACACTCCCAGGGAAGGTACAGCACGGGGTTAGATAGAGAGTAAAGCTCCCTCTACACTGTCTCCCTCAAACACTACCAGGACAGGTACAGCACGGTGTTCGATACAGAGTAAATCTCCCTCTATACTGTCACCATCAAACACTCCCAGGACTGGTACAGCACAGGGTTAGATACAGAGAAAAGCTCCCCCTACACTGTGCCCATCAAACACTCCCAGGGCAGGTACAGAACGGTGTTAGATACAGAGTAAATCTCCATCTAACCTGTCCCCATCAAACACACCCAGGACTGGAACAGCACGGGGTTAGATACAGAGTAAACTCCCTCTAACCTGTCCCCATCAAACACTCCCAGGACAGGAACAGGGCAGGGTTAGATACAGAGTAAAGCTCCCTCTACACTGTCCCCATTAAACACTCCCAGGACAGGACCAGGACAGTCTTAGATACAGTGTAAAGCTCCCTCTATACTGTCCCCATCAAAAACTCCCAGGACAGGAACAGGACAGGGTTAGATACAGAATAAAGCTACCTCTTCACTTTCCCAATCAAACACTCGCAGGGCAGGTAAAGCACTGGGTTAGATACAGAGTAAAGCTCCATCGATACTGTCCCCATCAAACCCCATCAAACACTCCCAGGACAGGTACAGCAAGGTGTTAGATACAGAGTAATGCTCCCTCTACACTCTCCCCATCAAACACTCCTAGGGCAGGTACCGCACGGGTCTAGATACTGAGTTAATCTCCCTCGATTCTGTCCCCATCAAACACTCCCTGGACAGGTACAGCACGGGGTTAGATACAGAGTAAAGCTCCCTCTACACTGTGCCCATCAAACACTCTCAGGGCAGGTACAGCACGGGGTTAGATACAGAATAAAGCTCCCTCTACACTGTCCCCATAAAACACTCCCAGGACAGGTACAGCATGGGATAATATGCAGAGTAAATCTCCCACTAAACTGTCCCCATCAAACACTCCCAGGACAGATAAAGCACGAGGTTAGATACAGAGTAAAGCTCCCTCTACACCGTCCCCATCAAAAACTCCCAGGGCAGGTACAGTACGGGTTTAAATACAGAGTAAAGCTCCCTCTATACTGTCCCCATCAAACACTCCCTGGACAGGAACTGGACAGGGTTAGAAAAAGATTAAAGCTCCCTCTATACTGTCCCCATCAAACACTCCCAGGACAGGAACAGAACAGGGTTAGATACAGAGTAAATCTCCCTCTGCACTGTGGCCATCATACACTCCCAGGGCATGTACAGCACGGGGTTCGATACAGATTAAAGCTCCCTCTACACTGTCTCCATCAAACACTCCCAGGACTGTTACAGCTCAGGTTTAGATACAGAGTTAATCTCCCTCTATACTGTCCCCATCAAACACTCCCAGGACTGGTACAGCACGGGGTTAGATACTGAGTAAAGCTCCCCCTACATGTTGCCCATCAAACACTCCCAGGACAGGTACAGCACGGCGTTAAATGCAGAGTAAATTTCCCTCTAACCTGTCCGCATCAAACACTCCCAGGACTGGTACAGCACAGGGTTAGATACAGAGTAAAGCTCCCTTTACACTGATCCCATCAAGCACTCACAGGGCAGATAAAGGACAGGGTTAGATACAGAGTAGATCATCCTCTACACCGTCCCCATCAAACTCTCCCAGGGCAGGTACAGCACGGGATTAGATACAGAGTAAAGCTCCCTCTGCACTGTCTCCATTAAACACTCCCAGGACTGGTACAGCTCAGTGTTAGATACAGAGTTAATCTCACTCTATACTGTCCCAATGAAACACTCCCAGGACTGGTACAGCACGGGGTTAGATACAGAGTAAAGCTCCCTCTACACCGTCCCAATCAAACACCCCCAGGGCAGGTACAGAACGGGGTTAGATACAGAGTAAAGCTCCCTCTACACTGTCCCCATGAAACACTCCCAAGACTGGTACAGCTCAGGGTTAGATACAGAGTAAATCTCCCTCTATACTGTCCCCATCAAACACTCCCAGGACTGGTACAGCACAGGGTTAGATACAGAGAAAAGCTCCCCCTACACTGTGCCCATCATACACTCCCAGGGCAGGTACAGCACGGTGTTAGATATAGAGTAAATCTCCATCTAACCTGTCCCCATCAAACACTCCCAGGACAGGAACAGGACAGGGTTAGATACAGTGTAAAGCTCCCTCTATACTGTCCCCATCAAACACTCCCAGGACAGGGAGTGGTGATAGGGAGAGTGGGTTGGTGTGAGAGGGTTGGGGTGATAGGGAGAGTGGGATGGGATAAGAGGGAGGGTGGGTTGGGGTGAGAGGGAGAGTGGGTTGGAGTGAGAGGGAGAGTGGGTTGGGGTGAGAGGGAGAGTGGGTTGGGGTGAGAGGGAGAGTGGGTTGGGGTGAGAGGGAGAGTGGGTTGGGGTGAGAGGGAGAGTGGGTTGGGGTGAGAGGGAGAGTGGGTTGGGGTGAGAGGGAGAGTGGGTTGGGGTAGAGGGAGAGTGGGTTGGGCTGAGAGGGAGAGTGGGTTGGGCTGAGAGGGAGAGTGGGTTGGGGTGAGAGGGAGAGTGGGTTGGGGTGAGAGGGAGAGTGGGTTGGGGTGAGTGGGAGAGTGGGTTGGGGTGAGAGGGAGAGTGGGTTGGGGTGAGAGGGAGAGTGGGTTGGGGTGAGAGGGAGAGTGGGTTGGGGCGAGAGGGAGAGTGGGTTGGGGTGAGAGGGAGAGTGGGTTGGGGACTGAGATTACTGCCAGTGTTTTGGGGGTTTGTGTGAGATCAGGGTTTGGAACTGGAGTAACACAACCAACAGGGGAAAGAAATATAGATTTATTATTAAACCAAAAATAATGATAGGCCCTTGTTGAAACCATGTCTGTCCTGGGGTTAACCCTCAGTGGACAGGAGCAGCAAGGGGTCCTGTCTGGAAAGAGAGAGGGAGAGAGAAAGCTGGAGTGACAGAGACAGGGAAATTCCACCCCCTCTCCCAGAAACGTCGTGTGTTCCCTGTTGCAGTTCAGGAAAAGCTGCAGGCCGTTTCTGCACAGGGGGATCCCACAGGCAGCAATGTAATGCTATCCTGATGGAAACAGGGAGACACATTTCCTTCCCCAGCCTCATGCCTGCTGTAACCCTCCCTCTTCCCCCTCTCTCCCCCCCTGGGCACCATGTGTGCTCTGAGTCCAGACACATCCCCAGAAAGGCCTAAACTCCTTCTCTTCAAACCGGGAACAAGCTGCTGCTTCCTGGGGGAGACTTTTTGAAATCTCCGTCCCAGCATCGATTTTTACAAACCAGGCGTCCCCGGGAGGGTGTGACTGAGGCTTTTCTGCAGAGACTGGGAGCTGGGCACTGACTCCAAACTGGAGACCCTCCCCTAAACCCACCCGGACCCTGTGTCTCTTCCTCACCCCCAAGCCCCTGCCTCTGTTTCACTGTCTTTTCCTGTTTCCCTCAATCTCCCCCCTCTCTCTCTGTTGTAACGTAGGGACACATCCTAGAGAGACTGAATTCAAATGACTGTTCCACCTCCCAATTCATCGCCCTGCCTAAAACACCAGCATTATTCAGGAATTAGCACAAACTTTTACACACTCTCACAGTTAGGACTTGGTAAAGGGATCCCGAGGGACAGGAAATGAGTCCAATCAGCACATTTTTAATCAATTAACTGGTTGTGGTACAGTATGAAACACTGCAGGGATTTTGTGCACAGCAAGATCCCACAGGTGCAGCCAGCTCTGTTCAGCACTTTTTAAATGGGGCAATATTTACACAGAGAGAGAGAGGCAGCAAGTTGGAAAGGGACTAAGACAGTGAAGACCCCCGACCCCTTCAGAACCTCAGAAAGACTGAGCGCTTTGCAGTGAAAGAATGAATGTTTAAAATGCTCTCATTGTTAGTGAGTCACTTGCTTCACTGTCCCTGGATTCATTTTCGCAATTCAGCCTTTTCTAAAAGATGTGACTGGGAGCTGGGCAGAGTCTACACATTGGAGACCCCCAGATCCTGTGTCTATTCACACCCCCTCCTCTTGTTTTGCTACCTCAGCCCCTCTGTTTCAACCCTCTTTCCAGACATTATGGCAAACTTGTGGCATTCTAAACTATTATCTTAAATTGTTAATAAATACTGAGAAACAGACACAGACACGGGCTTTGCAGCAGCAGAAAGAATGTGAATCATTCCATCCCGGGGGTTTTTACTTCCAGATTTAGTTTTAGAAAATTCAGAAGTCAAATTCACAGCAGCAAAGTGTGGGAGTGAACGCCTGGATCCTTCAATATTCCAGGGAATACACGTGGAATTTATGTCTCCATACCTGTGTCTCTGTCACGTTTAAAATACTAATGTTACATGAGTCAACTCTGTCCTAAGTGTCCCATTGCTGTGGGGACATAAAATGGCCACTGTGAACAAACCTAAAATGGCTGCCTGGTGTTTGTAGACTAGATTCTCAGAGGAAGAGAGGTAGGGAGAGAGGGATAGAGAGCTGGGTAAGCGAGTGAGATAGAGAGAGGAGATGAAGCGATAAAAAAGGGTTGAGGTGAGAGAGAGAGATGAAGAGAGGGGAGCGAGTGTAGGGTAAAGATATGGGGTGAGATTGAGAAACAGAGAAATATATAGGGTGGCAGAGAGATGGGGTGGGAGAGGGAGAGAAGGAACGAGACAGGGTGAGAGAAAGAGAAAGTGTAGGGGGAAACTGAAAATGATCATAAATTTGTTAACTTTATTGAGTATAAAGAACAATATCCTGTGAGACATCCCTTCTCCATCTTTAAATTAGTAGAGCTATTAAACAACTTTAAAATGGGGGGAGACCCCTTCCTCAATTTGTGATGTGGAATTGCTGGAATCTAATCGAGGGGTTCGGGGTGGTTTATATATAGAATAACAGATACCCGGGAGTGAGTTACAGACTGGAATCTAATCGAGGGGTTCGGGGTGGTTTATATACAGAATAACAAATACCCTGGAGTGAGTTACAGACTGGAATCTAATCGCGGGGTTCGGGGTGGTTTATATATAGAATAACAGATACCCGGGAGTGAGTTACAGACTGGAATCTAATCGAGGACTTCAGGGGGTTTATTTATAGAATAACAGTTACCCGAAAGTGAGTTACAGACTGGAATCTAATCGAGGGGTTCGGGGGGTATATATGTAGAATAATTGATTCGCTGGATTGAGTTCCAGGCTGGAATCTAATCGAGGGGTTCAGGGGGTTTATATATAGAATAATAGATTCCTGGGCTTGTGTTACAGACTGGAATCTAATCGAGGGGTTCAGGGGGTTTATATGTAGAATAATTGATTAGCGGGATTGAGTTACAGACTGGAATCTAATCGAGGGCTTCAGGGGGTTTATATGTAGAATCATTGATTCGCGGGATTGAGTTACAGGCTGGAATCTAATCGAGGGGTTCAGGTGGTTTATATGTAGAATAATTGATTCCCAGCCTTGTGTTACAGACTGGAATCTAATCGAGGGGTTCAGGGGATTTATATGTAGAATAATTGATTCGCGGGATTGAGTTACAGACTGGAATCTAATCGAGGGGTTCAGGGGGTTTATATGTAGAACAATTGATTCCCGGGAGTGAGTTAGACTGGAATCAAATCGTAGGTTTTGTGGTTGTTTATATATAGGAAAACAGATACCCGGGAGTGATTTTCAGGCTGGAATCTAATTGAGGTGTTCGTGGTGGTTTATATATAGAATAACAGATACCTGCGAGTGAGTTACAGACTGGAATCTAATCGAGGGGGTCGGGGTGGTTTATATATAGAATAACAGATACCCGGGAGTGAGTTACAGACTGGAATCTCATTGAGGGGTTCGGGGGATTTATATATAGAATAACAGATACCCGGGTGTGATTTACAGACTGGAATCAAATCGAGGGGTTTGGGGTGGTTTATATATAGAATAAGAGACACCCGGGAGTGAGTTACAGACTGGAATCTAAAAGAGGGGTTTGGGGTGGTTTTTACATAGAATAACAGATACCCGGGAGTGAGTTACAGAACAGAATCTAATGGAGGGATTTGGAATGGTTTATACATAGAATAACACAAAGGGAGTGAGTTACAGAGTGGAATCTCATCGAGGGGTTCGGGGGTTTATATATAGAATAACAGTTACCCGGGAGTGAGTTACAGACTGGAATCTCATCGAGGGTTTCGGGGTGTTTATACATAGAATAACAGTACCCGGGACTGAGTTACAGACTGGAATCAAATCGAGGGGTTCGGGGTGGATTATATATAGAATCATAGATACCCGAGAGTATGTTAAAGATTGGAATCTAATCGAGGGGTTTGGGGAGTGTATATATAGAATAACAGATTCCCTGCAGTGAGTTACAGACTGGAATCTAATCGAGGTGTTCAGGGGGTTTATATGTAGAATAATTGATTCCCGGGAGTGAGTTACAGACTGGAATCTAATCGAGGGGTTTAGGGGTTTTAAATATAGAATCACAGATAACCAAGAGTGAGTTAGACTGGAATCAAATCGTAGGTTTTGTGGTGGTTTATATATAGGATAACAGATACCCGGGAGTGATTTTCAGGCTGGAATCTAATTGAGGTGTTCGTGGTGGTTTATATATAGAACAACATATACCCGCGAGTGAGTTACAGACTGGAATATCATCGAGGGGTTCGGGGGATTTATATATAGAATAACAGATACCCGGGAATGAGTTACATACTGGAATCAAATCGAGGGGTTTGGGGAGGTTTATATAAGAATAACAGTTACCCGGGAGTGAGTTACAGACTGGAATCCAATCCAGGGGTATGGGGTGGTTTATATATAGAATAACAGACACCCGGGAGTGAGTTTCAGACTGGAATCTAATCGAGGGGTATGGGGTGGTTTACATATAGAATAAGAGACACCCAGGAGTGAGTTACAGACTGGAATCCAAAAGAGGGGGTTGGGGTGGTTTTTACATAGAATAACAGACACCCGGGAGTGAGGTGCAGACTGGAATCTAATTGAGGGGTTGGAGTGGTTTATATTTTGAATAACAGATACCCGGGAGTGAGTTACAGAACAGAATCTAATGGAGGGATTTGGGATGGTTTATACATAGAATAACATAATGGGAGTGAGTTACAGAGTGGAATCTCATCGAGGGGTTCGGGGTTTTTATATATAGAATAACAGTTTCCCGGGAGCGAGTTACAGACTGGAATCTCATCGAGGGGTTCGAGGTGGTTTATAATTATATAGAATAACAGATACCCGGGAGTGAGTTACAGACTGGAATCTCATCGAGGGGTTCGGGGCTTTTATATATAGAATAACAGTTACCCGGGAGTGAGTTACAGACTGGAATATAATCGAGGGGTTCAGAGGGTTTAAACATAGAATCATAGATACCCGAGAGTATGTTACAGACTGGAATCTAATCGAGGGGTTTGGGGTGGTGTATATATAGAACAACAGCTTCCCCGGAGTGAGTTACAGACTGGAATCTAATCGAGTGCTTCCGGGTGGTTTATATATAGAATAACAGATTCCCCGGAGTGAGTTACAGAGTAGAATCTAATCGAGTGGTTTTGGGAGGTTTATATGTAGAATAATTGATTCCCGGGTTTGAGTTACAGACTGGAATCTAATCGAGGGGTTCAGGGGGTTTATATGTAGAATAATTGATACCCGGGATTGAGTTACAGACTGGAATCTAAATAAAGGGTTCAGGTTGTTTATATAGAGAATAATAGATACCCGGGATTGAGTTACAGACTGGAATCTAATCGAGGGGTTCAGGGGGTTTATATATAGAATAATAGATACCCGGGATTGAGTTACAGACTGGAATCATGAACCGTTGAAAATATCATTTTTCTTGTGATGTGCTGAAGTGCAGGTTACAGAGGCTGATTCATGGAATGGGTAGTGTGAGTTTTTAATCAGCTTTATCCCAAATATCAAATTTAATTTCTGATTGGAACTGTCTGATGTTTTCTTAGTCTTGACACAAATGGATAGGGACTCTTTGGACCCTCACTGTTTGCAGCTTTTCACCATTTATAATGTAACCTGTTCCATCCTTTTTAAAGTGGGCAGCCACACATTTGCCTATAATGAAATCCATCTTTCACTATTTCACCCATTCACATAAGGTGTACATATCTCTTTGGAATTTGAAGTGCAGGTTACAGATTGGATTGGAACTTCCTGCTTTCTGAATCATTAGCCAAGTTTCACAGAGTTAAACATCAAAACTGACATTCTGAAACAGGAGAGGGCCCCACAACTTCAATTCTGTGATTCACTGGTATCTCATGATCTGTATCTTACAATATCTCTGCCCCCTTCATGTCTCTGAAGACTTGGGAAAGTGTTTCAGACATTGGGGAACCACTTCTGTCAACCAGGATATTTCCTTTGAAGCATTTCATTGTCTCGGGACATTTACAGTAAACGGCTTCTTCAAAGGACATCATTAAAATTCAAACTTTAATCATCCAAATCGTGTTGTCCATTCAGACTCCCTGGCCCTACATCCTATTGTTTCAAAGCTAACTTACATTTCACAATGTAGGAATGTGTGAATGCAAACACTTTCTTCACACGTTTCCACAATACTAAGGCTCACACTATTCAGGGTGAAATTTTCAAGACAACATTCATCAACTGACAGATTTCCAGCTCCAGCTAATTGTAGATTTTTATTTTTAATTTTGGGATAACAGGACTGAAATTGTACGGCATCCCAGTGTGAGATTTAAACACCTGTTTATTTCAATCTTTAGCTCAGGAATTCACATTAAAACATGCAGAGAATTGAAACCTTCCTCATACAGTTGCCTGTTTGTTCCAGTGTTGGTATATTCCCTCTTTCTCTTGCGTTTTCACTTGTCTGAAGAAATTGAATTGTTGACATTGGATAATCATCCCTTTCCCATGAAAATGTAAACTCCTGGGAAACTGCAACAGACACAATCTAATGCAGTGAACAAAATCCTGCACCTTTATTCATCAATCCCATTTCCTATCTCTGTAGAAACTCCCTTCCACTGACAGATTCTGAGATCCATACTCAATCTCAAAAACCACCACAGAAAAGTGACTGCTTATTTTAAACAGTGAATCTGAACTATTTGAAGTTCTGACTCAGTCACAGAATCGCAGAAATTTTGACTCTGTGGGATGAAAATTATCAGAATAACTTTGCAACATACAGGTAACCTGTAGTGACAGGTGGATACTTGTCTGTTCAAAAGGGATTCGATAAGATGCCTCACAAAGCTTGTTACTCAGGACAAGAGCTCATACATTCCCCTAATCTCCCCCCTCAGTTCCTCTCAGGATTTGATAATTTGATCAAGTCACCCCTGATGCTACTAAATTTCAGGGAATACAACCCGAGTTTGTGCAATCTCACTTTGCAATTTAACCCTTGGATTCCAGGTCTCATTCTGGCAAAGATGTGATGCACTCAAACTGTCTAAACTGTCCCTGGAGTGTCGGATTAACCCAGGTCACTCACATATACCCAGGTCAGGTTCAAGACTCACCTGTCTCACTCAAGAGGTTCCTGTGTCACTGGCCTTACTGTAGTCGGATGCCGCGTTGGGAGCAGGACAGGTAGACGGGATTAGGATGACTGCTCATGTGGAGGGTAAACAAGACGAATCTATCAGAGAATCAGAACAGACCAGGGAGAATCAAACAAGTAAACTGATGTTCAATTTATTAGGCCTGATTTGTGGATTGTTGTTGTTTTGGGCGAGTATGTTGCCAACAAACACTCCCAGAGATGATGCAGCAGGGGCTAGATACAGAGTAATGCTCCCTCTATACTGTCCCCATCAAACACTCCCAGGACAGGTACAGCACAGGGTTAGATACAGAGTAAAGCTCCCTCGATACTGTACCAATGAAACACTCCCAGGACAGGTACAGCATGGAGTTAGATACAGGGTAAAGCTCCCTCGATAATGTACCAATCAAACACTCCCTGGACAGGAACAGGACAGGGTTAGATACAGAGTAAAACTCCCTCTATACTCTCCCCATCAAACACTCCCAGGACTGGTACAGCACGGGGTTAAATACACAGTAAAGCTCCCCCTACACTTTGGACATCATACACTCCCAGGGCAGGTACACCACGGGGTTAGATACAGAATAAAATTCCCTCTACACTGTCTACATCAAACACTCCCAGGACTGGTACAGCTCAGGGTTAGATACAGAAAAAAGCTCCCTCTATACTGTCCCAATCGAACACTACCAGTACAGGTACAGCACGGGGTTAGATACAGAGTAAAGCTCCCTCTACACTGTCTACATCAAACACTCCCAGGACTGGTACAGCTCAGGGTTAGATACAGAGTAAAGCTCCCTCTATACTGTCCCCATCGTACACTCCCAGGTCTGGTACAGCACGGGTTTAGATACAGACTATAGCTCCCCCTACACTGTGCCCATCATACACTCCCAGGGCAGGTACAGTACGGGGTAAGATGCAGAGTAAATCTCCCCCTACACTGTGCCCATCATACACTCCCAGGGCAGGTACAGCACGGGGTTAGATACAGAGTAAAGCTCCCGCTAACCTGTCCCCATCAAACAGTCCCAGGACTGGTACTGCCCGGGGTAAGATACAGATTAAAGCTCCCTCTACACTGTCCCCATGAAGCACTCCCAGGGCAGGTACAGGACAGGGTTATATACAGAGTAAAGCTCTCTCTAAACTGTCCCCATCAAACCCTCCCAGGACAGGTACAGCACGGGGTTAAATACAGAGTAACGCTCCCTCTACACTGTCCCCATCAATCACTCCCAGGGCAGGTACAGCACGGTGTTAGACACAGAGTATATCTCCCTCTACACCGTCCCCATCAAACACTACCAGGACAGGTACAGCACAGGTTTAGATACAGAGTAAAGGTCCCTCTGCAATGTCCCCGTCAAACACTCCCTGGACAGGAACAGAACAGGGTTATATACAGAGCAAAGCTCCCTCGATACTGTCCTCATCAAACACTCCCAGGACAGGAACAGGACAGTGTTAGATAGAGTAAAGCTTCCTCTACACTTTCCCCATCAAACACTCCCAGGGCAGGAAAAGCACTGGGTTAGATACAGAGTAAAGCTCCCTCTACACTGTCTCAATCAAACACTCCCATGTCCGGTAGAGCACAGGGTTAGATACAGTGTAAACCTCCCTCTATACTCTCCCCATCAAACACTCCCTGGACTGGTACAGCACGGGGTTAGATACAGAGTAAAGCTCCCCCTACACTGTGCCCAACATACACTCCCAGGGCAGGTACAGCACGGGGTTAGATACAGAGTAAATTTCCCTCTAAGCTGTCCCCATCAAACACTCCCAGGACAGGTACAGCACGGGGTTAGATACAGATTAAAGCTCCCTCGTTACTGTCCCCATCAAACACTCCAAGGATAGGTACAGCAAAAGGGTTAGATACAGAGTAAAGCTCCCTCTACACTGTGCCCATCAAACACTCCCAGAGCACGTACAGCATGGGGTTAGATATAGAGTAAAGCTCCCTCTACACTGTGTTCATCAAACACTCCCAGGATAGGTAAAGCACTGGGTTAGAATTAGAGTAAAGCTCCCTCTACACTGTTCCCATTAAACACTCCCAGAACAGGGTTAGATACAGAGTTAAGCTCCCTCTATACTGTCCCCATCAAACACTCCCAGGACAGGAACAGGACAGGGTTAGATACAGACTAAAGCTACCTCTACACTTTCCCCGTCAAACACTCCCAGGGCAGGTAAAGCACTGTTTTAGATACAGAGTAAAGCTCCCTCGAAACTGTCCCCATCAAACACTCCCTGGACAGGTACAGCACGGGGTTAGGTACAGAGTAAAGCTCCCTCGATACTGTCCCCATCAAACACTCCCAGGACAGGTACAGCATGGGGTTTGATACAGAGTAAAGCTCCCTCAACACTTGAGTTATGCTGTTAAAAAGCCTCATTCTCCTTTGAATTAGATTTCAAAATAAATACAGTGTTCAAATTAAAAGTTCATCAGCTGGAGAAAATGGAAAAGCTCCAATTATTTTTCAATGTGCCTGGGTATAAACAACATTGTCCTGTCATATCGTTTATCCATGGAATCTAATCGAGGGATTTTGGGGATTTATATACAGAACAACATACCCGGGAGTGAGTTACAGACTGGAATATAATTGAGGGGTTCGGGGTAGTTTATGTATATAATAACAGATACCCGGGAGTGAGTTACAGACTGGAATATAATCGAGGGGTTCGGGGTGGATTATATACAGATTAACAGATAACCGGGACTGAGTTACAGACTGGAATCTAATCAAGGGGTTCGCGGTGGTTTATATACAGAATAACAGGTACCCGGGAGTGAGTTACAGACTGGAATCTCATCGAGAGTTTCGGGGGGTTTATACATAGAATAACAGTTACCCGGGTGTGAGCTACAGTCTGGAATCAAATCGAGCGTTTTGGGGTGGTTTATATATAGAACAACAGACACCCGGGAGTGAGTTACAGACTGGAATCTAAAATTGGGCATTGGGGTGGATTATATTTTGAATAACAGATACCCGGGAGTAAGTTACAGAACAGAATCTAATGGAGGGATTTGGAATGGTTTATACATAGAATAACACAACGGGAGTGAGTTACAGAGTGGAATCTAATCGAGGGGTTCAGGGGGTTTATATATAGAATAACAGATACCCGGGAATGAGTTACAGACTGGAATCTAATCAAGGGGTTCGGGCTGGTTTATATATAGAATAACAGATTCCCGGGAGTGAGGTACAGACTGGAATCTAATCGAGGGGTTCAGGGTGTTTATACATAGAATAATAGATACCCGGGATTGAGTAACAGACTGGAATCTAATCGAGGGGTTTGGGGTTTTATATATAGAATAATAGATACCCGCGATTGAGTAACAGGCTGGAATCTAATCGAGGAGGCCAGTCAGACCATCAAACTACTTTCGACACTCTGCAAGGAAAGTTTCACTGGTCTCACTCGTCCGTCCTTTCCCCGAAACCCTGAAAATATTTTCCCTTCAGATTCACACCCAAAATTTGCTGAAAAGGGAAATTGGGGATGGTGGGGAGAGGGGGAGGCTGATGGAGTGAGAGAGAGAGTGAGAGAGAGAGAGAGGCAGAGAGATGGTGAGAGAGAGACAGATTGAGATAGAGAAAGAGAGACAAAACTCGTGAAGAGAGAGAGAGATACAGGGCGAGATAGAGAGAGGGGCAGGGTGTTGTAGTGAGAGATAGACAGTGAAAAGCGAGGCGAGAAAGAGAGCGATGGAGAAAGAGACAGGCGTGAGAGAGAACGAATGTGACAGAGAGACAGTGGCAGAGCGAGGGAGAGAGAGAGCGACAGAGAGAGGTGGTGACAGGGATAGAGACGGGGCGATAGAGAGAGGGTCAGAGAATGACAGAGATAGAGTGAGAGACAGAGAGAGAGGGTGAAGGGCAGAGAGATGGGGTGAGAGAGAGAGGGAAATAGTGACAGTGAGATGGGGTGAGAAAGAAAGAGAGAGGGCGCGAGATAGAGAGGGAAATAGTGAGAGTGAGATGGGGTGAGAAAGAAAGAGAGAGAGGGCGAGAGAGAGGGTCAGAGAATGACAGAGAGATGAAATGATAGACAGAGAGGGTGAAGGGGAGAGAGATGGGGAGAGAGAGAGGGAGATAGCGACAATGAGATGGGCTGAGGGAGAAATAGAGAGAGGGCGAGGGAGAGAGATAGAGAGAGGCGATTGAGTGAATGAAAAATGGGTGGGGTGAGGGAGAGGCAGAGAGATGGGAGTGAGTGTCCGAAATAGCGATGGGATGAGAGAGATCCTCAGAGAGACGAGTCGAGGGAAGGACAAAGCGGTAGGGAGAGAGAGACCTGATGAAATGGAGCGAGAACCATTCTCAATATTTAAAATGGAGGCAGATAACTTCTCCACCGTTAAAACGGAGGGAGTTCCCTTTTCAATCTTTAAAATGGAGGGAGATATCTGTGTCTCTGTCACGTTGAAAGTACTAATTTTCCATTCGTGAGGAGTCAAATCTGTCCTAAATGTCCCATTCCTGTGGGGACATAAAATGGCCACTGGGAACAAACCTAACATGTCTGCCTGGTGTTTGTAGACTAGATTCTCAGAGGAAGAGAGACAGGGAGAGAAGACACTGATCGAGTGAATGAGAAATAGAGACTCTCAGACCAAGTGGGTGACTGAGAGCCAGACAGTGAATAAAGGATATTGGTCATAGCACATGGAAAGAGCAAGAGGCCATTTAACCCTCCAACCCTGTTCCGACATTCAATGAGATCCAGGCTGATGTGTGATTGAAGCCCTTGGTCTCATATCTCTGCAGCGTGTTAGCTAACAGAAATCTATCAGCCTCAGTTTTAAACATGGACTAGTGGCTCAGCATCAATTTCCGTTCATGTGAGAGAGATCCAAACTAATACCACACTTGGTGTTTTAAAGTGTTTCTTAGTTTCTCTCCTGAAATTCTAAAATTCTAAACATAGTTGAAAAACCATGGCCTCAAGGCCCAGACTCCCCAAACTGGCGGGAATAGTTAGTCTTTTTCAAACCTCTACTTGCATTATTATCCTGAAATATTTCATCAAATCACCCCCTCACCTAAATTCCAGTGTAAAGCTTCATCTACACTGTTCAACAAACACACCCAAACCATATACAGTATGGGGTTCGATAGAGAGTAACATTCCCTCTGCTCTGTCCCATCAAACAGGCCCAGGGAAGGGGCAGCACAGGGTTAGATACCAAGTAAAGACAGGGCCTATTGAGTGATAAACAGAATTTCTCCATCTTTAAAATGGAGGGAGATATCTGTGTGTCTGTCACGTTGAAAGGACTAATTTACCATTCGTGAGTAGTCAACTCTGTCATAAATGTCCCAGTGCTGTGGGCACATAAAATGGCCACTGTGAACAAACCTAAAATGGCTGCCTGGAGTTTGGGGATTTTTCTTACAGAATCTGAGAGGGGGAGAGAGAGAGAGAGAGAGAGAGAGCAGACGCGGAATGAGGGAATGTTAAAGAGAGAGACACAGAGTGAGAGGGGATGAACAGGCAGACGATCAAAGAATGATATCGGTCATAACATTGGGACATTTCTGACCGAGTTGAATTATGGCAAACTAGTGGCATTCTATCCTATTATCTTAAATTGTTAATAAATACTGAGAAACAGACACAGACACGAGCTTTGCAGCAGCAGAAAGAATGTGAATCATTCCATCCCGGGGGTTTTTACTTCCAGATTCAGTTTTAGAAAATTCAGAATTCAAAATCACAGCAGCAAAGTGTGGGACTGAACCCCCGGATCCTTCAATATTCCAGGGAATACACGTGGAATTTATGTCTCCATACCTGTGTCTCTGTCACGTTTAAAATACTAATGTTACATGAGTCAACTCTGTCCTAAATGTCCCATTGCTGTTGGGACATAAAATGGCCACTGTGAACAAACCTAAAATGGCTGCCTGGTGTTTGTAGAGTAGATTCTCAGAGGAAGAGAGACAGGGAGAGAAGACACAGATCGAGTGAATGAGAAATAGAGACTCTCAGACCAAGTGGGTGACTGAGAGCCAGACAGTGAATAAAGGATATTGGTCATAGCACATGGAAAGAGCAAGAGGCCATTTAACCCTCCAACCCTGTTCTGACATTCAATGCGATCCTGGTTTTTATGTGTGTGTGCCTGCGTCTATGAAAAAGTAAATATCTGTGCAAGTGTGTGCGTGTTTTTGTGTGTACATGAGAGAGAGAGAATGTATATATGTGTGTGTGTGTGAGAGAGCGTGTATGTGTGTGAGTTGGTGTGTGTGTGTGTGTTTGTGTGTGAGGAAGAATATATGTGTGTGTGAGATTGTGTGTGTTTGCGTGTATGAGAATGAATAGATCTACGAGTCTGTGTGTGAATCGGTGAGATAGAGAATCAGTGTCTGTGTGAGAGAGAATGTGTGTGCGTTTGAGAATACATCTGTGTGATTGTGACTATGTCTGTGTGAGCATGTGTATGAGAAAGAATATGTCTTTGTGAGTGTGTGAGAGAGAGTGTGTGTCTATGAGGAATAATATATCTGTGTAGCGTGAGTGTGAGAGAGAATGTGTGTGTGTATGTATGTGTGAAATAGAGAATATATGTGCGTGAGTGTGTCTGTGTGTGAGAGGATGTGTGTGTGTGTCTGCGTTTATGAGAAAGAATATATCTGTGCAATTGTGTGTTTGTGTGTTTGAGAGCGTTTGTGTCCAAATTGAAATGTAGTGGATTCCTTCCACATCATTAAAATGGAGGGGGATCCCTTCCCCATTTTAAATTGTACGGAGATCCCTTCTATATATTTTAAATGGAGGGCGACACCTCCTACATCTTAAAAATAGAGTGAGGTCCCTTTTCCATCTTTAAAATGTTGGTAGATCCCTTCTCCGTCATTAAAATGGAGGGAGATGTTTTCTCAATCTTTAAAATTGAGGTAGATCCCTTCTCCGTCTTTAAAATGCAGGGATATCTCTGTCATAGAGTCACAGAGGTCAACAGCACAGAAAAAGGCCTTTTGGCCCATCAAGTCTGTGCCGATCGAACAAGAACCTAACAATTCTAATCCTATTTTACAGCACTAGGCCCACAGCCTTCTATGCCAAGGCATCGCAAGTGCACATCCAAATATTCTTAAATGTTATGAGGGTTTCTGCCTCTAACCCCCTTTCAGGCAGTGAGTTCCAGATTCCCACCACCCTCTGGGTGAAAAAATCCTTCCCTACTTCCCCTCTAACCCTCCTGCCCCCTGCCTTAAATCTATGCTCCGTGGTTATTGTTCCCTCCACCAAGGGGAAAAGTTCCTTCCTCTCTACCCTATCAATGCCCCTCATTATTTTATTCACCTCAATCATGTCCTTCCTCAATCTCCTCTGCTCATGGGAAAATAATCCAAGTCTATCCTATCTCTCCTCATATCTTACATTCTCCAGCCCAGGCAACATCCTGGTAAATCTCCTCTGCTCTCTCTCTAGTGCAATCACATCCTTCCTACAATGCGGACTCCAGAACTACACGCAATACTCTAGCTGTGGCCTAACCAGCGTTTTATGCAGTTCCAGCATGACTTCCCTGCTCTTATATTCTATGTCTCGGCTAATAAAGGAAAGTATCTCATATGCCTTCTTAAACACCTTATTTACCTGTCCCACTACCTTAAGGGACCAGTGGACATACACACCAAGGTCTCTCTAATGCGCATTAGATCCCAGGGTCCTACCATTCATCATATATTCCTGTGCCTTGTGTGTCCTGCCCAAGTGCATCACCTCACACTTATCCGGATTAAAGTCCTTGAACCACTGACCAGTCCGTCTATATCCGCCTGTAATCTAAGGCTCTCCTCCTCACTATTTACCACACCACCAATTATCGTGTCATCCACAAACTTGCTGATCAACCCTCCTACATTGAAGTCTAAATTGTTTATACGTACCACACACAGCAAGGGACCCAACACCGACCCCAGGGGAACCCCACTGGACACAGGGATTCAGTCACAAAAACACCCCTTGACCATCACCCTCTGCTTCCTGCCACTCAGCCAATTCTGGATCCAAATTGAAAAATTGCCTTGGATCCCATGGGATCTTACCTTCGCTTTCGTTCTCCCTTGTGGGACCTTACCAAAAGCCTTGCTTATGTCCCACTAGGCTACGTCTTCTCCATCTTTAAAGTGGAGGAAGATCCATTCCCGTCTTTAAAATGGAGGGAGATCCATTGCCCAACTTGTGATGTGGAGGTGCTGGAACCTACAATGGAGGAAAGAGTGAAGCTTATTCGAGAATGAAATGTTAACCTGCGTGTGTAACACAGAAAGTTTACAACACAGAAGGAGGACATTCAGCCCATCAATCTACTTTCGACACTCTGCAAGGAAAATTTCACTGGTCTCACTCGTCTGCCCTTTCCCCAAAATTATTATAATTGTTATTGAAGGTTGTTGCTCAGAAGCCAATGAAGACAAGGACAAGGCCAATTGTGTGAGGCATTTCGCATCATCTCTGACCTTATGAGGAAAGGATTCTGATTTTCTTATGAGGAAAGGTTGGACAGGCTGGGCCTGTATCCATTGGAGTTTAGAATTTGGAGAGGTGATCTTAGTGAAAGATGTAAGTTGCTGAGGGGTCTTAACAGGGTGGATGTGGAGAAGATGTTTCCCCTTGTGGGAGAGTTTGGAACTAGGGGCGAAGTTTAAAACTATTTTCAAACAATTTAAAAAATGGATGCTAAGCTCCAATTCACACTCAGTGATGCAGTCTATAAAAAAAGGGAATTATTTAAAAAGATCTGAAAATGTCTACAAAACACAGCACACCTTAAATGAAGCTGATTCCAACATCAAACACAGAAGGAGTGTAAATCTCAATTCCATCCCACGTAATCACACTGCCCCGGGAATCATATCCTTCCTATAGTGTGGCTCCCAGGACTGTACACAATACTCCATCTGAGGTCTAACTAGCGTCTTATATAAATTCAGCATAACCTCCCTGCTCTTGTACTCTAAGCCCCTATTAGTAAAGCCCAGGATACAATCTGCTTTATGAACCACTCGCTCAACCTGTCCTGCCACCTTCAATGAAATATGCACATCTTCACCCAGGTCTTTCTGCTCCTGCACCCCCTTCAAAATTACACCCCTAATTTTGTTTTTCATGTCCATGTTTCTCCTACCAAAATGCATCACATCAAACGTCTCCACATTGAACATCATTGGCCACCTATCTGCCCACTCTCCCAACTTGTAAATGTCCTTTTGATGCTCTACACTGTCCCCCTCTCTGTTTATCATTCTCCCAAGTTTTGTGCCATCCACAAACTCTGAAATGGTCCCCTGCACACCAATATCTCAATCATTTATATACATCAGGGAAATCCAGGGTTCCAATACTGACCCCTGGGGAACTCCACTACAATCCTACATCCAGCCGGAAAAATTCCCATGAACCATTACTCTCTGTTTTCCTGGGAGAGAAAGAGAGAGAGAGAGATAGACGGAGAGATAGATTGGATGAAAGAGGTACAGAGATAGAAAGAGAGCAACAGAGAGACAAGGCGAAAGGGAGAGATATGGCAGCGACAGAGAGAGTAGCAGAGCAACAGAGATAAGTACTGAGTGAGAGAGAGAGAGAAAGACGGAACGACAGATAGAGAGACAGAGCGGCAGAGAGACAGGGTGAGAGGGAAAGAGAGCTGGGTAAGCGAGTGAAATAGAGAGGGGAGATCGAGCGAAAGAAAAAGGGATGAGTTGAGAGAGAGAGATGAAGAGAGGGGAGCGAGTGTAAGGTAAAGATATGGGGTGAGAGAGAGAAACAGAGAAATGTATAGAGTGGCAGAGAGATGGGGTGGGAGAGGGAGAGAAGGAATGAGATAGGATGAGAGAAAGAGAAAGTGTAGGCGGAATCTGAAAATGTTCAAAAATTTGTTAACATTATTGAGTGTAAAGGACAATATCCTGTGAGACATCCCTTCTCCATCTTTAAATTAGAGGGAGAGCCTTTAACCAACTTTAAAATGGGGGGGACCCCTTCCGCAACTTGTGATGTGGAAGTGCTGGAATCTAATCGAGGGGTTCGGGGTGGTTTATATATAGAATAACATACCCGGGAGTGAGTTACAGACTGGAATCTAATCGAGGGGTTCGGGGTGGTTTAAAATAGAATAACAGATACCCGGGAGTGAGTTACAGACTGGAATCTAATTGAGGGGTTCGGGGTGGTTTAAAATAGAATAACATACCCGGGAGTGAGTTACAGACTGGAATCTAATCGAGGGGTTCGGGGTGGTTTATATATAGAATAACATACCCGGGAGTGAGTTACAGACTGGAATCTAATCGAGGGGTTCGGGGTGGTTTATATGTAGAATAACATACCCGGGAGTGAGTTAAAGACTGGAATCTAATCGAGGGGTTCAGCGGGTTGAAATATAGAATAACAGATACCCAGAAGTGAGTTACAGACTGGAATCTAATCGAGGGGTTCGGGGTGGTATATATACAGAATAACAGATACCTGGGAGTGAGTTACAGACTGGAATCTAATCGAGGGGTTCCGGGGGTTTATATATAGAATAACAGATACCCGGGAGTGAGTTACAGACTGGAATCTAATCGAGGGGTTAGGGGTGGTTTATATATAGAATAACAGATACCCGGGAGTATGTTACAGACTGGAATCTAATCGAGGGGTTCGGGGTGGTTTATATATAGAATAACAGATACCCGGGAGTGAGTTACAGACTAGATTCTAATTGAGTAGAGTGGGGTGTATTTATATAGGCTAACAGATACCCGGGAGTGAGTTACAGATTAGAATCTAATAGACGTTTTCGGGATGGTTTAAATATAGATAATCAGATAGGTGAGAATGAGTTACAGACTGGAATCTAATCGAGGTGTTCAGGGGGTTTAAATATAGAATCACAGATAACCAAGAGTGAGTATGACTGGAATCAAATCGAAGGTTTTGTGGTGGTTTATATATAGAATAACAGATACCCGGGAGTGAGTTACAGACTGGAATCAAATCGAGGTGTTCGAGGTGGTTTATATATAGAATAACAGAGACCCGCGAGTGAGTTACAGACTGGAATCTAATAGAGGTGTTTGGTGGGTTTATATATAGAATCACTGATGGAGGAGAGTGAGTTACAAGCTGAAATCTAATCGAGAGATTCGGGGTTTAATTTATACAATCACAGATGCCCGAGATTGAGTTACAGACTGGAATCTAATTGAGGGGTTTGAGGGTTTTATAGATACAATCACAGATTCCTGAGATGAAGTTACAGACTGGAATCAATTCGAGAGGTTTGGGGGATTTATATATAGAATAACAGATACCCGGGAGTGAGTTAGAAAATGGAATCTAATCGAGGGGTTCGGGGTTGTTTATATATAGAATAACAGATACCCGGGAATGAGTTACAGACTGGAATCTAATCGCGGGGTTCGGGGTGGATTATATATGGAATAGCAGATACCCGGGATTGAGTTATAGGCTGGATTCTAATCGAGGGGTTCGGTGGGTTCATATTTAGTATATCAGAAACCCGGCAGTGAGTTACAGACTGGAATCTTATCGAGGGGTTCGGGGGGTTTATATATAGAATAATAGATACCTGGGAGTGAGTTACAGACTGGAATCTAATCGAGGGATTCGGGGTGGATTATATATAGAATAACATACCCGTGAGTGAGTTACAGACTGGAATCTAATCGTGGGGTTCAGGGGGTTTATATATAGAATAACAGATACCCGGGAGTGAGTTACAGACTGGAATCTAATCAAGGGGTTCGGGGTGGATTATATACAGAATAATAGATACCCAGGAGTGAGTTACAGACTGGAATCTAATCGTGGGTTTCAGGGGGTTTATTTATATAGTAACAGATACCCGGGAGTGAGTTACAGACTGGAATCTAATCAAGGGGTTCGGGGTGGTTTATATATAGAATAACAGATACCCGGGAGTGAGTTACAGACTGGAATCTAATCAAGGGGTTCGGGGTGGTTTATATATAGAATAACAGATTCCCGGGAGTGAGTTACAGGCTGGAATCTAATCGAGGGGTTCAGGGGCTTTATATATGGAATAACAGATAACCGGGAGTGAGTTACAGACTGGAATCTAATCGAGGGGTTCGGGGTGGATTATATACAGAATAACAGATACCTGGGAGTGAGTTACAGGCTGGAATCTAATCGAGGGGTTCGGGGTGGTTTATATATAGAATAACATATACCCGGGAGGGAGTTACAGACTGGAATCTAATCGAGGGGTTCGGGGTGGTTTATATATAGAATAACAGATTCCCGGGATTGAGTTACAGGCTGGAATCTAATCGAAGGGTTCGTTGGGTTCATATTTAGTATAACAGATACCCGGGAGTGAGTTACAGACTTGAATCTAATCGAGGGGTTCAGGGGGTTTATATATAGAATAATAGATATCCGCGATTGAGTTACAGACTGGAATCTAATCGAGGGGTTCAGGGGATTTATATATAGAATAACAGATACCTCCGATTGAGTAATAGACTGGTATTTAATCGAAGAGGCCATTCAGCCCATCAAACTACTTTCGACACTCTGCAAGGAAAGTTTCACTGGTCTGACTCGTCCGCCCTTTCCCCGAAACCCTGAGAATATTTTCCCTTCAGCTTCACACCCAAAATTTGCTGAAAAGGGAAATTGAGGATGGTGGGGAGAGGGGGAGGCTGATGGAGTGAGAGAGAGAGTGAGAGAGAGAGAGAGGCAGAGAGATGGTGAGAGAGAGACAGATTGAGATAGAGAAAGAGAGACAAAACTCGCCAAGAGAGATAGAGAGACAGGGCGAGATAGAGAGAGGGGCAGGGTGTTGTAGTGAGAGAGAGACAGTGAAAGGCGAGGCGAGAAAGAGAGCGATGGAGAAAGAGACAGGCGTGGGAGAGAACGAATGTGACAGAGAGTCAGTGGCAGAGCGAGGGAGAGAGAGCGACAGAGAGAGGTGGTGATAGGGATAGAGACGGGGCGATAGAGAGAGGGTCAGAGAATGACAGAGATAGAATGAGAGACAGAGAGAGAGGGTGAAGGGCAGAGAGATGGGGTGAGAGAGAGAGGGAAATAGTTACAGTGAGATGGGGTGAGAAAGAAAGAGAGAGAGCGCGAGAGAGAGAGAGAGATGGAATTAGTGAGAGTGAGATGGGGTGAGAGAGAGAGGGTGAAGGGCAGAGAGATGGGGTGAGAGAGAGAGGGAAATAGTTACAGTGAGATGGGGTGAGAAAGAAAGAGAGAGAGCGCGAGAGAGAGAGAGAGAGAGAGAGAGAGGGAAATAGTGAGAGTGAAATGGGGTGATAAAGAAAGAGAGATAGGATGAGAGAGAGAGAGTGAGGGAAATAGTGAGTGAGATGGGGTGAGAAAGAAAGAGAGAGAGCGCGAGAGAGAGAGAGAGCGGGAAATAGTGAGAGTGAGATGGGGTGAGAAAGAAAGAGAGATAGGATGAGAGAGAGAGAGTGAGGGAAATAGTGAGTGAGATGGGGTGAGAAAGAAAGAGAGAGAGCGCGAGAGAGAGAGAGAGCGGGAAATAGTGAGAGTGAGATGGGGTGAGAAAGAAAGAGAGAGAGGGCGAGAGAGAGAGGGTCAGAGAATGACAGTGAGATAAAATGAAAGACAGAGAGGGTGAAGGGGAGAGAGATGGGGCGAGAGAGAGGGAGATAGCGACAATGAGATGGGCTGAGGGAGAAAGAGAGAGAGGGCGAGAAAGAGAGATAGAGAGAGGCGATTGAATGAAAGAAAAATGGGTGGGGTGAGGGAGAGGCAGAGAGAGGGGAGTGAGTGTCCGAAATAGCGATGGGATGAGAGAGATCCTCAGAGAGACGAGTCGAGGGAAGGAAAAAGCGGTAGGGAGAGAGAGACCTGACGAAATGGGGCGAGAACCATTCTCAATATTTAAAATGGAGGCAGATAACTTCTCCACCGTTAAAACGGAGGGAGTTCCCTTTTCAATCTTTAAAATGGAGGGAGATATCTGTGTCTCTGTCACGTTGAAAGTACTAATTTTCCATTCGTGAGGAGTCAAATCTGTCCTAAATGTCCCATTGCTGTGGGGACATAAAATGGCCACTGGGAACAAACCTGAAATGTCTGCCTGGTGTTTGTAGACTAGATTCTCAGAGGAAGAGAGCCAGGGAGAGAAGACACAGATCGAGTGAATGAGAAATAGAGACTCTCAGACCAAGTGGGTGACTGAGAGCCAGACAGTGAATAAAGGATATTGGTCATAGCACATGGAAAGAGCAAGAGGCCATTTAACCCTCCAACCCTGTTCCGACATTCAATGAGATCCTGGCTGATCTGTGATTGAAGCCCTTGGTCTCATATCTCTGCAGCGTGTTAGCTAACAGAAATCTATCAGCCTCAGTTTTAAACATGGACTAGTGGCTCAGCATCAATTTCTGTTCATGTGAGAGAGATCCAAACTAATACCACACTTGGCGTTTTAAAGTGTTTCTTAGTTTCTCTCCTGAAATTCTAAAATTCTAAACATAGTTGAAAAACCATGGCCTCAAGGCCCAGACTCCCCAAACCGGCGGGAATAGTTAGTCTTTTTCAAACCTCCACTTGCATTATTATCCTGAAATATTGCATCAAATCACCCCCTCACCTAAATTCCAGTGTAAAGCTTCATCCACACTGTTCAACAAACACACACAAACCATATACAGTATGGGGTTCGATAGAGAGTAACATTCCCTCTGCTCTGTCCCATCAAACAGGCCCAGGGAAGGGGCAGCACAGGGTTAGATACCAAGTAAAGACAGGGCCTATTGAGTGATAAACAGAATTTCTCCATCTTTAAAATGGAGGGAGATATCTGTGTCTCTGTCACGTTGAAAGGACTAATTTACCATTCGTGAGGAGTCAACTCTGTCATAAATGTCCCAGTGCTGTGGGCACATAAAATGGCCACTGTGAACAAACCTAAAATGGACACCTGGAGTTTGGGGATTTTTCTTACAGAATCTGAGAGGGGGAGAGAGAGAGAGAGAGAGAGAGAGAGAGCAGACGCGGAATGAGGGAATGTTAAAGAGAGAGACACAGAGTGAGAGGGGATGAACAGGCAGACGATCAAAGAATGATATCGGTCATAACATTGGGACATTTCTGACCGAGTTGAATTATGGCAAACTAGTGGCATTCTATCCTATTATCTTAAATTGTTAATAAATACTGAGAAACAGACACAGACACGGGCTTTGCAGCAGCAGAAAGAATGTGAATCATTCCATCCCGGGGGTTTTTACTTCCAGATTCAGTTTTAGAAAATTCAGAATTCAAAATCACAGCAGCAAAGTGTGGGACTGAACGCCCGGATCCTCCACTATTCCAGGGAATACACGTGGAATTTATGTCTCCATACCTGTGTCTCTGTCACGTTTAAAATACTAATGTTACATGAGTCAACTCTGTCCTAAATGTCCCATTGCTGTTGGGACATAAAATGGCCACTGTGAACAAACCTAAAATGGCTGCCTGGTGTTTGTAGACTAGATTCTCAGAGGAAGAGAGACAGGGAGAGAAGACACAGATCGAGTGAATGAGAAATAGAGACTCTCAGACCAAGTGGGTGACTGAGAGCCAGACAGTGAATAAAGGATATTGGTCATAGCACATGGAAAGAGCAAGAGGCCATTTAACCCTCCAACCCTGTTCTGACATTCAATGCGATCCTGGTTTTTATGTGTGTGTGCCTGCGTCTATGAGAAAGTATATATCTGTGCAAGTGTGTGCGTGTTTTTGTGTGTACATGAGAGAGAGAGAATGTATATATGTGTGTGTGTGTGAGACAGCGTGTATGTGTGTGAGTTGGTGTGTGTGTGTGTGTGTTTGTGTGTGAGGAAGAATATATGTGTGTGTGATATTGTGTGTGTTTGCGTGTATGAGAATGAATAGATCTACGAGTCTGTGTGTGAATCGGTGAGATAGAGAATCAGTGTCTGTGTGAGAGAGGATGTGTGTGCGTTTGAGAATACATCTGTGTGATTGTGACTATGTCTGTGTGAGCATGTGTATGAGAAAGAATATGTCTTTGTGAGTGTGTGAGAGAGAGTGTGTGTCTATGAGGAATAATATATCTGTGTAGCGTGAGTGTGAGAGAGAATGTGTGTGTGTATGTATGTGTGAAATAGAGAATATATGTGCGTGAGTGTGTCTGTGTGTGAGAGGGTGTGTGTGTGTGTCTGCGTTTATGAGAAAGAATATATCTGTGCAATTGTGTGTTTGAGAGCGTTTGTGTCCAAATTGAAATGTAGTGGATTCCTTCCACATCATTAAAATGGAGGGGGATCCCTTCCCCATTTTAAATTGTACGGAGATCCCTTCTATATATTTTAAATGGAGGGCGACACCTCCTACATCTTAAAAATAGAGTGAGGTCCCTTTTCCATCTTTAAAATGTTGGTAGATCCCTTCTCCATCATTAAAATGGAGGGAGATGTTTTCTCAATCTTTAAAATGGAGGTAGATCCCTTCTCCGTCTTTAAAATGCAGGGATATCTCTGTCATAGAGTCACAGAGGTCAACAGCACAGAAAAAGGCCTTTCGGCCCATCAAGTCTGTGCCGATCGAACAAGAACCTAACAATTCTAATCCTATTTTACAGCACTAGGCCCACAGCCTTCTATGCCAAGGCATCGCAAGTGCACATCCAAATATTCTTAAATGTTATGAGGGTTTCTGCCTCTAACCCCCTTTCAGGCAGTGAGTTCCACATTCCCACCACCCTCTGGGTGAAAAAATCCTTCCCTACATCCCCTCTAACCCTCCTGCCCCCTGCCTTAAATCTATGCTCCGTGGTTATTGTTCCCTCCACCAAGGGGAAAAGTTCCTTCCTCTCTACCCTATCAATGCCCCTCATTATTTTATTCACCTCAATCATGTCCTTCCTCAATCTCCTCTGCTCATGGGAAAATAATCCAAGTCTATCCTATCTCTCCTCATATCTAACATTCTCCAGCCCAGGCAACATCCTGGTAAATCTCCTCTGCTCTCTCTCTAGTGCAATCACATCCTTCCTATAATGCGGACTCCAGAACTACACGCAATACTCTAGCTGTGGCCTAACCAGCGTTTTATGCAGTTCCAGCATGACTTCCCTGCTCTTATATTCTATGTCTCGGCTAATAAAGGGAAGTATCTCATATGCCTTCTTAAACACCTTATTTACCTGTCCCACTACCTTAAGGGACCAGTGGACATACACACCAAGGTCTCTCTAATGCGCATTAGATCCCAGGGTCCTACCATTCATCATATATTCCTGTGCCTTGTGTGTCCTGCCCAAGTGCATCACCTCACACTTATCCGGATTAAAGTCCTTGAACCACTGACCAGTCCGTCTATGTCCGCCTGTAATCTAAGGCTCTCCTCCTCACTATTTACCACACCACCAATTATCATGTCATCCACAAACTTGCTGATCAACCCTCCTACATTGAAGTCTAAATTGTTTATACGTACCACACACAGCAAGGGACCCAACACCGACCCCAGGGGAACCCCACTGGACACAGGGATCCAGTCACAAAAACACCCCTTGACCATCACCCTCTGCTTCCTGCCACTCAGCCAATTCTGGATCCAAATTGAAAAATTGCCTTGGATCCCATGGGATCTTACCTTCGCTTTCGTTCTCCCTTGTGGGACCTTATCAAAAGCCTTGCTTATGTCCCACTAGGCTACGTCTTCTCCATCTTTAAAGTGGAGGAAGATCCATTCCCGTCTTTAAAATGGAGGGAGATCCATTGCCCAACTTGTGATGTGGAGGTGCTGGAACCTACAATGGAGGAAAGAGTGAAGCTTATTCGAGAATGAAATGTTAACCTGCATGTGTAACACAGAAAGTTTACAACACAGAAGGAGGCCATTCAGCCCATCAATCTACTTTCGACACTCTGCAAGGAAAATTTCACTGGTCTCACTCGTCTGCCCTTTCCCCAAAATTATTATAATTGTTATTGAAGGTTGTTGCTCAGAAGCCAATGAAGACAAGGACAAGGCCAATTGTGTGAGGCATTTCGCATCATCTCTGACCTTATGAGGAAAGGATTCTGATTTTCTTATGAGGAAAGGTTGGACAGGCTGGGCCTGTATCCATTGGAGTTTAGAATTTGGAGAGGTGATCTTAGTGAAAGATGTAAGTTCCTGAGGGGTCTTAACAGGATGGATGTGGAGAAGATGTTTCCCCTTGTGGGAGAGTTTGGAACTAGGGGCGAAGTTTAAAACTATTTTCAAACAATTTAAAAAATGGATGCTAAGCTCCAATTCACACTCAGTGATGCAGTCTATAAAAAAAGGGAATTATTTAAAAAGATCTGAAAATGTCTACGAAACACAGCACACCGCAAATGAAGCTGATTCCAACATCAAACACAGAAGGGGTGTAAATCTCAATTCCATCCCACGTAATCACACTGCCCCGGGAATCATATCCTTCCTATAGTGTTGCTCCCAGGACTGTACACAATACTCCATCTGAGGTCTAACTAGCGTCTTATATAAATTCAGAATAACCTCCCTGCTCTTGTACTCTATGCCCCTATTAGTAAAGTCCAGGATACGATATGCTTTTTGAACCACTCGCTCAACCTGTCCTGCCACCTTCAATGATCTATGAACATCTCCACCAGGTTTTTCTGCTCCTGCACCCCATTCATAATTTCACCCCTAATTTTATTTTTCCTGTCCATGTTCCTCCTACCAAAATGCATCACATCAAACGTCTCCACATTGAACATCATTGGCCACCTTTCTGCCCACTCTCCCAACTTGTAAATGTCCTTTTGATGCTCTACACTGTCCCCCTCTCTGTTTATCATTCTCCCAAGTTTTGTGCCATCCACAAACTCTGAAATGGTCCCCTGCACACCAATATCTCAATCATTTATATACAGCAGGGAAATCCAGGGTTCCAATACTGACCCCAGTGAAACTCTACTACAATCCTACATCCAGCAGGAAAAATATCCGTGAACTCTCTGTTTCCTATCCATCAGCCAATTCTGTATCCACATTTCGCTGGTCTGAATCATCTGCCTTTTCACGGGACCCTGAAAAAAATTTCTATTCTGCTTTATATCCAATTTTGGCACAAAAGAAGTGGGAGAGGGAGAGAGGGAGAGAGAGAGAGGGCGAGATAGATGGGATGAAAGAGGTACAGAGGTAGAAAGAGAGACAAGGCGAGAGGGAGAGAGATGGGGGCGACAGAGAGAGGAGCAGAGCAACGGAGGAAAGGAGTGAGAGAGAGGGAGAGATAGCCGGAATGAGAGATAGAGAGACAGAGCGGCGGAGAGACAGGGTGAGAGAGAAAGAGAGCTGGGGCGAGTGAGTGAGATAGAGAGAAGAGATAAAATGAAAGGAAAAGGGATGAGGTGAGAGAGAGAGAGGTGAAGAGAGGGGAGCGAGTTTAGGGTAAAGTGATGGGGTGAGAGAGAGAAACAGAGAAATGCGGTAGAGTGGCAGAGAGATGGGGTGGGAGAGGGAGAGAATGAAAATGAAGGTGAGAGAAAGAGAAAGTGTAGGGGGAAACTGAAAATGTTCAGAAATTAGTTAACTTTATTGAGTATAAAGAACAATATCCTGTGACATATCCCTTCTCCATCTTTAAGTTGGAGGGAGATCCTTTCTCCATCTTTAAAATGGGGGGAGACCCCTTCCTCAACTTGTGATGTGGAAGTGCTGGAATCGAATCGAGGGGTTTGTGGGGTTTATATATAGAATAATAGATACCCGGGAGTGAGGTACAGACTGGAATCTAATCGAGGGGTTTGTGGGGTTTTTATATAGAATAATAGATACCCGGGAGTGAGGTACAGACTGGAATCTAATCGAGGGGTTCAGAGGGTTTATATATAGAATCATAGATACGCGGGAGTGAGTTACAGACTGGAATCTAATCAAGGGGATTGTGGGGTTTATATATAGAATAATAGATACCCAGGAGTGAGTTACAGACTGGAATCTAATCGAAGTGATCAGGGGGTTTATATATATAATAATAATTATCCAGGTGTGAGTTACAGACTGGAATCTAATCGAGGTGTTCAGGGGGTTTCTATAAAGATTAATCGATACCCGGGATTGAGTTCCAGACTGGAATCTAATCGAGGTGTTCAGGGGGTTTATATATAGAATAATAGATACCCGGGATTGAGTTACAGACTGGAATCTAATCGAGGGGTTCAGGGGGTTTATATATAGAATAATAGATACCCGGGATTGAGTTACAGACTGGAATCACAAACTGTTGAAAACATATTTTTTCTTGTGATGTGCTGAAGTGCAGGTTACAGAGGCTGATTCATGGAATGGGTAGTGTGAGTTTTTAACCAGCTTTATCCCAAATATCAAATTTAATTTCTCATTGGAACTGTTTGATGTTTTCTTAGTCTTGACACAAATGCATAGGGACTCTCTGGACCCTCACAGTTTGCAGCTTTTCACCATTTATAATGTAACCTGTTCCATCCTTTTTAAAGTGAGGAGCCACACATTTGCCTACAATGAATCCCATCTTGCACTATTTCACCCATTCACTTAAGGTGTACATATCTCTTTGGAATTTGAAGTGCAGGTTACAGATTGGATTGGAACTTTCTGCTTTCTGAATCATTAGCCAAGTTTCACAGAGTTAAACATCAAAACTGACATTCTGAAACAGGAGAGGGCCCCACAACTTCAATTCTGTGATTCTCTAGCACCTCATGATCTGTATCTTACAATATGTCCGCCCCCTTCATGTCTCTGAGGACTTGGAAAGTTATTCAGACATTGGGGAACCATTTCATTGTCTCGGGACATTTACAGTTAACGGCTCCTTCAAAGGACATCATTAAAATTCACTCTTTAATCATCCAAATCCTGTTGCCCATTCAGACTCCCTGGCCCCACATCCTATTGGTTCAAAGGTAACTTACATTTCACAATGTAGGAATGTGTGAATGCAAACACTTTCTTCACACGTTTCCACAATACTAAGGCTCACACTATTCAGGGTGAAATTTTCAAGACAACATTCATCAACTGACAGATTTCCAGCTCCATATGGAAGCTTCAAGATACAGAAAGTGACACAGAAATGAAACATCCGATTTATCTGAATCTGCATCCGTTATTGGACAGCGCGGGGTAAGATAGGAATTAAAGTTGTTGTTAAATTGTACCCATCAAACGCTCCCAGAACAGGTACAGCATGGGGTTCCATACAGAGTAAAGCTCCCACAACAATTGAGTTATGAGATTAAAAAGCGTCATTCACCTTTGAATTTGAGTTCAATTTAAAAAGTGTTCAAATTAAAATTCATCAGCTGGAGAAAAGGGTAAAGCTCCAAATATTTTTCAACGTGCCTGGCTATAAAAAACATGATTCATTTACATTAGTATCTTGAAGCATTTGATCAAATCACCCCTTAACCTCAATTCCAGTGTTTCAGAGTGAAGCTTTGACTACACTGTTCATCAAACACTCCCAACCCAATTACAGTATGGGGTCCATACAGAGTCAAATTCAAAAAATTGGTTCGATGGTGACAGGGGGAGAGACAGGGTGAAGGTTTTGAGAAAGGGATGAAGGGGGGGGGGGGGATGTGGTGAAAATCTTTTTAAATCAGCGAGTGGTGATGACCTGGAACCCGTGCAAAATGCGGTGTCTGGGGGATGAGTGTCTGATCAGTGTCTCCATAGTTGTGTCTCTGTCACGTTGAAAGTACCAATGTCACATTCCTGAGCAGTCAACTCTGTCAGAAATGTCCCAGTGCTGTGGGCACATAATATGGCCTCTGTGAACAAACCTAAAAGGCTGACTGGTGTTTGTGTCATTTATGTAGATTCTGAGAGAGAGGAAGAGAGAGAGAGAGAGACCGAGCGAGTGAGAAGAAGACAGAGACACAGATGGAGAGGGAGACCGAGAGACAAGAGATTGAAGGAAGGATATTTATCATCGTACATTGGAAGAGGAAGATTCCATTTCTCCCCACACCCTGTTTCTGACATTCAATGAGATCCTGACTGATCTCTGATCTACCTCCATATCTCTTTACACCATTGCCTAACAAAAATCTATCATCCTCAGATTGAAACATTAACAAGAGACTTTGTGTCAATTGACGTTTGCAGAAACCTGTTTCAAATTAAAGCTTTGGCTACACTGTCATCAAACACTCCCAACCCAAATACAGTATGGGGTTCGATACAGGGTCAAATTCTCTTTGCATTGTACAAGAAATTTTTAATTGTAGATTTTTATTTTTAATTTTAGGCTAACAGGACTGAAATTGTACGGCTTCCCAGTGTGAGATTTAAACTCCTGTTTATTTCAATCTTTAGCTCAGGAATTCACATTAAAACATGCAGAGAATTGAAACCTTCCTCATACAGTTGCCTGTTTGTTCCAGTGTTGGTATATTCCCGCTTTCTCCTGCGTTTTCACTTGTCAGAAGAAATTGAATTGTTGACATTGGATAATCATCCCTTTCCCAAGAAAATATAAACTCCTGGGAAACTGCAACAGACACAATCTTATGCAGTGATCAAAATCCTGCACCTTTATTCATCAATCCCATTTCCTATCTCTGTAGAAACTCCCTTCCACTGACAGATTCTGAGATCCATACTCAATCTCAAAAACCACCACAGAAAAGTGACTGCTTATTTTAAACAGTGAATCTGAACTATTTGAAGTTCCGACTCAGACACAGAATCGCAGAAATTTTTACTCTGTGGGATGAAAATTATCAGAATAACTTTGCAACATACAGGTAACATAAATAGGATTTGACCATTTGATCAAGTCAACCCTGATGCTACTAGATTTCAGGGAATACAACCCGAATTTGTGCAATCTCACTTTGCAATTTAACCCTTGGAATCCAGGTCTCATTCTGGCAAAGCTGTGATGCACTCGAACTGTCTAAACTGTCCCTGGAGTGTCGGATTAACCCGGGTCACTCACATACACACAGGTCAGGCTCAAGACTCACCTGTCTCACTCGCTGAGACGCTCCTGTATCACTGGCCTTATTGTAGTCGGATGCCGCGTTGGGAGCAGGACAGGAAGACGGGATTAGGAAGACTGCTCATGTGGAGGGTAAACATAAGGAATCTATCAGAGAATCAGAACAGACCAGGGAGAATCAAACAAGGAAACTGATGTTCAATTTATTAGGCCTGATTTGTGGATTGTTTTTGTTTTGGGCGACAATGTTGCCAACAAACACGCCCAGAAAGGATGCAGCAGGGGCTAGATACAGAGTAAAGCTCCCTCGATACTGTCCCCATCAAACACTCCCTGGACAGGAACAGAACAGGGTTAGATACAGAGAAAAGCGCCCTCGATACTGTCCCCATCAAACACTCCCAGGACAGGTGAAGCACGGGGTTAGATAGAGAGTAAAGCTCCCTCGATACTGTCCCCATCAAGCACATCCAAGACAGGTAAGCACGGGGTTAGATACAGAGTAAAGCTCCCTCGATACTGTCCATATCAAACACTCCCAGGACAGGTACAGCACGGGGTTAGATACTGAGTAAAGCTCCATCTGCACTGTCCCCATCAAACACTCCCAGGGCAGGTACAGCACGGGGTTAGATACAGAGTATTGCTCCCTCTACACTGTCTCCATCAAACACTCCCAGGACTGGTACAGCACAGGGTTAGATACAGAGTAAACCTCCCTATACACTCTCCCCATCAAACACTCTCAGGACTGGTACAGCACGGGGTTAGATAGAGAGTAAATCTCCCTCTACACTGTGCCCATCAAACACTCCCAGGACTGGTACAGCACGAGGTTAGATACAGAGTAAAGCTCCCTCTACACTGTCCCCATCAAGCACTAACTGGGCAGTGACAGGACAGGGTTAGATACAGAGTAAATCTCCCTCTCTACTGTCCCCATCAAACACTCCCAGGACTGGTACAGCACGGGGTTAGATACAGAGTAAAGCTCCCCCTACACTGTGCCAATCATACACTCACAGGGCAGGTACAGCAAGGAATTAGATACAGACTAAAGCTCCCTCTAACCTGTCCCATCAATCACTCCCAGGACTGGTACAGCACGGGGTTAGATACAGAGCAAAGCTCCCTCTAAACTGTCCCCATCAATCACTCCCAGGACTGGTACAGCACGGGGTTAGATACAGAGTAAAGCTCCCGCTAAACTGTCCCCATCAAACACTCCCAGGACAGGTACATTACGGGGTTAGATACAGACTAAAGCTTCCTATACACTGTCCCCATCAAACACTCGCAGGACATGTACATCACAGTGTTAGATACAGAGTAAATCTCCCTCTACACCGTCTCCATCCACCAATCCCTGGGCAGGTACAGCACGGGTTTAGATACAGAGTAAAGCTTCCTCTACACTGTCCCCATCAAACACTCCCAGGACAGATACAGCACGGGGTTAGATACAGAGTCAAGCTCCCTCTGAACTGTCTCCATCAAACACTCCCAGGGCAAACACCACGGGGTGAGATACAGAGTAAAGCTTCCTCTATACTGTACCCATCAAACACTCCCAGGACAGGTAAAGCACAGGGTTAGATACACAGTAAAGTTCCCTCTACACTGTCCCCATCAAACAGTCCCAGGACAGGTACAGCACGGGGTTAAATACAGAGTAAAGCTCCCTCTACACTGTCCCCATTAAACACTCCCAGGACAGGACCAGGACAGTCTTAGATTCAGAGTAAAGCTCCCTCTATACTGTCTCCATCAAAAACTACCAGGACAGGAACAGGACAGGGTTAGATACTGAATAAAGCTACCTCTTCACTTTCCCCATCAAACACTCCAGGGCAGGTAATGCACCGGGTTAGATACAGAGTAAAGGTCCCTCTACACTGTCCCCATCAAACACTCCCAGGATAGGTACAGCACGGGGTTTGATACAGAGTAAAGCTCCCTCGATACTGTCCCCATCAAACACTCCCAGGACAGGTACAGCACGGGGCTAGATACAGAGTAAATCTCCCTCGATACTCTCCCCATCAAACACTCTGAGGACAGGTACAGCTCGCGGTTAGATAAAGAATAAAGCTTCAACTGCACTGTCCCCATCAAACACTCCCAGGGCACGTACAGCACGGTGTTAGATACAGAGTAAAGCTCCCTCTATACTATCCTCATCAAGCACTCCCACGACAAGTACTGCACACATTTAGATACAGAGTAAATCTTCCTCTACACTGTCCCCATCAAACACTCCCAGGACAGGTAAAGCACTGGGTTAGATACAGAGTAAAGCTCCCTCTACACTGTCCCCATCAAACACTCCCAGGACATGAACAGGACAGGATTAGATACAGAGTAAAGCTCGCTATATACTGTCCCCATCAAACAGTCCCAGGAGAGGAACAGGACAGTGTTAGATACAGAGTAAAGCTACCTCTGCACTTTCCCCATCAAACACTCCCAGGACAGGTAAAGCATTGGGTTAGATACAGAGTAAAGCTCGCTCGATACTGTCCCCATCAAACATCCCAGGACAGGTACAGCACGGGGTTAGATGCATTGTAAAGCTCCCTCGATACTGTCCCCATCAAACCCCATCAAACACTCCCAAAGCAGGTACAGCACGGGGTTAGATACAGAGTAAAGCTCCCTCTATACTGTCCCCATCAAACCCTCCCAGGCAATAGACCACGGGGTTAGATACAGAGTAAAGCTCCCTCTATACTGTCCACATCAAACATTCCCAGGGCAGGTACAGCACTGGGTTAGATACAGAGTAATGCTCCCTCTCCACTGTGCCCATCATACACTCCCAGGGCAGGTACAGCATGGGGTTAGATACAGAGTAAAGCTCCCTCTGCACTGTCCCCATTATAAACTCCCAGGACTGGTACAGCACGGGGTTAGATACAGAGTAAAGCTCTCTCTAAACTGTCCCCATCAAGCTCTCACAGGGCAGTGACAGGACAGGCTTAGATACAGAGTAAATCTCCCTCTACACCGACCCCATCAAACACTCCCAGGCCAGGTAGAGCACAGGTTTAGATACAGAATAAAGGTCCAACTGCACTGTCTCAATCAAACACTCCCAGTGCAATGCACCATTGGGTTAGATACAGAGTAAAGCTCCCTCTATACTGGCCCCATTAAACACTCCCAGGACTGGTACAGCACAGGGTTTGATACACAGTAAAGCTCCCTCTACACTCTCGCCATCAAACACTCCCAGCACAGGTACAGCACGGGGTTAGATACAGAGTAAAGCTCCCTCTACACTGTCCCCATTAAACACTCCCAGGACAGGACCAGGACAGTCTTAGCTACAGAGTAAAGCTCCCTCTATACTGTCCCCATCAAAAACTCCCAGGACAGGAACAGGACAGGGTTAGATAAAGAATAAAGCTACCTCTTCACTTTCCCAATCAAACACTCCCAGGGCAGGTAAAGCACTGGGTTAGATACAGAGTAAAGCTCCCTCGATACTGACCCATCAAACACTCCCAGGATAGGTACAGCACGCGGTTAGATACAGAGTAAAGCTCCCTCGATACTGTCCCCATCAAACCCCATCAAACACTCCCAGGACAGGTACAGCACGGTGTTAGATACAGAGTAAAGCTTCCTCTACACTGTCCCCATCAAACACTCCCAGGACAGGTACAGCACGGGGCGAGATACAGAGTTAAGCTCCCTCGATTCTGTCCCCATCAAACACTCCCAGGGCAGGTACAGCACGTGGTTAGATACAGAGTAAAGCTCCCTCTACACTGTGCCCATCAAACACTCCCAGGACAGGTACAGCACGGGTTTATATGCAGAGTAAATCTCCCTCTAAACTGTCCCATCAAACACTCCCAGGACAGATTCAGCACGAGGTTAGATACATAGTAAAGCTCCCTCTATACCGTCCCCATCAAAAACTGCCAGGGCAGGTACTGTACGGGGTTAAATACTGAGTAAAGCTCCCTCTATACTGTCCCAATCAAACACTCCATGGACAGGAACTGGACAGGGTTAGAAAGAGATTAAAGCTCCCTCTATACTGTCCCCTTCAAACACTACCAGGACAGGAACAGAACAGGGTTAGATACAGAGTAAAGCTCCCTCTACACTGTGGCCATCAAACACTCCCAGGACAGGTACAGCACGGTGTTCGATACAGAGTAAAGCACCCTCTACACTGTCCCCATCAAACACTCCCAGGACAGGTACAGCACGGTGTTCGATACAGAGTAAAGCACCCTCTGCACTGTCCCCATCAAACACTCCCAGAGCACATACAGCACGGGGTTAGATACAGGGTAAATTTCCATCTATACTGTCCCCATCAAACACTCCCAGGACAGGTACAGCACAGAGTTAGATACAGAGTAAAGCTTCTTCTACACTGTCCCCTTCAAACATTCCCAGGACAGGTAAAGCACTGGGTTAGATACACAGTAAAGCTCCCTCTGCACTGTCCCCTTCAAACACTCCCAGTACAGGTACAGCACGGGGTTAGATAGAGAGTATAGCTCCCACTACACTGTCCCCATCAAACACTCCCAGGACAGGGTTAGATACAGAGTAAAGCTACATCTACACTTTGACGATCAAACAGTCCCAGGGCAGGTAAAGCACTGGGTTCGATACAGAGTAAAGGTCCCTCTACACTGTATCCATCAAACACTCCCAGGAGTGGTACAGCCCGGGGTTAGATACTTAGTAAAGCTCCTTTAACCTGTCCCCATCAAACACTCCCAGGACAGATACAGCACAGATTTAGATAAGGAATAAAGCTTCCTCTGCACTGTCCCTATCAAACACTCCCAGGACAGGTACAGCACGGGGTTAGATACAGACTAAAGCTCCCTCTACACAGTCCCCATCAAACACTCCCAGGGCAGGTACACTACGGGTTTAGATACAGAGTAAAGCTTCCTCTACACTGTCCCCATCAAACACTCCCAGAACAGGTACAGCTCGGGGTTAGACACAGAGTAAAACTCCCTCTACATCGTCCCCATCCAACACACCCAGGGCAGGTACAGCACGGGGTTAGACACAGAATAAAGCTCCCTCTATACTGTGCCCATCAAACACTCCCAGGGCAGGTACAGCACGCGGTTAGATACAGAAAAAGCTCCCTCTGCACTGTCCCCATCAAACACTCCCAGGGCAGGTACCGCACGGAGCTAGATACAGAGTAAAGCTACCACTAACCTGTCCCCATCAAACACTCCCAGGACTGGTACAGACTGGGGTTAGATACAGAATAAAGCTCCCTCTTCACTGTCCCCATCAAGCACTCACCGGGCAGGTACAGGACACTGTTATATACAGAGTAAAGCTCCCGCTAAAATGTCCCCATCAAACACTACCAGGACAGGTAAAGCACGGTGTTAGATATAGAGTAAAGCACCCTCTGCACTGTCCCCATCAAACACTCCCAGAGCACATACAGCACAGAGTTAGATACAGAGTAAAGCTTCTTCTACACTGTCCCCTTCAAACATTCCCAGGACAGGTAAAGCACTGGGTTAAATACACAGTAAAGCTCCATCTGCACTGTCCCCATCAAACACTCCCAGTACAGGTACAGCACGGGGTTAGATAGAGAGTATAGCTCCCACTACACTGTCCCCATCTAACACTCCCAACACAGGAACAGGACAGGCTTAGTTACAGAGTAAATCTTCCTGTACACAGTCCCCATCAAACCCCACCAGGACAGGTACAGCACGGGGTTAGGTACAGAGTAAAGCTCCCTCGATACTGTCCCAATCAAAAACTCCCAGGACAGGTACAGCACGGGGTTAGATACAGAGTAAAGCTCCATCTACACTGTCCCCATCAAACACTCCCAGGACAGGTACAGCACAGGGTTAGATACAGAGTAAAGCTCCCTCTATACTGTCCCCTGCAAACACTCCCAGGACAGGGTTAGATACAGAGTAAAGCTACATCTACACTTTCCCCATCAAACACTCCCATGGCAGGTAAAGCACTGGGTTCGATAAAGAGTAAAGGTCCCTCTACACTGTATCCATCAAAGACTCCCAGGAATGGTACAGCTCGGGGTTAGAAACATAGTAAAGCTCCTTTAACCTGTCCCCATCAAACACTGCCAGGACAGATACAGCACAGATTTAGAAAAGGAATAAAGCTTCGTCTACACTGTCCCCATCAAACACTCCCAGGACAGGTACAGCACGGGGTTAGATACAGAGTAAAGCTCCCTCTGCACTGTCCCCATCAAACACTCCCAGAACAGGTACAGCACGGGGTTAGATACAGAGTAAAGCTCCCTCTTCACTGTCCCCATCAAGCACTCCCAGGACAGGTACAGCACGGGGTTAGATACAGAATAAAGCTCCCTCTATACTGTGCCCATCAAACACTCCCAGGGCAGGTACAGCACGGGGTTAGATACAGAAAAAGTTCCCTCTGCACTGTCCCCATCAAACACTCCCAGGGCAGGTACCGCACGGGGCTAGATACAGAGTAAAGCTACCACTAACCTCTCCCCATCAAATACTCCCAGGACTGGTGCAGCACGGGGTTAGATACAGAGTAAAGCTCCCTCTTCACTGTCCCCATCAAGCACTCACAGGGCAGGTACAGGACACTGTTATATACAGAGTAAAGCTCCCTCTAAAATGTCCCCATCAAACACTCCCAGGATAGGTACAGCACGGGGTTTGATACAGAGTAAAGCTCCCTCGATACTGTCCCCATCAAACACTTTGAGGACAGGTGCAGCTCGGGGTTAGATAAAGAATAAAGCTTCCACTGCACTGTCCCCATCAAACACTCCCAGGGCACGTACAGCACGGTGTTAGATAGAGAGTAAAGCTCCCTCTATACTATCCTCATCAAGCACTCCCACGAAAGGTACTGCACACAGTTAGATACAGAGTAAAGCTACCTCTGCACTTTCCCCATCAAACACTCCCAGGACAGGTAAAGCATTGGGTTAGATACAGAGTAAAGCTCGCTCGATACTGTCCACATAAAACATCCCAGGACAGGTACAGCACGGGTTTAGATACATTGTAAAGCTCCCTCGATACTGTCCCCATCAAACCCCATCAAACAATCCCAAAGCAGGTACTGCACGGGATTAGATACAGAGTAAAGCTCCCTCTACAATGTCCCCATCATAAACTCCCAGGACTGGTACAGCACGGGGTTAGATACAGAGTAAAGCTCTCTCTAAACTGTCCCCATCAAGCACTCACAGGGCAGTGACAAGACAGGATTAGATACAGAGTAAATCTCCATCTACACGGTCCCCATCAAACATTCCCAGGGCAGGTAGAGCACGGGTTTAGATACAGAATAAAGGTCCCACTGCACTGTCTCAATCAAACACTCCCGGTGCAATGCACCATGGGGTTAGATACAGAGTAAAGCTCCCTCTATACTGTCCCCATCAAACACTCCCAGGACTGGTACAGCATGGGGTTAGATACAGAGTAAATCTCCCTCTACACTGTGCCCATTAGACACTCCCAGTACAGGACCAGGACAGTCTTAGATACAATGTAAAGCTCCCTCTATACTGACCCCATCAAAAACTCCCAGGACAGGAACAGGACAGGGTTAGATACAGAATAAAGCTACCTCTTCACTTTCCCAATCAAACACTCCCAGGGCAGGTATAGCACTGGGTTAGATACAGAGTAAAGCTCCCTCGATACTGACCCATCAAACACTCCCAGGATAGTTACAGCACGGGGTTAGATACAGAGTAAAGCTCCCTCGATACTGTACCCATCAAACCCCATCAAACACTCCAAGGACAGGTACAGCACGGTGTTAGATACAGAGTAAAGCTTCCTCTACACTGTCCCCATTAAACACTCCCAGGACAGGTACAGCTCAGGGTTAGATACAGAGTAAATCTCCCTCTATACTGTCCCCATGAAGCAATCCCAGGACTGGTACAGCACGGGGTTAGATACAGAGTAAAGCTCCTCCTACACTGTGCCATTCATACATTCCCAGGGTAGGTACAGAACGGTTTTAAATGCGGAGTAAATTTCCCTCTAACCTGTCCCCATCATACACTCCCAGGACTGGTACAGCACAGGGTTAGATACAGAGTAAAGCTCCCTTTACACTGTCCCCATCAAGCACTCACAGGGCAGATAAAGGACAGGGTTAGATACAGAGTACATCTCCCTCTACACCGTCCCCATCAAACACTCCCAGGGCAGGTACAGCACGGGGATGGATACAGAGTAAAGCTCCCTCTACACTGTCTCCATCAAACACACCCAGGACTGGTACAGCTCAGGGTGAGATACAGAGTAAATCTCCCGCTATACTGTCCCCATCAAACACTCCCAGGACTGGTACAGCACGGGGTTAGATACAGAGTAAAGCTCCCCCTACACTGTGCCAATCATACACTCCCAGGGCAGGTACAGCACGGTGTTAGATACAGAGTAAATCTCCCTCTAACCTGCCCCATCAAACAATCCCAGGACTGGTCCAGCACGGGGTTAGATACAGAGTAAATCTCCCTCTATACTGTCCCCATCAAACACTCCCAGGACTGGCAGAGCATGGGGTTAGAAACAGAGTAAATCTCCCTCTATACTGTCCCCATCTAACACTCCCAGGACTGGGAGAGCATGGGGTTAGATACAGAGAAAAGCTCCCCCTACACTGTGCCCATCAAACACTCCCAGGGCAGGTACAGCACGGTGTTAGGTGCAGAGTAAATCTCCATCTAACCTGTCCCCATCAAACACTCCCAGGACTGCTACAGCACAGGGTTAGATACAGAGTAAAGCTCCCTCTACACTGTCCCCATCAAACACTCCCAGGACAGGGAGTGGTGATAGGGAGAGTGGGTTGGTGTGAGAGGGTTGGGCTGAGAGGGAGAGTGGGTTGGGGTGAGAGGGAGAGTGGGTTGGGGTGAGAGGGAGAGTGGGTTGGGGTGAGAGGGAGAGTGGGTTGGGGTGAGAGGGAGAGTGGGTTGGGGTGAGAGGGAGAGTGGGTTGGGGTGAGAGGGAGAGTGGGTTGGGGTGAGAGGGAGAGTGCGTTGGGGTGAGAGGGAGAGTGGGATGGGATGAGAGGGAGAGTGGGTTGGGGTGAGAGGGAGAGTTGGTTGGGGACTGTGATTACTGCCAGTGTTTTGGGGGTTTGTGTGAGATCAGGGTTTGGAACTGGAGTAACACAACCAACAGGGGAAAGAAATATAGATTTATTATTAAACCAAAAGTAAAGACAGGCCCTTGTTGAAACCATGTCTGTCCTGGGGTTAACCCTCAGTGGAGAGGAGCAGCAAGGGGTCCTGTCCTGTTATTAACCCTCAGTGGACATGATCAGCAAGGGGTCCTGTCTGTAAAGAGAGAGGGAGAGAGAAAGCTGGAGTGACAGAGACAGGGAAATTCCACCCCCTCCCCCAGAAACGTTGTGTGTTCCCTGTTGCAGTTCAGGAAAAGATGCAGGCCGTTTCTGCACAGGGGGATCCCACAGGCAGCAATGTAATGCTATCCGGATGGGAACAGGGAGACACATTTCCTTCCCCAGCCTCATGCCTGCTGTAACCCTCCCTCTTCCCCCTCTCCCCCCACCCCGGGCACCATGTGTGATCTGAGTCCGGACACATCCCCAGAAAGGCCGAAACTCCTTCTCTTCAAACCGGGAACAAGCTGCTGCTTCCTGGGGGAGACTTTTTGAAATCTCCGTCCCAGCATCGATTTTTACAAACCAGGCGTCCCCGGGAGGGTGTGACTGAGGCTTTTCTGCAGAGACTGGGAGCTGGGCACTGACTCCACACTGGAGACCCTCCCCTAACCCCACCCGGACCCTGTGTCTCTTCCTCACCCCCAACCCCTGCCTCTGTTTCACTGTCTTTTCCTGTTTCCCTCAATCTCCCTCCTCTCTCTCTGTTGTAACATAGGGACACATCCTAGAGAGACTGAATTCAAATGCCTGTTCCACCTCCCAATTCATCGCCCTGACTAAAACACCAGCATTATTCAGGAATTAGCACAAACTTTTAAACACTCTCACAGTTAGAACTTGGTAAAGGGCTCCTGAGGGTCAGAAAATGATTCCATTCAGCACATTTTTAATAAATTAACTGGTTGTGGCACAGTATGAAACACTGCAGGCAATTTGTGCACAGCAAGATCCCACAATGTGCAGCCAGCTCTGCTCTGCACTTTATAAATGAGGCAATACTGACACAGAGAGAGAGGGGCAGCAAGTGGGAGAGGGAATAAGACAGTGAAGACCCCCGACCCCTTCAGAACCTCAGAAAGACTGAGCGCTTTGCAGTGAAAGAATGAATGTTTAAAATGCTCTCATTGTTAGTGAGTCACTTGCTTCACTGTCCCTGGATTCATTTTCGCAATTCAGCCTTTTCTAAAAGATGTGACTGGGAGCTGGGCAGTGTCTACACATTGGAGACCCCCAGATCCTGTGTCTATTCACACCCCCTCCTCTTGTTTTGCTACCTCAGCCCCTCTGTTTCAACCCTCTTTCCAGACATTATGGCAAACTTGTGGCATTCTAAACTATTATGTTAAATAGTTCATAAACACTGAGAAACAGACACAGACACGGGCTTTGCAGCAGCAGAAAGAATGTGAATCATTCTATCCCGGGGGTTTTTACTTCCAGATTCAGTTTTAGAAAATTCAGAATTCAAATTCACAACAGCAAAGTGTGGGAGTGAACGCCCGAATCCTTCAATATTCCAGGGAATACACGTGGAATTTATGTCTCCATACCTGTGTCTCTGTCACGTTTAAAATACTAATGTTACATGAGTCAACTCTGTCCTAAATGTCCCATTGCTGTGGGGACATCAAATGGCCACTGTGAACAAACCTAAAATGGCTGCCTGGTGTTTTTAGACTAGATTCTCAGAGGAAGAGAGGCGGGCAGAGAGGGAAAGAGAGCTGGGTAAGCGAGTGAGATAGAGAGAGAAGATCAAGCGATAAAAAAGGGATGAGTTGAGAGAGGGAGAGATGAAGAGAGGGGAGCGAGTGTAGGGTAAAGATATGGGGTGAGAGAGAGAAACAGAGAAATGTATAGAGTGGCAGAGAGATGGGGTGGGAGAGGGAGAGAAGAAACGAGACAGGATGAGAGAAAGAGAAAGTGTAGGGGGAAACTGAAAATATTCAAAAATGTGTTAACATTATTGAGTGTAAAGAACAATATCCTGTCAGACATCCCTTCTCCATCTTAAAATTAGAGGGAGAGACTTTAACCAACTTGAAAATGGGGGGAGACCCCTTCCTCAATTTGTGATGTGGAAGTGCTAGAATCTAATCGAGGGGTTCGGGGTGGTTTATATATAGAATATCATACCCGGGAGTGAGTTACAGACTGGAATCTAATCGAGGGGTTCGGGGTGGTTTATATATTGAATAACAGATACCCGGGAGTGAGTTACAGACTGGAATCTAATCGAGGGGTTCGGGGTAGTTTATATATAGAATATCATACCCGAGAGTGAGTTACAGTCTGGAATCTAATCGAGGGGTTCGAGGTGGGTTTATATATAGAATAACAGATACCCAGGAGTGAGTCACAGGCTGGAATCTAATCGAGGGGTTCGGGGTGGTTGATATACAGAATAACACATACCCGGGAGTGAGTTACATACTGGAATCTAATCGAGGGGTTCGGGGTGGATTATATATAGAATAACAGATACCCGGGAGTGAGTTACAGACTGGAATCTAATCGAGGGGCTCAGGGGGTTTATATATAGAATAACAGATATCCGGGACTGAGTTACAGACTGGAATCTAATCGAGGAGGCCATTCAGCCCATCAAACTACTTTCGACACTCTGCAAGAAAAGTTTCACTGGTCTCACTCGTCCGCCCTTTCACCGAAACCCTGAAAATATTTTCCCTTCAGCTTCACACCCAAAATTTGCTGAAAAGAGAAATTCGGGATGGTGGGGAGAGGGGAAGGCTGATGGAGTGAGAGTGAGAGTAAATGAGAGAGAGAGGCAGAGAGATGGTGAGAGAGACAGATTGAGATAGAGAAAGAGAGACAAAACTCACCGAGAGAGAGAGAGGGACAGGACGAGATAGAGAGAGGGGCAGGGTGTTGTTGTGAGAGAGAGACAGTGAATGGCGAGGCAAGAAAGAGAGCGATGCAGAAAGAGACAGGCTTATCTTAAACAGTTAATAAATACTGAGAAACAGACACAGACATGGGCTTTGTAGAAGCAGAATGAATGTGAATCATTCCATCCCGGGGGTTTTTACTTCCAGATTCAGTAATAGAAAATTCAGAATTCAAATTCATAACAGCAAAGTGTGGGACTGAACGCCCGGATCCTTCAATATTCCTGGGAATACACAGGGAATTCATGTCTCCATACCTGTGTCTCTGTCACGTTTAAAATACTAATGTTACATGAGTGAGGAGTCAACTCTGTCCTAAGTGTCCCATTGCTGTTGGGACATAAAATGGCCACTGTGAACAAACCTAAAATGGCTGCCTGGTGTTTGTAGACTAGATTCTCAGAGGAAGAGAGGTAGGGAGAGAGGGAAAGAGAGCTGGGTAAGCGAGTGAGATAGGGAGAGTAGATCAAGCGATAAATAAGGGATGAGTTGAGAGAGAGAGATGAAGAGAGGGGAGCGAGTGTAGGGTAAAGATATGGGGTGAGAGAGAGAAACAGAGAAATATATAGGGTGGCAGAGAGATGGGGTGGGAGAGGGAGAGAAGGAACGAGACAGGATGAGAGAAAGTGTAGGGGGAAACTGAAAATGTTCAAAAATTTGTGAACATTATTGAGTGTAAAGGACAATATCCTGTGAGACATCCCTTCTCCATCTTAAAATTAGAGGGAGAGCCTTTAACCAACTTTAAAATGGGGGAGACCCCTTCCTCTACTTGTGGTGTGGAAGTGCTGGAATCTAATCGAGGGGTTGGGGGTGGTTTCTATATAGAATAACATACCCGGGAGTGAGTTACAGACTGGATCTAATCGAGGGATTCGGGATGGTTTATATATAGAATAACATATACCCGGGAGTGAGTTACAGGCTGGAATCTAATCGAGGGGTTCGGGGTGGTTCATATGCAGAATAACAAATAACAAGAGTGAGTTACAGACTGGAATCTAATCGAGGGGTTCCGGGTGGATTATATATAGAATAACAGATAACCGGGAGTGAGTTACAGACTGGAATCTAACCGAGGGGTTCAGGGTGGCTTATATATAGAATAACAGATACCCGGGAGTGAGTTACAGACTGGAATCTAATCGAGGGGTTCGGGGTGGTTTATATGTAGAATAACAGATACCCGGGAGTGAGTTACAGGCTGGAATCTTATTGAGGGGTTCGGGGTGGATAATATATAGAATAACAGATACCTCCGATTGAGTAACAGACTTGAATCTAATCGAGGAGGCCATTCAGCCCATCAAACTACTTTCGACACTCTGCAAGGAAAGTTTCCCTGGTCTCTCTCGTCCGCCCTTTCCCCGAAACCCTGAAAATATTTTCCCTTCAGCTTCACGCCCAAAATTTGCTGAAAAGGGAAATTGGGGATGGTGGGGAGAGGGGGAGGCTGATGGAGTGAGAGAGAGAGTATGTGAGAGAGAGAGGCAGAGAGATGGTGAGAGAAAGGCAGATTGAGATAGAGAAAGAGAGACAAAACTCGCCAAGAGAGAGAGAGAGACAGGGCGAGAGAGAGAGAGGGGCAGGGTGTTGTAGTGAGAGAGAGACAGTGAAAGGCGAGGCGAGAAAGAGAGCCATGGAGAAAGAGACAGGCGTGGGAGACAACGAATGTGACAGAGAGTCAGTGGCAGAGCGAGGGAGAGAGAGCGACAGAGAGAGGTGGTGATAGGGATAGAGACGGGGCGATAGAGAGAGGGTCAGAGAATGACAGAGATAGAATGAGAGACAGAGAGAGAGGGTGAAGGGCAGAGAGATGGGGTGAGAGAGAGAGGGAAATAGTTACAGTGAGATGGGATGAGAAAGAAAGAGAGAGAGCGCGAGAGAGAGAGAGAGATGGAATTAGTGAGAGTGAGATGGGGTGAGAGAGAGAGGGTGAAGGGCAGAGAGATGGGGTGAGAGAGAGAGGAAAATAGTTACAGTGAGATGGGGTGAGAAAGAAAGAGAGAGAGCGCGAGAGAGAGAGAGAGAGAGGGAAATAGTGAGAGTGAGATGGGGTGAGAAAGAAAGAGAGATAGGATGAGAGAGAGAGAGTGAGGGAAATAGTGAGTGAGATGGGGTGAGAAAGAAAGAGAGAGAGCGCGAGAGAGAGAGAGAGCGGGAAATAGTGAGTGAGATGGGGTGAGAAAGAAAGAGAGAGAGGGCGAGAGAGAGAGGGTCAGAGAATGACAGAGAGATAAAATGAAAGACAGAGAGGGTGAAGGGGAGAGAGATGGGGCGAGAGAGAGGGAGATAGCGACAATGAGATGGGCTGAGGGAGAAAGAGAGAGAGGGCAAGAGAGAGAGATAGAGAGAGGCGATTGAATGAAAGAAAAATGGGTGGGGTGAGGGAGAGGCAGAGAGAGGGAAGTGAGTGTCCGAAATAGCGATGGGATGAGAGAGAGTATCAGAGAGACGAGTCGAGGGAAGGAAAAAGCGGTAGGGAGAGAGAGACCTGACGAAATGGGGCGAGAACCATTCTCAATATTTAAAATGGAGGCAGATAACTTCTCCACCGTTAAAACGGAGGGAGTTCCCTTTTCCGTCTTTAAAATGGACGGAGATATCTGTGTCTCTGTCACGTTGAAAGTACTAATTTTCCATTCGTGAGGAGTCAAATCTGTCCTAAATGTCCCATTCCTGTGGGGACATAAAATGGCCACTGGGAACAAACCTAAACTGGCTGCCTGGTGTTTGTAGACTAGATTCTCAGAGGAAGAGAGACAGGGAGAGAAGACACAGATCGAGTGAATGAGAAATAGAGACTCTCAGACCAAGTGGGTGACTGAGAGCCAGACAGTGAATAAAGGATATTGGTCATAGCACATGGAAAGAGCAAGAGGCCTTTAACCCTCCAACCCTGTTCTGACATTCAATGAGATCCTGGCTGATCTGTGATTGAAGCCCTTGGTCTCATATCTCTGCAGCGTGTTAGCTAACAGAAATCTATCAGCCTCAGTTTTAAACATGGACTAGTGGCTCAGCATCAATTTCCGTTCATGTGAGAGAGATCCAAACTAATACCACACTTGGCGTTTTAAAGTGTTTCTTAGTTTCTCTCCTGAAATTCTAAAATTCTAAACATAGCTGAAAAACCATGGCCTCAAGGCCCAGACTCCCCAAACCGGCGGGAATAGTTAGTCTTTTTCAAACCTCCACTTGCATTATTATCCTGAAATATTGCATCAAATCACCCCCTCACCTAAATTCCAGTGTAAAGCTTCATCCACACTGTTCAACAAACACACCCAAACCATATACAGTATGGGGTTCGATAGAGAGTAACATTCCCTCTGCTCTGTCCCATCAAACAGGCCCAGGGAAGGGGCAGCACAGGGTTAGATACCAAGTAAAGACAGGGCCTATTGAGTGATAAACAGAATTTCTCCATCTTTAAAATGGAGGGCGATATCTGTGTCTCTGTCACGTTGAAAGGACTAATTTACCATTTGTGAGGAGTCAACTCTGTCATAAATGTCCCAGTGCTGATGGGAACATAAAATGGCCACTGTGAACAAACCTAAAATGGCTGCCTGGAGTTTGGGGATTTTTCTTACAGAATCTGAGAGAGGGAGAGAGAGAGAGAGAGAGAGAGAGCAGATGCGGAATGAGGGAATGTTAAAGAGAGAGACACAGAGTGAGAGGGATGAACAGGCAGACGATGAAAGATTGATATCGGTCATAACATTGGGACATTTCTGACTGAGTTGAATTATGGCAAACTAGTGGCATTCTATCCTATTATCTTAAATTGTTAATAAATACTGAGAAACAGACACAGACACGGGCTTTGCAGCAGCAGAAAGAATGTGAATCATTCCATCCCGGGGGTTTTTACTTCCAGATTCAGTAATAGAAAATTCAGAATTCAAATTCACAGCAGCAAAGAGTGGGACTGAACGCCCGGATCCTCCACTATTCCAGGGAATACACGTGGAATTTATGTCTCCATACCTGTGTCTCTGTCACGTTTAAAATATTAATGTTACATGAGTCAACTCTGTCCTAAGTGTCCCATTGCTGTGGGGACATAAAATGGCCACTGTGAACAAACCTAAAATGGCTGCCTGGTGTTTGTAGTCTAGATTCTCAGAGGAAGAGAGACAGGGAGAGAGGGAAAGAGAGCTGGGTAAGTGAGTGAGATAGAGAGAGGAGATCAAGCGATAAAAAAGGGATGAGGTGAGAGAGAGAGATGAAGAGAGGGGAGCGAGTGTAGGGTAAAGATATGGGGTGAGAGAGAGAAACAGAGAAATATATAGGGTGGCAGAGAGACGGGGTGGGAGAGGGAGAGAAGGAACGAGACAGGGTAAGAGAAAGAGAAAGTGTAGGGGGAAACTGAAAATGTTCAAAAATTTGTTAACATTATTGTGTAAAGAACAATATCCTGTGAGATATCCCTTCTCCATCTTTAAATTAGAGGGAGAGCCTTTAACCAACTTTAAAATGGGGGGGACCCCTTCCTCAATTTGTGATGTGGAAGTGCTGGAATCTAATCGAGGGGTTCGGGGTGGTTTATATATAGAAAAACATACCCGGGAGTGAGTTGCAGACTGGAATCTAATCGAGGGGTTCGGGTTGGTTTATATATAGAATAACAGATACTCGGGAGTGAGTTACAGACTGGAATCTAATCGAGGGGTTCGGGGTGGTTTATATACAGAATAACAAATACCAGGGAGTGACTTACAGACTGGAATCTAATCGAGGGGTTCGAGTTGGTTTATACATAGAATAACAGATGCCCGGGAGTGAGTTACAGACTGGAATCTAATCGAGGGGTTTGGGGTGGTTAATATATAGAATAACAGATGCCCGGGAGTGAGTTACAGACTGGAATCTAATCGAGGGGTTCGGGGTGGATTATATATGGAATAACAGATACCCGGGAGTGAGTTACAGGCTGGAATCTAATCGAGGGGTACAGGGGGTTTATCTATAGAATAACAGATATCCGGGAGTGAGTTACAGACTGGAATCAAATCGAGGGGTTCAGGGGGTTTATATATAGAATAACAGATATCCGGAAGTGAGTTACCGACTGGAATCTAATCGAAGAGGCCATTCAGCCCATCAAACTACTTTCGACACTCTGCAAGGAAAGTTTAACTGGTCTCACTCATCCGCCCTTTCCCCGAAACCCTGAAAATATTTTCCCTTCAGCTTCACACCCAAAATTTGCTGAAAAGGGAAATTGGGGATGGTGGGGAGAGGGGGAGGCTGATGGAGTGAGAGAGAGAGAGAGGCAGAGAGATGGTGAGAGAGAGACAGATTGAGATAGAGAGAGAGAGACAAAACTCGCCAAGAGAGAGAGAGAGACAGGGCGAGCAAGAGAGAGGGGCAGGGTGTTGTAGTGAGAGAGAGACAGTGAAAGGCGAGGCGAGAAAGAGAGCGATGGAGAAAGAGACAGGCTTATCTTAAACAGTTAATAAATACTGAGAAACAGACACAGACACGGGCTTTGTAGAAGCAGAATGAATGTGAATCATTCCATCCCGGGGGTTTTTACTTCCAGATTCAGTAATAGAAAATTCTGAATTCAAAATCACAGCTGCAAGGTGTGGGACTGAACACCCAGATCCTTCAATATTCCAGGGAATACACAGCGAATTCATGTCTCCATACCTGTGTCTCTGTCACGTTTAAAATATTAATGTTACATGAGAGAGGGGTCAACTCTGTCCTAAATGTCCCATTCCTGTGGGGAAATAAAATGGCCACTGTGAACAAACCTAACATGTCTGCCTGGTGTTTGTAGACTAGATTCTCAGAGGAAGAGAGACAGGGAGAGAAGACACAGATCGAGTGAATGAGAAATAGAGACTCTCAGACCAAGTGGGTGACTGAGAGCCAGACAGTGAATAAAGGATATTGGTCATAGCACATGGAAAGAGCAAGAGGCCATTTAACCCTCCAACCCTGTTCTGACATTCAATGAGATCCTGGCTGATCTGTGATTGAAGCCCTTGGTCTCATATCTCTGCAGCGTGTTAGCTAACAGAAATCTATCAGCCTCAGTTTTAAACATGGACTAGTGGCTCAGCATCAATTTCCGTTCATGTGAGAGAGATCCAAACTAATACCACACTTGGTGTTTTAAAATCTTTCTTAGTTTCCCTCCTGAAATTCTAAAATTCTAAACATAGTTGAAAAACCATGACCCCAAGGCCCAGACTCCCCAAACCGGCGGGAATAGTTAGTCTTTTTCAAACCTCTACTTGCATTATTATCCTGAAATATTCCATCAAATCACCCCCTCACCTATATTCCAGTGTAAAGCTTCATCTACACTGTTCAACAAACACACCCAAACCATATACAGTATGGGGTTCGATAGAGAGTAACATTCCCTCTGCTCTGTCCCATCAAACAGGCCCAGGGAAGGGGCAGCACAGGGTTAGATACCAAGTAAAGACAGGGCCTATTGAGTGATAAACAGAATTTCTCCATCTTTAAAATGGAGGGAGATATCTGTGTCTCTGTCACGTTGAAAGGACTAATTTACCATTCGTGAGGAGTCAACTCTGTCATAAATGTCCCAATGCTGTGGGAACATAAAATGGCCACTGTGAACAAACCTAAAATGGACGCCTGGAGTTTGGGGATTTTTCTTACAGAATCTGAGAGAGGGAGAGAGAGAGAGAGAGAGAGAGAGCAGACGCGGAATGAGGGAATGTTAAAGAGAGAGACACAGAGTGAGAGGGGATGAACAGGCAGATGATGAAAGATTGATATCGGTCATAACATTGGGACATTTCTGACTGAGTTGAATTATGGCAAACTAGTGGCATTCTATCCTATTATCTTAAATTGTTAATAAATACTGAGAAACAGACACAGACACGGGCTTTGCAGCAGCAGAAAGAATGTGAATCATTCCATCCCGGGGGTTTTTACTTCCAGATTCAGTAATAGAAAATTCAGAATTCAAATTCACAGCAGCAAAGTGTGGGACTGAACGCCCGGATCCTCCACTATTCCAGGGAATACACGTGGAATTTATGTTTCCATACCTGTGTCTCTGTCACGTTTAAAATATTAATGTTACATGAGTCAACTCTGTCCTAAATGTCCCATTGCTGTGGGGACATAAAATGGCCACTGTGAACAAACCTAAAATGGCTGCCTGGTGTTTGTAGTCTAGATTCTCAGAGGAAGAGAGGCAGGGAGAGAGGGAAAGAGAGCTGGGTAAGCGAGTGAAATAGAGATAGGAGATCAAGCGATAAAAAAGGGATGAGGTGAGAGAGAGAGAGATGAAGAGAGGGGAGCGAGTGTAGGGTAAAGATATGGGGAGAGAGAGAGAAACAGAGAAATATATAGAGTGGCAGAGAGACGGGGTGGGAGAGGGAGAGAAGGAACGAGACAGGGTAAGAGAAAGAGAAAGTGTAGGGGGAAACTGAAAATGTTCAAAAATTTGTTAACATTATTGTGTAAAGAACAATATCCTGTGAGACATCCCTTCTCCATCTTTAAATTAGAGGGAGAGCCTTTAACCAACTTTAAAATGGGGGGGACCCCTTCCTCAATTTGTGATGTGGAAGTGCTGGAATGTAATAGAGGGGTTCGGGGTGGTTTATATATAGAAAAACATACCCGGGAGTGAGTTGCAGACTGGAATTTAATCGAGGGGTTCGGGTTGGTTTATATATAGAATAACAGATACTCGGGAGTGAGTTACAGACTGGAATCTAATCGAGGGGTTCGGGGTGGTTTATATACAGAATAACAAATACCAGGGAGTGACTTTCAGACTGGAATCTAATCGAGGGGTTCGAGTTGGTTTATATACAGAATAACAGATGCCCGGGAGTGAGTTACAGACTGGAATCTAATAGAGGGGTTTGGGGTGGTTTATATATAGAATAACAGATGCCCGGGAGTGAGTTACAGGCTGAATCTAATCGAGGGGTTCGGGGTGGATTATATATAGAATAACAGATACCCGGGAGTGAGTTACAGGCTGGAATCTAATCGAGGGGTACAGGGGGTTTATCTATAGAATAACAGATATCCGGGAGTGAGTTACAGACTGGAATCAAATCGAGGGGTTCAGGGGGTTTATATATAGAATAACAGATATCCGGAAGTGAGTTACCGACTGGAATCTAATCGAAGAGGCCATTCAGCCCATCAAACTACTTTCGACACTCTGCAAGGAAAGTTTAACTGGTCTCACTCATCCGCCCTTTCCCCGAAACCCTGAAAATATTTTCCCTTCAGCTTCACACCCAAAATTTGCTGAAAAGGGAAATTGGGGATGGTGGGGAGAGGGGGAGGCTGATGGAGTGAGAGAGAGAGTGAGAGAGAGAGAGAGGCAGAGAGATGGTGAGAGAGAGACAGATTGAGATAGAGAGAGAGAGACAAAACTCGCCAAGAGAGAGAGAGAGACAGGGCGAGCAAGAGAGAGGGGCAGGGTGTTGTAGTGAGAGAGAGACAGTGAAAGGCGAGGCGAGAAAGAGAGCGATGGAGAAAGAGACAGGCTTATCTTAAACAGTTAATAAATACTGAGAAACAGACACAGACACGGGCTTTGTAGAAGCAGAATGAATGTGAATCATTCCATCCCGGGGGTTTTTACTTCCAGATTCAGTAATAGAAAATTCTGAATTCAAAATCACAGCTGCAAGGTGTGGGACTGAACACCCAGATCCTTCAATATTCCAGGGAATACACAGCGAATTCATGTCTCCATACCTGTGTCTCTGTCACGTTTAAAATATTAATGTTACATGAGAGAGGGGTCAACTCTGTCCTAAATGTCCCATTCCTGTGGGGACATAAAATGGCCACTGTGAACAAACCTAACATGTCTGCCTGGTGTTTGTAGACTAGATTCTCAGAGGAAGAGAGACAGGGAGAGAAGACACAGATCGAGTGAATGAGAAATAGAGACTCTCAGACCAAGTGGGTGACTGAGAGCCAGACAGTGAATAAAGGATATTGGTCATAGCACATGGAAAGAGCAAGAGGCCATTTAACCCTCCAACCCTGTTCTGACATTCAATGAGATCCTGGCTGATCTGTGATTGAAGCCCTTGGTCTCATATCTCTGCAGCGTGTTAGCTAACAGAAATCTATCAGCCTCAGTTTTAAACATGGAATAGTGGCTCAGCATCAATTTCCGTTCATGTGAGAGAGATCCAAACTAATACCACACTTGGTGTTTTAAAATGTTTCTTAGTTTCCCTCCTGAAATTCTAAAATTCTAAACATAGTTGAAAAACCATGACCCCAAGGCCCAGACTCCCCAAACCGGCGGGAATAGTTAGTCTTTTTCCAACCTCTACTTGCATTATTATCCTGAAATATTTCATCAAATCACCCCCTCACCTATATTCCAGTGTAAAGCTTCATCTACACTGTTCAACAAACACACCCAAACCAAATACAGTATGGGGTTCGATAGAGAGTAATATTCCCTCTGCTCTGTCCCATCAAACAGGCGCAGGGAAGGGGCAGCACAGGGTTAGATACCAAGTAAAGACAGGGCCTATTGAGTGATAAACAGAATTTCTCCATCTTTAAAATGGAGGGAGATATCTGTGTCTCTGTCACGTTGAAAGGACTAATTTACCATTCGTGAGGAGTCAACTCTGTCATAAATGTCCCAGTGCTGTGGGGACATAAAATGGCCACTGTGAACAAACCTAAAATGGCTGCCTGGTGTTTGTAGACTAGATTCTCAGAGGAAGAGAGGTAGGGAGAGAGGGATAGAGAGCTGGGTAAGCGAGTGAGATAGAGAGAGGAGATCACGCGATAAAAAAGGGATGAGTTGAGTGAGAGAGATGAAGAGAGGGGAGCGAGTGTAGGGTAAAGATATGGGGTGAGAGAGAGAAACAGAGAAATATATAGGTTGGCAGAGAGATGGGCTGGGAGAGGGAGAGAAAGAACGAGAAAGGGTGAGAGAAAGAGAAAGTGTAGGGGGAAACTGAAAATGTTCAAAAATTTGTTAACATTATTGAGTGTAAAGAACAATATCTTGTGAGACATCCCTTCTCCTTCTTTAAAATAGAGGGAGAGCCTTTAACCAACTTTAAAATGGGGGGAGACCCCTTCCTCAATTTGTGATGTGGAAGTGCTGGAATATAATTGAGGGGATCGGGGTGGTTTATATATAGAATAACAGATATCCGGGAGTGAGTTACAGACTGGAATCTAATCGAGGGGTTTGGGGTGGTTATATATAGAATAACATACCGGGAGTGAGTTACAGTCTGGAATCTAATCGAGGGGTTTGTGGTGTTTTATATACAGAATAACAGATACCCGGGAGTGAGTTACAGTCTGCAATCTAATAGAGGGGTTCGGGGTGGATTATATATAGAATAACAGATAACCGGGAGTGAGTTACAGACTGGAATCTAATCGAAGGGTTCGGGGTGGCTTATATATAGAATAACAGATACCCGGGAGTGAGTTACAGACTGGAATATAATCGAGGGGTTCGGGGTGGTTTATATATAGAATAACAGATACCCGGGAGTGAGTTACAGACTGGAATCTAATCGAGGGGTTCGGGGTGGATTATATATGGAATAACAGATACCCGGGAGTGATTTACAGACTGGAATCTAATGGAGGGGTTTGGGGTGGTTTATATATAGAATAACAGATACCCGAGATTGAGTTACAGACTGGAATCTAACGGAGGGGTTCGGGGTGGTTTATATATAGAATAACAGATACCCGGGAGAGAGTTACAGACTGGAATCTAACGGAGGGGTTTGGGGTGTTTATATATAGAATAACAGACGCCCGGCAGTGAGTTACAGGCTGCAATTTAATCGAGGGGATCGGGGTGGTTTATATATTAATCATGTAGATATAATATATATCGAATAAAAGATATCCGGGAGTGAGTTACATAACGGAATCTCAGCGAGGGGATTGAAGGGTTTATATATAAAATAATAGATACCCGGGATTGAGTTACAGACTGGAATCTAATTGAGGGGTGCAGGGGGTTTATATATAGAATAATAGCCACGCGGGATTGAGTTACAGACCGGAATCTAATCGAGGGGTTCAGGGGGTTTATATATAGAATAACAGATACCCGGGATTGAGTTGCAGACTGGAATCTAATCGAGGGTTTTGGGGGATTTATATATAGAATAACAGATACCCGAGAGTGATTTACAGACTGGAATCAAATCGAGGGGTTCGGGGGGGTTTATATATAAATGATATGAATATAATATATATAGAATAACAGAAGCCCGGGAATGAGTAACAGACTGAAATCTAGTCGAGGGGTTTGGGACATTTATATACTGAATAACAGTTAGACGGGAATGAGTTACAGACTGGAATCAAATCGAGGGGTTTGGGGTGGTCTATATATAGAATAACAGATACCGGGGAGTGAGTTACAGACTGCAATCTAATCAAGGGGTTCAGGGGGTTTATATATAGAATCATAGATACCCGGGAGTGAGTTACAGACTGGAATCTAATAGAGGGGATCAGGGGGTTTATATATAGAATAATAAATACACGGGTTTGAGTTACAGGCTGGAATCAAGAACAGTTTAAAATATCATTTTTCTTGTGATGTGCTGAAGTGCAGGTTACAGAGGCTGATTAATGGAATGGGTAGTGTGAGTTTTTAACCAGCTTTATCCCAAATATCAAATTTACTTTCTCATTGGAACTGTTTGATGTTTTCTTAGTCTTGACACAAATGGATAGGGACTCTTTGGACCCTCACTGTTTGCAGCTTTTCACCATTTATAATGTAACCTGTTCCATCCTTTTTAAAGTGGGCAGCCACACATTTGCCTACAATGAAATCCATCTTTCACTATTTCACCCATTCACTTAAGGTGTACATATCTCTTTGGAATTTGAAGTGCAGGTTACAGATTGGATTGGAACTTTCTGCTTTCTGAATCATTAGCCAAGTTTCACAGAGTTAAACATCAAAACTGACATTCTCAAACAGGAGAGGGCCCCACAACTTCAATTCTGTGGTTCTCTGGTATCTCATGATCTGTATCATACAATATCTCTGCCCCCTTCATGTCTCTGCAGACTTGGGAAAGTGTTTCAGACATTGGGGAACCATTTCTGTCAACCAGGATATTTGCTTTGAAGCATTTCATTGTCTCGGGACATTTACAGTAAACGGCTTCTTCAAAGGACATCATTAACATTCACTCTTTAATCAACCAAATCCTGTTGTCCATTCAGACTACCTGGCCCTACATCCTATTGTTTCACAATTAACTTACATTTCACAATGTAGGAATGTGTGAATGCAAACACTTTCTTCACACGTTTCCACAATACTAAGGCTCACACTATTCAGGGTGAAATTTTCAAGACAACATTCATCTACTGACAGATTTCCAGCTCCAAATAGAAGCTTCAAGATACAGAAAGTGGCACAGAAACGAAACATCTTATTTATCTGAATCTGCATCCGTTATTGGACAGCGCGGGGTTAGATAGGAATTAAAGTTGTTCTTAAATTGTCCCCATCAAACACTCCCAGAACAGGTACAGCATGGGGTTTGATACAGAGTAAAGCTCCCTCAACAGTAGAGTTATGAGGTTAAAAAGCCTCATTCTCCTTTGAATTAGATTTCAAAATAAACACAGTGTTCAAATTAAAAGTTCATCAGCTGGAGAAAAGGGTAAAGCTCCAAATATTTTTCAACATGCCTGGGTATAAACAACATTGTCCTGTCATATCGTTTATCCATGGAATCTAATTGAGGGATTTTGGGGATTTATATACAGAATAACAGACCCGGGAGTGAGTTACAGAGTGGAATCCAATCGAGGGGTTCGGGGTAGTTTATATATAAAATAACAGACACCTGGGAGTGAGTTACAGACTGGAATCTAATAGAGGTGTTTGGTGGGTTTATATATAGTGCCAATGTCACATTCCTGTGGAGTCAACTCTGTCAGAAATGTCCCTGTGCTTTGGGGACATAATATGGCCTCTGTGAACAAACCTAAAAGGCTGACTGGTGTTTGTGTCATTTATATATACTCTGAGAGAGAGGAAGAGAGAGAGAGAGAGAGAGACCGAGCAAGTGAGAAGAGAGAGACTCACATCGAGAGGGAGACCGAGAGACAAGAGATTGAAGGAAGGATATTTATCATAGCACATGGGAAGAGGAAGATGTCATTTCACCCCACACCCTGTTTCCGACATTCAATGAGATCCTGACTGATCTCTGATCTACCTCCATATCTCTTTACACCTTTGCCTAACAAAAATCTATCATCCTCAGATTGAAACATGAACAAGAGACTTTGCGTCAATTGCCGTTTGCAGAAAATTGTTTCAAACTAAAGCTCTGACTACACTGTTCATCAAACACTCCCAACCCAAATATAGTACGGGGTTCGATACAGAGTCAAATTACCTCTGCTCTGTACAAGAAATTTTTAATTATAGATTTTTATTTTTAATTTTAGGATAACAGGACTGAAATTGCACGGCATCCCAGTGTGAGATTTAAACTCCTGTTTATTTCAATCTTTAGCTCAGGAATTCACATTAAAACATGCAGAGAATTGAAACCTTCCTCATACAGTTGCCTGTTTGTTCCAGTGTTGGTATATTCCCTCTTTCTCTTGCGTTTTCACTTGTCTGAAGAAATTGAATTGTTGACATTGGATAATCGTCCCTTTCCCATGAAAATGTAAACTCCTGGGAAACTGCAACAGACACAATCTAATGCAGTGAACAAAATCCTGCACCTTTATTCATCAATCCCATTTCCTATCTCTGTAGAAACTCCCTTCCACTGACAGATTCTGAGATCCATACTCAATCTCAAAAACCACCACAGAAAAGTGACTGCTTATTTTAAACAGTGAATCTAAACTATTTGAAGTTCTGACTCAGACACAGAATCGCAGAAATTTTGACTCTGTGGGATGAAAATTATCAGAATAACTTTGCAACATACAGGTAACATCAATAGGATTTGACCATTTGATCAAGTCACCCCTGATGCTACTAGATTTCAGGGAATACAACCCGACTTTGTGCAATCTCACTTTGCAATTTAACCTTTGGAATCCAGGTCTCATTCTGGCAAAGCTGTGATGCACTCGAACTGTCTAAACTGTCCCTGGAGTGTCGGATTAACCCGGTCACTCACGTACACCCAGGTCAGGCTCAAGACTCACCTGTCTTACTCGCTGAGACGCTCCTGTATCACTGGCCTTATTGTAGTCGGATGCCGCGTTGGGAGCAGGACAGGTAGACGGGATTAGGATGACTGCTCGTGTGGAGGGTAAACACGAGGAATCTATCAGAGAATCAGAACAGACCAGGGAGAATCAAAGAAGGAAACTGATGTTCAATTTATTAGGCCTGATTTGTGGATTGTTTTTGTTTTGGGCAAGAATGTTGCCAACAAACACTCCCAGAGATGATGCAGCAGGGGCTAGATACAGAGTAAAGCTCCCTCGATACTGTCCCCATCAAACACTCCCTGCACAGGAACAGAACAGGGTTAGATACAGAGTAAAGCTCCCTCAATACTGTCCCCATCAAACACTCCCAGGACAGGTACAGCACGTGGTTAGATACCGAGTAAAGCGCCCTCTATACTGTCCCCATCCATCACTCCCAGGGCAGGTACAGCACGGGGCTAGATACAGAGTAAAGCTCCCTCTATACTGTCCCCATCAAACACTCCCAGGACAGGTACAGCACGGGGTTAGATACAGAGTAAAGCTCCCTCGATACTGTCCCCGTCAAACAGTCCCAGGACAGGTAGAGCACGGGGTTAGATAAAGAATAAAGCTCCCTCTATACTGTCCCCATCAAACACTCCCAGGACAGGAACAGCACGGGGTAATATACAGAGTAAAGCTCCCAAGATACTGTACCCATCAAACACTCCCTGGGCAGGAACAGAACAGGGTTAGATACTGAGTAATGCTCCCTCTATACTGTGCCCATCAAACACTCCCAGGACAGGAAGGATAGGGTTAGATAGAGAGTAAAGCTACCTCTACACCCTCCCCCTCAAACACTCCCAGGGCAGATACAGTAAGGGGTTAGATACAGAGTAATGCTTCCTCTACACTGTCCCCATCAAACGCTCCGAGGACAGTACAGCACGGGGTTAGATACAGAGTAAATCTCCCTCTACACCATCACAATCAAACACTACCAGGGCATGTACAGCACAGGGTTAGATACAGTGTAAAGCTTCCCCTACACTGCCCCCATCAAACACTCCCAGGACATGTGCATCACGGGGTTAGATACAGAGTAAAGCTCCCTCTACACTCAACCCATCAAACACTCCCAGGGCAGCTACAGCACTGGGTTAGATACATAATAAAGCTCCCTCTGCACTGTCCCCATCAAACACTCCCAATGCATGTACAGCACAGGGTTAGATACAGAGTAAAGCTCCCTCTACATTGTCCCCATCAAACACTCCCAGGACTGGTACAGCTCAGGGTTAAATACAGAGTAAAGCTCCCTCTATACTTTCCCCATCATTCACTCCCAGGACTGGTACAGCACGGGGTTAGATACAGAGTAAAGCTCCCTCTACACTGTGCCCATCATACACTCCCAGGGCAGGTAGAGCACGGGGTTAGATACAGAGTAAATCTCCATCTAAGCTGTTCCCATCAATCACTCCCAGGACTGGTGCAGCACAGGGTTAGATACAGAGTAAAGCTCCCTCTACACTGTCCCCATCAAGCACTCACAGGGCAGTTACAGGACAGTGTTAGATACTGAGTCAATCTCCCTCTAAACCGTCCACATCAAACACTCCCAGGGGAGGTACAGCACGGGGTAAGATACAGAGTAAAGCTTCCGCTACACTGTCCCCATCAAACACTCCCTGGACAGGTACAGCACGGGGTTAGATGCAGAGTAAAGCTCCCTCTAAACTGTCCCCATCAAACACTCCCAGGACAGGTACCGCACGGGGTTAGATACAGAGTAAAGCTCCCTCTACACCATGCCCATCAATCACTCACAGGGCAGGTACAGCACAGAGTTAGATACAGAGTAAAGCTCCCTCTCCATTGTCCCCATCAAACACTCCCTGGACAGTAAATCTCGTGCTGTACCTCCCTTGTTGAAACCATGTCTGTCCTGGGGTTAACCCTCAGTGGAGAGGAGCAGCAAGGGGTCCTGTCCTGTTATTAACATTCAATGGTCAGTATCAGCAAGGGGTCCTGTCTGGAAAGAGAGAGGGAGAGAGAAAGCTGGAGTGACAGAGACAGGGAAATTCCAACCCCTCCCCCAGAAACGTCGTGTGTTACCTGTTGCAGTTCAGGAAAAGCTGCAGGCAGTTTCTGCACAGGGGGATCCCACAGGCAGCTATGTAATGCTATCGGGATGGGAACAGGGAGACACATTTCCTTCCCCAGCCTCATGCCTGCTGTAACCCTCGCTCTTCCCCCTCTCCCCCACCCCCCGGGCACCATGTGTGCTCTGAGTCCGGACACATCCCCAGAAAGGCCTAAACTCCTTCTCTTCAAACCGGGAACAAGCTGCTGCTTCCTGGGGGAGACTTTTTGAAATCTCCGTCCCAGCATCGATTTTTACAAACCAGGCGTCCCCGGGAGGGTGTGACTGAGGCTTTTCTGCAGAGACTGGGAGCTGGGCACTGACTCCAAACTGGAGACCACCCCTAACCCCCCCAGATCCTGTGTCTCTTCCTCACCCCCAACCCCCTGCCTCTGTTTCACTGTCTTTTCCTGTTTCCCTCAATCTCCCTCCTCTCTCTCTGTTGTAACGTAGGGACAAATCCCAGAGAGACTGAATTCAAATGACTGTTCCACCTCCCAATTCATCGCCCTGCCTAAAACACCAGCATTATTCAGGAATTAGCACAAACTTTTATACACTCTCACAGTTAGGACTTGGTAAAGGGCTCCTGAGGGACAGGAAATGAGTCCAATCAGCACATTTTTAATCAATTAACTGGTTGTGGTACAGTATGAAACACTGCTGGGAATTTGTGCACAGCAAGATCCCACAGGGTGCAGCCAGCTCTGCTCAGCACTTTTTAAATGCGGCAAGATTTACACAGAGAGAGAGAGGCAGCAAGTTGGAGAAGGACTAAGACAGTGAAGACCCCCGACCCGTTCAGAACCTCAGAAAGGCTGAGCGCTTTGCAGTGAAAGAATGAATCTTTAAAATGCTCTCATTGTCAGTGAGTCACTTGCTTCACTGTCCCTGGATTCATTTTCGCAATTCAGCCTTTTCTAAAAGATGTGACTGGGAGCTGGGCAGAGTCTACACATTGGAGACCCCCAGATCCTGTGTCTATTCACACCCCCTCCTCTTGTTTTGCTACCTCAGCCCCTCTGTTTCAACCCTCTTTCCAGACATTATGGCAAACTTGTGGCATTTTAAACTATTATCTTAAATTGTTAATAAATACTGAGAAACAGACACAGACACGGGCTTTGCAGCAGCAGAAAGAATGTGAATCATTCTATCCCGGTGGTTTTTACTTCCAGATTCAGTTTTAGAAAATTCAGAATTCAAATTCACAGCAGCAAAGTGTGGGAGTGAACGCCCCGATCCTTCAATATTCCAGGGAATACACGTGGAATTTATGTCTCCATACCTGTGTCTCTGATTCGTGTAAAATACTAATGTTACATGAGTCAACTCTGTCCTAAGTGTCCCATTGCTGTGGGGACATAAAATGGCCACTGTGAACAAACCTGAAATGGCTGCCTGGTGTTTGTAGACTAGATTCTCAGAGGAAGAGAGGTAGGGAGAGAGGGATAGAGAGCTGGGTAAGCGAGTGAGATAGAGAGAGAAGATCAAGCGATAAAAAAGGGATGAGTTGAGAGAGAGAGATGAAGAGAGGGGAGCGAGTGTAGGGTAAAGATATGGGGTGAGAGAGAGAAACAGAGAAATATATAGAGTGGCAGAGAGATGGGGTGGGAGAGGGAGAGAAGGAACGAGACAGGATGAGAGAATGAGAAAGTGTAGTGCGAAACTGAAAATATTCAAAAATGTGTTAACATTATTGAGTGTAAAGGACAATATCCTGTGAGACATCCCTTCTCCATCTTAAAATTGGCGGGAAAGCCTTTAACCAACTTCAAAATGGGGGGGACCCCTTCCCCAACTTGTGATGAGGAAGTGCTGGAATCTAATCGAGGGGTTCGGGGTGGTTTATATACAGAATAACAGATACCCGGGTGTGCGTTGCAGACTGGATTCTAATCGTGGGGATTGTGGGGTTTATATATAGAATAATAGATACCATGGATTGAGTTAAAGACTGGAATCTAATCGAGGGGTTCGGGGTGGTTTATATAGAGAATAACAGATACTCGGGAGTGAGTTTACGGACTGGAATCTAATCGAGGTGTTCGGGGTGGTTTATATACAGAATAACAGATACCCGGGAGTGAGTTACAGACTGGAATCTAATCGAGGGGTTTGGTGGGTTTATATATAGAATAACAAATACCCGGGAGTGAGTTATAGACTGGAATCTAATCGAGAGATTCGGGGTGGATTATATATAGAATAACAGATACCCGGGAGTGATTTACAGACTGGAATCTAATCGAGGGGTTCAGGGGGGTTATATTTAGAATAACAGATACCCGGGAGTGAGTTACAGACTGGAATCAAATCGAGGGGTTTGAGGGATTTATATATAGAATAACAGTTACCCGAGAGTGAGTTACAGACTGGAATCTAATCGAGGGCTTTGGGGAATTTAGGTATAGAATAACAGATACCCGGGAGTGAGTTACAGACTGGAATCTAATCGAGGGGTTTGGGGTGGTCTTTATATAGAATAACAGATTCCTGGGAGTGAGTTACATGCTGGAATCTTATCGAGGGGTTCGGGGTGGTTTATATATAGAATAACAGATACCCGAGATTGAGTTACAGACTGGAATCTAACGGAGGGGTTTGGGTTTGTTTATATATTGAATAACAGACACCCGGCAGTGAGTTTCAGATAGGAATCTAATGGAGGGGTTTGGGGTGGTTTATATATAGAATAACAGATACCCGAGATTGAGTTACAGACTGGAATCTAACGGAGGGGTTTGGGGTGGTTTATATATAGAATAACAGACACCCGGTAGTGAGTTACAGGCAGGAATCTAACGGAGGGGTTTGGGGTGGTGTATATATAGATTAACAGATGCCCGGGAGTGAGTAACGAGCTGAAATTTAATCGAGGGGTTCGGGGTGGTTTATATATAAATCATGTAGATATAATAAATATCGAATAAAAGATATCCGGGAGTGAGTTAAAGAACGGAATCTCATCGAGGGGAATGAGGGCTTTATATATCGAATAATAGATAACGGGAGAGAGTTACAGACTGGAATCTAATTGAAGGGTGCAGTGGTTTTATATACAGAATAACAGATACCCGGGAGTGAGTTACAGAGTGGAATCTAATCGAGGGTTTCAGGGGGTTTATATATAGAATAATCGATACCCGGGAGTGAGTTACAGACAGGAATCTAATCGAGTGCTTCCGGGGGTTTATATATAGAATCATAGATACCCGGGATTGAGTTACAGGCTGGAATTTAATTAAGGGGTGCAGGGGGGTTTATATATAGAATAATCGATACCCGGGATTGAGTTACAGACTGGAATCAAGAACAGTGGAAAATATCATTTTTCTTGTGATGTGCTGAAGTGCAGGTTACAGAGGCTGATTCATGGAATGGGTAGTGTGAGTTTTTAACCAGCTTTATCCCAAATATCAAATTTAATTTCTCATTGGAACTGTTTGATGTTTTCTTAGTCTTGACACAAATGGATAGGGACTCTTTGGACCCTCACTGTTTGCAGCTTTTCACCATTTATAATGTAACCTGTTCCATCCTTTTTAAAGTGGGCAGCCACACATTTGCCTATAATGAAATCCATCTTTCACTATTTCACTCATTCACTTAAGGTGCACATATCTCTTTGGAATTTGAAGTGCAGGTTACAGATTGGATTGGAACTTTCTGCTTTAAGAATCATTAACCAAGTTTCACAGAGTTAAACATCAAAACTGACATTCTGAAACAGGAGAGGGCCCCACAACTTCAATTCTGTGATTCTCTAGCACCTCATGATCTGTATCTTACAATATGTCCGCCCCCTTCATGTCTCTGAAGACTTGGGAAATGTTTCAGACATTGGGGAACCATTTCTGTCAATCGGGATATTTCCTTTGAAGCATTGGGACATTTACAGTAAACGGCTCCTTCAAAGGACATCATTAAAATTCACTCTTTAATCATCCAAATCCTTTTGCCCATTCAGACTCCCTGGCCCTACATCCTATTGTTTCAAAGCTAACTTACATTTCACAATGTAGGAATGTGTGAATGCAAACACTTTCTTCACACGTTTCCACAATACTAAGGCTCACACTATTCAGGGTGAAATTTTCAAGACAACATTCATCAACTGACAGATTTCCAGCTCCAGCTAATTGTAGATTTTTATTTTTAAATTTGGGATAACAGGACTGAAATTGTACAGCATCCCAGTGTGAGATTTAAACTCCTGTTTATTTCAATCTTTAGCTCAGGAATTCACATTAAAACATGCAGAGAATTGAAACCTTCCTCATACAGTTGCCTGTTTGTTCCAGTGTTGGTATATTCCCTCTTTCTCTTGCGTTTTCACTTGTCTGAAGAAATTGAATTGTTGACATTGCATAATCATCCCTTTCCCATGAAAATGTAAACTCCTGGGAAACTGCAACAGACACAATCTTATGCAGTGATCAAAATCCAGCACCTTTATTCATCAATCCCATTTCCTATCTCTGTAGAAACTCCCTTCCACTGACAGATTCTGAGATCCATACTCAATCTCAAAAACCACCACAGAAAAGTGACTGCTTATTTTAAACAGTGAATCTGAATTTGAAGTTTTGACTCAGTCACAGAATCGCAGAAATTTTGACTCTGTGGGATGAAAATTATCAGAATAACTTTGCAACATACAGGTAACCTGTAGTGACAGGAGGATACTTGTCTGTTCAAAAGGGATTCGATAAGATGCCTCACAAAGCTTGTTAATCAGGACAAGAGCTCATACATTCCCCTAATCTCCCCACCCAGTTCCTCTCAGGATTTGATAATTTGATCAAGTCACCCCTGATGCTACTAAATTTCAGGGAATACAACCCGACTTTGTGCAATCTCATTTTGCAATTTAACCCTTGGAATCCAGGTCTCATTCTGGCAAAGCTGTGATGCACTCGAACTGTCTAAAATGTCCCTGGAGTGTCGGATTAACCCGGGTCACTCACATATACCCAGGTCAGGTTGAAGACTCACCTGTCTCACTCGCTGAGACGCTCCTGTACCACTGGCCTTATTGTAGTCGGATGCCGCATTGGGAGCAGGACAGATAGACGTGTTTAGGATGACTGCTCATGTGGAGGGTAAACACGAGGAATCTATCAGAGAATCAGAACAGACCAGGGAGAATCAATCAAGGAAACTGATGTTCAATTTATTAGGCCTGATTTGTGGATTGTTTTTGTTTTGGGCGAGAAAGTTGCCAACAAACACTCCCAGAAAGGATGCAGCAGGGGCTAGATACAGAGAAAAGCTCCCGCGATACTGTCCCCATCAAACACTCCCAGGACGGGAACAGGTCAGGGTCAGATACAGTGTAAAGCTACCTCTACACTTTCCCCATCAAACACTCCCAGGGCAGGAAAAGCACTGGGTTAGATAGAGAGTAAAGCTCCCTCTACACTGTCTCCATCAAACACTCTCAGGTCTGGTACAGCACAGGGTTAGATACAGTGTAAACCTCCCTCTATGCTCTCCCCATCAAACACTCCCAGGACTGGTACAGCACGGGGTTAGATACAGAGTAAAGCTGCCCCTACACTGTGGCCATCATACACTCCCAGGGCAGGTAGAGCACGGGGTTAGATACCAAGTAAAGCGCCCCCTACACCGTGCCCAACATACACACCCAGGGCAGGTAGAGCACGGGGTTATATACAGAGTAAATTTCCCCCTAATCTGTCCCCATCAAACGCTCACAGGACAGGTACAGCACGGGGTTAGATACAGAGTAAAGCTCCCTCTACACTGTCCCCATCAAGCACTCCCAGGTCCGGTACAGCACAGGGTTAGATACAGTGTAAACCACCCTCTATACTCTCCCCATCAAACACTCCCAGGTCTGGTACAGCAAGGGGTTAGAATCAGAGTAAATCTCCCTCTACACTATCGCCAACAAACACTCCCAGGACTGGTACAGCACGGGGTTAGATACAGAGTAACGCTCCCTCTATACTGTCCCCATCAAACACTCCCAGGACTGGTACAGCACGGGGTTAGATACAGAGTAAAGCTCCCCCTACACTGTGCCCATCGTACACTACCAGGGCAGGTACAGCACGGGGTTAGATACAGTCTAAATTTCCCTCTAAGCTGTCCCCATCAAACACTCCCAGGACAGTTGCAGCACAGAGTTAGATACAGAGTATAGCTCAGTCTAATCTGTCCCCATCAAGCACACACATGGCAGGTACAGGACAGAGTTAGATGCAGAGTAAGTCTACCTTACACCGTCCGCATCAAACACTCCCAGGGCAGATACAGTAGAAGGCTTGATACAGAGTAAATCTTCCTCTACACTGTCCCCATCAAACTCTCCCAGGACAGGTACAGCACGGGGTTAGGTACAGAGTTAAACTTCCTCGATCATGTCCCCATCAAACACTCCCAGGACAGGTACAGCACAGGGTTAGATGCAGCGAAAATTTCCCTCTATAATGTATCCATCTAAAATTCCCAGTACAGGTACACCACAGGGTTAGATACAGAGTAAAGCTCCCTCGATACTGTACCCATCAAACACTCCCAGGACAGGTGCAGCACGGGGTTAGATCTAGAGAAAAGTTCCTTCGATAATGTATCCGTCTAAAATTCCCAGTACAGGTACAGCACGGGGTTAGATACAGAGTAAAGCTCCCTCGATACTGTACCCATCAAACACTCCCAGCACTAGTACAGCCCGGGGTTAGAAACAGAGAAAAACTCCCCCTACACTGTGCCCATCATACACTCCCACGGCAGTTACAGCACAGGGTTAGATACAGAGTAAATCTCCCTTTAACCTGTCCCCATCTAAAACTCCCAGGACTGGTACTGCCCGGGGTAAGATTCAGAGTAAAGCTACCTCTACACAGTCCACATGAAGCACTCCCAGGGCAGCTACAGGACAGGGTTATATACAGAGTAAAGCTCAATCTAAACTGTCCCCATCAAACCCTCCCAGGACAGGTACAGCACGGGGTTAGATACAGAGTAAAGCTCCCTCTACACCGTCCCCATCAAACACTCCCAGGACAGGTACAGCACAGGGTTAGATACAGAGCAAAGCTTCCTCGATACTGTCCCCATCAAACACTCCCAGCGCAGGTACATTACGGGGTTAGATAAAGAGTAAAACTTCCTCTACACTGTCCACAACAAACAGTCCCAGGACAGGTACAGCACACTGTTAGATACAGAGTAAATATCCCACTACACCGTCCCCATCAAAAACTCACAGGCCAGGGACAGCACGGGTTCAGATACAGAATAAAGGTCCCACTGCACTGTCATCATCAAACACTCGCAGGGCACGTACAGCACTGGGTTAGATACAGAGTAAAGCTTCCTCAATCCTGTCCCCATCAAACACTCCCAGGACAGGCACAGCACAGGGTTTGATACAAGGTGAAGCTCCCTCTGCACTGTTCCCATAAAACACTCCCTGGACAGGAACAGAACAGGGTTAGATACAGAGTAAAGCTCCCTCTATACTGTCCTCATCAAACACTCCCAGGACAGGAACAGGACAGGGTTAGATACAGAGTAAAGCTCCGTCTACACATGATCCATCAAACACTACCAGGTCCGCTACAGCACACGGTTAGATAGAGGGTAAACCTCCCTCTGTACTCTCCCCATCAAACACTCCCAGTACTGGTACAGCACGGGGTTAGATACAGTGTACAGCTCCCTTTACACTGTCCCCAACAAACACTCCCAGGTCCGGTACAACACAGGGTTAGATACAGTGTAAACCTCACTCTATACTCTCCCCATCAAACACTCCCAGGTCTGGTACAGCAAGGGGTTAGATACATAGTAAAGCTCCCTCTACACAATCGCCATCAAACACACCCAGGACTGGTACAGCATGGGGTTAGATACAGAGTAAAGCTCCCCCTACACTGTGCCCATCGTACACTCCCAGGGCAGGTACAGCACGGGGTTAGATATAGAGTAAATTTCCCTCTAATCTGTCCCCATCAAACACTCCCAGGACAGGTACAGCACGGGCTTAGATACAGAGTAAAGCTCCCTCTACACTGTCCCCATGAAACTCTCCCAGGTCCGGTACAGCACAGGGTTAGATACAGTGTAAACCTCCTTCTATACTCTCCACATCAAACACTCCCAGGACTGATACAGCAAGGGGTTAGATACAGAGCAAAGCTGCCTCTACACTATCGCCATCAAACAATCCCAGGACTGGTACAGCACGGGGTTAGATACAGAGTAAAGCTCCCTCTACACTGTCCCCATCAAACACTGCCAGGACTGGTACAGCACGGGGTTAGATACAGAGTAAAGCTCCCCCTACACTGTGCCCATCGTACACTCCCAGGGCAGGTACAGCACGGGGTTAGATACAGTCTTAATTTCCCTCTAAGTTGTCCCCATCAAACACTCCCAAGACTGGTGCAGCACAGAGTTAGATACAGAGTAAAGCTCAGTCTTCACTGTCCCCAACAAGCACTCACAGGGCAGGTATATGACAGGGTTTCATACAGAGTAAAGCTTCCTCTACACTGTCCCAATCAAACTCTCCCAGGACAGGTACAGCACGGGGTTAGATGCAGAGAAAATTTCCATCTATAATGTATCCATCTAAAATTCCCAGTACAGGTACACCACAGGGTTAGATACAGAGTAAAGCTCCCTCGATACTGTCCCCATCAAACACTCCCAGGACAGTTACAGCACGGGGTTAGATGCAGAGAAAAGTTACTTCGATAATGTATCCATCTAAAATTCCCAGTACAGGTACAGCACGGGGTTAGATACAGAGGAAAGCTCCCTCGATACTGTACCCATCAAACACTCCCAGGACTAGTACACCCCGGGGTTAGAAACAGAGAAAAACTCCCCCTAAACTGTGCCCATCATACACTCCCAGGGCAGTTACGGCACAGGGTTAGATACTGAGTAAATCTCCCTTTAAACGGTCCCCATCTAAAACTCCCAGGACTGGTACTGCCCGGGGTAAGATTCAGAGTAAAGCTCCCTCTACACAGTCCCCATGAAGCACTCCCAGGGCAGGTACAGGACAGGGTTACATACAGAGTAAAGCTCACTCTAAACTGTCCCCATCAAACCCTCACAGGACAGGTACAGCACGGGGTTAGATACAGAGTAAAGCTCCCGCTACACCGTCCCCATCAAACACGCCCAGTGCAGGTACATTATGGGGTTAGATACAGAGTAAAACTTCCTCTACACTGTCCCCATCAAACACTCCCAGGACAGGTACAGCACGGTGTTAGATACAGAGTAAATCTCCAACTACACCGTCCCCATCAAACACTCCCAGGCCAGGTACAGCACAGGTTTAGATACAGAATAAAGGTCCCACTGCACTGTCATCATCAAACACTCCCAGGGCACGTACAGCACTGGGTTAGATACCGAGTAAAGCTCCCTCAATACTGTCCCCATCAAAGACTCCCAGGACAGGTAAAGCACAGGGTTTGATACAAGGTGAAGCTCCCTCTGCACTGTTCCCATAAAACACTCCCTGGAGAGGAACAGAACAGGGTTAGATACAGACTAAAGCTCCCTCTATACTGTCCCAATCAAACACTCCCAGGACCGGAACAGGACAGGGTTAGATACTGAGTAAAGCTACCTCTACACTTTCGCCATCAAACACTCCCAGGTCAGGAAAAGCATTGGGTTAGATACAGAGTAAAGCTCCCTCTACACTTTCCCCATCAAACATTCCCAGGGCAGGAAAAGCTTTGGGTTAGATGCAGAGTAAAGCTCCCTCTACAAGGTCTCCATCAAACACTACCAGGTCCGCTACAGCACAGGGTTAGATACAGGGTAAACCTCGCTCTAAACTTCCCAATCAAACCCTCCCAGGACAGGTACAACACGGGGTTAGATACAGAGTAAAGCTCCCTCCAAACCATCCCCATCATACACTCCATGTGCAGGGACATTATGGGGTTAGATACAGAGTAAAACTTCCTCTACACTGTCCCCATCAAAACTCCCAGGACAGGTACAGCACGGTGTAAGATACAGAGTAAATCTCCAACTATACCGTCCCCATCAAAGACTCCCAGGCCAGGTACAGCACGGTTTTATATACAAAATAAAGGTCACACTGCACTGTCATCATCAAACACTCCCAGGGCAAGTACAGCACTGGGTTAAATACAGAGTAAAGCTCTCTCTGCACTGTCCCCTTCAAACACTCCCTGGACAGGAACAGAACTGGGTTAGATACAGAGTAAAGCTCCCTCGATACTGGCCCCATTAAACACTCCCACGACGGGAACAAGACAGGGTCAGATACAGAGTAAAGCAACCACTACACTTTCCCCATCAAACACTCGGAGGGCAGGAAAAGCACTGGTTTAGATACAGAGTAAAGCTCCCTCGATACTGTACCCATCAAACACTCCCAGGACTAGTACACCCCGGGGTTAGAAACAGAGAAAAACTCCCCCTACACTGTGCCCGTCATACACTCCCATGGCAGTTACAGCACAGGGTTAGATACAGAGTAAATCTCCCTTTAACCTGTCCACATCTAAAACTCCCAGGACTGGTACTGCCCGGGGTAAGATTCAGAGTAAAGCTCCCTCTACACAGTCCCCATGAAACACTCCCAGGGCAGCTACAGAACAGGGTTATATACAGAGTAAAGCTCACTCTAAACTGTCCCCATCAAACCCTCCCAGGACAGGTACAGCTCAGGGTTAGATAGAGCGTAAAGCTCCCTCTACACCGTCCCAATCAAACACTCCCAGTGCAGGTACATTACGGGGTTAGATACAGAGTAAAACTTCCTCTACACTGTCCCCATCAAACACTCCCAGGACAGGTACAGCACGGTGTTAGATACAGAGTAAATCTCCCACTTCACTGTCATCATCAAACACTCCCAGGGCACGTACAGCAATGGGTTAGATAGAGAATAAAGCTCCCTCAATACTGTCCCCATCAAACACTCCCAGGACTGGTACAGCACAGGGTTTGATCCAAGGTGAAGCTCCCTCTGTAGTGTTCCAATTAAACACTCCCTGGACAGGAACAGAACAGCGTAAGATACAGAGTAAAGCTCCCTCTATACTGTCCCCATCAAACACTCCCAGGACAGGAACAGGACAGGGTTAGATACAGAGTAAAGCTCCCTCTTCACTGTCTCCATCAAACACTACCAGGTCCACTACAGCACAGGGTTAGATACAGGGTAAACCTCCCTCTATACTCTCCCCATCAAACTCTCACAGGACTGGTACAGCACGGGGTTAGATATAGAGTAAAGCTCCCTCTAAACTTCCCCATCAAACCATCCCAGGACAGGTACAGCACGGGATTAGATACAGAGTAAAGCTCCCTCTAAACCATCCCCATCAAACACTCCCAGTGCAGGTACATTACGGGGTTAGATACAGAGTAAAACTTCCTCTACACTGTCCCCATCAAGCACTCCCAGGACAGGTACAGCACGGTGTAAGATACAGAGTAAATCTCCCACTATACCGTCCCCATCAAACACTCCCAGGCCAGGTACTACACGGGTTTATATACAGAATAAAGGTCACATTACACTGTCATCATCAAACACTCCCAGGGCAAGTACAGCACTGGGTTAGATACAGAGTAAAGCTCCCTCTATACTGTCCGCATCAAACACTACCAGGATAGGTACAGCACAGGCTTAGATAAAATGTAAAGCTCCCTCTGCACTGACCCCTTCAAACACTCCCTGGACAGGAACAGAACAGGGTTAGATACAGAGTAAAGCTCCCTCGATACTGTCCCCAACAAACACTCCCACGACGGGAACAAGACAGGGTCAGATACAGAGTAAAGCTACCTTTACACTTTCCCCATCAAACACACCCAGGGCAGGAAAAGCACTGGGTTAGATACAGAGTAAAGCTCCCTCTACACTGTCTCCATCAAACACTCCCAGGTCCCCTACAGCACAGGGTTAGATAAATTGTAAACCTTACTCTATACTCCCCCCATCAAACACTCCCAGGACTGGTACAGCACCGGGTTAGATACAGAGTAAAGCTCCCCCTACACTGTGCCCATCGTACACTCCCAGGGCAGGTACAGCACGGGTTTAGATACAGTGTAAAACTCCCTCTATACTCTCCCCATCTAACACTCCCAGGACTGGTACAGCACGGGGTTAGATAGAGAGTAAAGCTCCCTCTACACTATCGCCATCAAACACTCCCAGGACTGGTACAGCACGGGGTTAGATTCAGAGTAAATCTCCCTCTATACTCTCCCCATCAAACACTCCCAGGACTGGCACAGCACGGGGTTAGATACAGAGAAAATCTCCATCTAACCTGTCCGCATCAAACACTCCCAGGACTGGTACTGCCCGGGGTAAGATTCAGAGTAAAGCTCCCTCTACACTGTCCCCATGAAGCACTCCCAGGGCAGGTACAGGACAGGTTTATATACAGAGTAAAGCTAACACTAAACTTTCCCCTTCAAACCCTCCCTGGACAGGTACAGCACGGGGTTAGATACAGAGTAAAGCTCCCTTTACACGGTCCCCATCAAACACTCCCAGTGCCGGTACATTAGGGGGTTAGATACAGAGTAAAACTTCCTCTAAACTGTCCCCATCAAACAATCCCAGGACAGGTACAGCACGGTGTTAGATACAGAGTAAATCTCCCACTACACCGTCCCCATCAAACACCTCCAGGCCAGGTACAGCACGGGTTTATATACAGAATAAAGGTCCCACTGCACTGTCATCATCAAACACTCCCAGGGCAAGTACAGCACTGGGTTAGATACAGAGTAAATTTCCCTCTAATCTGTCCCCATCAAACACTCCCAGGACAGGTACAGCACGGGGTTAGATACAGAGTAAAGCTCCCTCTACACTGTCCCCATCAAACTCTCCCAGGTCCGGTACAGCACAGGGTTAGATACACTGTAAACCTCCCTCTATACTCTCGCCATCAAACACTCCCAGGACTGGTACATCAAGGGGTTAGATACAGAGTAAATCACCCACTACACAATCGCCATCAAACACTCATTGGACTGGTACAGCACGGGGTTAGATACAGAGTAAAGCTCCCTCTACACTGTCCCCATCAAACACTCCCAGGACTGGTACAGCACGGGGTTAGATACAGAGTAAAGCTCCCCCTACACTCTGCCCATCGTACACTCCGAGGGCAGGTACAGCACGGGGTTAGATACAGTCTAAATTTTCCTCTAAGCTGTCCCCATCAAACACTCCCAGGACTGGTGCAGCAAAGAGTAGATACAGAGTAAAGCTCAGTCTTCACTGTCCCCATCAAGCACTCACAGGGCAGGTACAGGACAGGGTTTGATACAGAGTAAAGCTTCCTCTACACTGTCCCCATCAAACTCTCGCAGGACAGGTACAGCACGGGGTTAGGTACAGAGTTAAACTTCCTCGATACTGTCCCCATCAAACACTCCCAGGACAGGTACAGCACGGGGTTAGATGCAGAGAATATTTCCCTCTATAATGTATCCATCTAAAATTCCAAGTACAGGTACACCACAGGGTTGGATAGAGAGTAAAGCTTCCTCGATACTGTACCCATCAAACACTCCCAGGACTGGTACAGCACGGTGTTAGATACAGAGTAAAGCTCCCTCGATACTGTCCCCATCCAACACTCCCAGGACAGGTACAGCACGGGGTTAGATGCAGAGAAAAGTTACTTCGATAATGTATCCATCTAAAATTCCCAGTACAGGTACAGCACGGGGGTAGATACAGAGTAAAGCTCCCTCGATACTGTACCCATCAAACACTCCCTGGACTAGTACAGCCCGGGGTTAGAAACAGAGAAAAACTCCCCCTACACTGTCCCATCATACACTCCCACGGCAGTTACAGCACAGGGTTAGATACAGAGTAAATTTCCCTTTAACCTGTCCCCATCTAAAACTCCCAGGACTGGTACTGCCCGGGGTAAGATTCAGAGTAAAGCTCCCTCTACACAGTCCCCATGAAGCACTCCCAGGGCAGCTACAGGACAGGGTTATATACAGAGTAAAGCTCCCTCTACACCGTCCCCATCAAACACTCCCAGTGCAGGTACAGCACGGTGTTAGATACAGAGTAAATCTTCCTCTACACTGTCCCCATCAAACACTCCCAGGACAGGTACATTATGGGGTTAGATACAGAGTAAATCTCCCTCTACACCGTCCCCATCAAACACTCCCAGTGCAGGTACATTACGGGGTTAGATACAGAGTAAAACTTCCTCTACACTGTCCCCATCAAACACTCCCAGGACAGGTACAGCACGGTGTTAGATACAGAGTAAATCTCCCACTACACCATCCCCATCAAACAGTCCCAGGCCAGGTACAGCACGGGTTTAGATACAGAATTAAGGTCCCACTGCACTGTCATCATCAAACACTCCCAGGGCACGTACAGCACTGGGTTAGATACAGAGTAAAGCTCCCTCAATACTGTCCCCATCAAACACTCCCAGGACAGGTAAAGCACAGGGTTTGATACAAGGTGAAGCTCCCTCTGCACTGTTCCCATAAAACACTCCCTGGACAGGGACAGAACAAGGTTAGATACACAGTAAAGCTCCCTCTATACTGTCCCCATCAAACACTCCCAGGACAGGAACAGGACAGGGTTAGATACAGAGTAAAGCTCCCTCTACAGTGTCTCAATCAAACACTACCAGGTCCGCTACAGCACGGGGTTAGATACAGAGTAAAGCTCCCTCTACACCATCCCCATCAAACACTCCCATTGCAGGTACACTACGGGGTTAGATACAGAATAAAACTTCCTCTCCACTGTCCCCACCAAACACTCCCAGGACAGGTACAGCACGGTGTTAGATACAGAGTAAATCTCCCACTACACCGTCCCCATCAAACACTCCCAGGCCAGGTACAGCACGGGTTTATATACAGAATAAAGTTCACACTGCACTGTCATCATCAAACACTCCCAGGGCACGTACAGCACTAGGTTAGATAAAGAGTAAAGCTCCCTCTATACTGTCCCCATCAAACACTCCCAGGACAGGTACAGCACAGGGTTAGATAAAGAGCAAAGCTCCCTCTGCACTGTCCCCTTCAAACACTCCCTGGACAGGAACAGAACTGGGTAAGATACAGAGTAAAGCTCCCTCGATACTGGCCCCATCAAACACTCCTACGACGGGAACATGACAGGGTCAGATACAGAGAAAAGCTTCCTCTACACTTTCCCCATCAAACACTCCCAGGGCAGGAAAAGCACTGGGTGAGATACTGAGTAAAGCTCCCTCTACACTGTCTCCATCAAACACTCCCAGGTCCCCTACAGCACAGGGTTAGATACAGTGTATACCTCCCTCAATACTCTCCCCATCAAACACTCCCAGGACTGTTACAGCACGGGGTTAGATACAGAGTAAAGCTCCCCCTACACTGTGCCCATCGTACACTCCCAGGGCAGGTACAGCACGGGTTGAGATACAGTGTAAAACTCCCTCTATACTCTCCCCATCTAACACTCCCAGGACTGGTACAGCACGGGGTTAGATAGAGAGTAAAGCTCCCTCTACACTATCGCCATCAAACACTCCCAGGACTGGTACAGCACGGGGATAGATACAGAGTAAAGCTCACCCTACACTGTGCCCATCGTGCACTCCCAGGGCAGGTACAGCACGGGGTTGGATACAGTCTAAATTTCCCTCTAAGCTGTCCCCATCAAACACTCCCAGGACTGGTGCAGCACGGGGTTAGATACAGAGTAAATCTCCCTCGATACTGTACCCATCAAACACTCCCAGGACTAGTACAGCCCGGTGTTAGAAACAGAGAAAAACTCCCCCTACACTGTGCCCATCATACACTCCCATGGCAGTTACAGCTCAGGGTTAGATACAGAGTAAATCTCCCTCTAACCTTTCCCCATCTAAAACTCCCAGGACTGGTACTGCCCGGGGTAACATTCAGAGTAATGCTCCCTCTACACAGTCCCCATGAAGCACTCCCAGGGCAGGTACAGGACAGGGTTATATACAGAGTAAAGCTCATTCTAAACTGTCCCCATCAAACCCTCCCAGTACAGGTACAGCACGGGGTTAGATACAGAGTAAATCTCCCTCTACACCGTCCCCATCAAACACTCCCAGTGCAGGTAAATAACGGGGTTTGATACAGAGTAAAACTTCCTCTACACTGTCCCCATCAAACACTCCCAGGACAGGTACAGCACGGTGTGAGATACAGAGTAAATCTCCCACTACACCGTCCCCATCAAACACTCCCAGGCCAGGTACAGCACGGGTTTAGATACAGAATAAATGTCACACTGCACTGTCATCATCAAACACTCCCAGGGCAGGTACAGCACTGGGTTAGATAAAGATTAAAGCTCCCTCTATACTGTCCCCATAAAACACTCCCAGGACAGGTACAGCACAGGGTTTGATACAAGGTAAAGCTCCCTCTGCACTGTTCCCATAAAACACACCCTGGACAGGAACAGAACAGGGTTAGATACAGATTAAAGCTCCCTCTATACTGTCCCCATCAAACACTCCCAGGACAGGAACAGGACAGGATTAGATACAGAGTAAAGCTACCTGTACACTTTCCCCATCAAACACTCCCAGGGCAGGAAAAGCATTGGGTTAGATACAGAGTAAAGCTCCCTCTACACTGTCTCCATCAAAAACTCCCAGGCCCCCTACAGCACAGGGTTAGATACAGTGTAAATCTCCCTCTATACTCTCCCCATCAAACACTCCCAGGACTGGCACAGCACGGGGTTAGATACAGAGTATAGCTCCCTCTACACTGTCCCCATAAAACACCCCCAGGACAGGTACAGTGATGACCCCCGACCCCATCAGAACCTCAGAAAGACTGAGCGCTTTGCAGTGAATGAATGAATCTTTAAAATGCTCTCATTGTTAGTGAGTCACTTGCTTCACTGTCCCTGGATTCATTTTCGCAATTCGGCCATTTCTAAAAGATGTGACTGGGAGCTGGGCAGAGTCTACACATTGGAGACCCCCAGATCCTGTGTCTATTCACACCCCCTCCTCTTGTTTTGCTACCTCAGCCCCTCTGTTTCAACCCTCTTTCCAGACATTATGGCAAACTTGTGGCATTCTAAACTATTATCTTAAATTGTTAATAAATACTGAGAAACAGACACAGACGCGGGCTTTGCAGCAGCAGAAAGAATGTGAATCATTCTATCCCGGGGGTTTTTACTTCCAGATTCAGTTTTAGAAAATTCAGAATTCAAATTCACAGCAGCAAAGTGTGGGAGTGAACACCCCGATCCTTCAATATTCCAGGGAATACACAGGGAATTCATGTCTCCATACCTGTGTCTCTGTCACGTTTAAAATATTAATATTACATGAGTCAACTCTGTCCTAAGTGTCCCATTGCTGTGGGGACATCAAATGGCCACTGTGAACAAACCTAAAATGGCTGCCTGGTGTTTGTAGACTAGATTCTCAGAGGAAGAGAGGTAGGGAGAGAGGGATAGAGAGCTGGGTAAGGGAGTGAAATAGAGAGAGGAGATCAAGCGATAAAAAAGGGATGAGTTGAGAGAGAGAGATGAAGAGAGGGGAGCGAGTGTAGGGTAAAGATATGGGGTGAGAGAGAGAAACAGAGAAATGTATAGAGTGGCAGAGAGATGGGGTGGGAGAGGGAGAGAAGGAACGAGACAGGATAAGAGAATGAGAAAGTGTAGTGCGAAACTGAAAATATTCAAAAATGTGTTAACATTATTAAGTGTAAAGGACAATATCCTGTGAGACATCCCTTCTCCATCTTAAAATTGGCGGGAGAGCCTTTAACCAACTTCAAAATGGGGGGAGACCCCTTCCTCAACTTGTGATGAGGAAGTGCTGGAATCTAATCGAGGGGTTCGGGGTGGTTTATATATAGAATAACAGATACCCGGGAGTGCGTTGCAGACTGGAATCTAATCGTGGGGTTTGTGGAGTTTATATATAGAATAATAGATACCATGGATTGAGTTAAAGACTGGAATCTAATCGAGGGGTTCGGGGTGGTTTATATATAGAATAACAGATACTCGGGAGTGAGTTTACAGACTGGAATCTAATCGAGGGGTTCAGGGTGGTTTATATACAGAATAAACGATACCCGGGTGTGCGTTGCGGACTGCAATCTAATCGTGGGGTTTGTGGGGTTTATATATTGAATAATAGATACCAAGGATTGAGTTAAAGATTGGAGTCTAATCGAGGGGTTCGGGGTGGTTTATATACAGAATAACAGATACCCGGGAGTGAGTTACAGACTGGAATCTAATCGAGGGGTTTGGTGGGTTTATATATAGAATAACAGATACCCGGGAGTGAGTTATAGACTGGAATCAAATCAAGGGGTTCGGGGTGGTTTATATATAGAATAACAGATACCCAGGAGTGATTTACAGACTGGAATCTAATCGAGGGGTTCAGGGGGGTTATATTTAGAATAACAGATACCTGCGAGTGAGTTACAGACTGGAATCAAATCGAGGGGTTTGAGGGATTTATATATAGAATAACAGATACCCGAGAGTGAGTTACAGACTGGAATCTAATCGAGGGTTTTGGGGAATTTATATATAGAATAACAGATACCCGGCAGTGAGTTACAGACTGGAATCTAATCGAGGGCTTTGGGGAATTTATATATAGAATAACAGATACCCGGGAGTGAGTTACAGACAGGAAACAAATCGATGGGTTCGGGGTGTTTATATATAAATCATATGAATATAATATATATAGATTAACAGAAGACCGGGAATGAGTAACAGACTGAAATCTAGTCGAGCGGTTTGGGACATTTATATACAGAATAACAGTTAGACGGAAATGAGTTACAGACTGGAATCAAATCGAGGGGTTTGGGGTGGTCTTAATATAGAATAACAGATTCCCGGGAGTGAGTTACATGCTGGAATCTTATCGAGGAGTTCGGGGTGGTTTATATATAGAATAACAGATACCCGAGATTGAGTTACAGACTGGAATCTAACGGAGGGGTTTGGGGTGGTTTATATATAGAATAACAGACACCCGGCAGTGAGTTACAGGCAGGAATCTAACGGAGGGGTTTGGGGTGGTTTATATATAGATTAACAGATGCCCGGGAGTGAGTTACGGGCTGAAATTTAATCGAGGGGTTCGGGGTGGTTTATATATAAATCATGTCGATATAATATATATCGAATAAAAGATATCCGGGAGTGAGTTAAAGAACGGAATCTCATCGAGGGGAATGAGGGGTTTATATATAGAATAATAGATATGGGAGAGAGTTACAGACTGGAATCTAATTGAAGGGTGCAGTGGTTTTATATACAGAATAACAGATACCCGGGAGTGAGTTACAGACTGGAATCTAATTGAAGGGTGCAGTGGTTTTATATACAGAATAACAGATACCCGGGAGTGAGTTACAGACTGGAATCTAATTGAAGGGTGCAGTGGTTTTATATACAGAATAACAGATACCCGGGAGTGAGTTACAGACTGGAATCTAATTGAAGGGTGCAGTGGTTTTATATACAGAATAACAGATACCCGGGAGTGAGTTACAGACTGGAATCTAATCGAGGGATTCAGGGCGTTTATATATAGAAAAATCGATACCCGGGAGTGAGTTACAGACAGGAATCTAATCGAGTGCTTCCGGGGGTTTATACATAGAATCATAGATACCCGGGATTGAGTTACAGGCTGGAATTTAATTAAGGGGTGCAGGGGGTTTATATATAGAATAATCGATGCCCGGGATTGAGTTACAGACTCGAATCTAATCGAAGGGATCAGGGGGTTTATATATAGAATAATCGATACCCGGGATTGAGTTACAGACTGGAATCTAATGGAGGGGTTCAGGGGGTTTATATATAGAATAATAAATACCTGGGATTGAGTTACAGACTGCAATCTAATCGAGGGGTTCAGTGGGTTATATATAGAATAATAGATAGCCGGGATTGAGTTACAGACTGGAATCTAATTGAGGGGTGCAGAGGGTTTATATAGAGAATAATAGATACCCGGGATTGAGTTACAGACTGGAATCAAGAACAGTTGAAAATATCATTTTTCTTGTGATGTGCTGAAGTGCAGGTTACAGAGGCTGATTCATGGAATGGGTAGTGTGAGTTTTTAAGCAGCTTTATCCCAAATACCAAATTTAATTTCTCATTGGAACTGTCTGATGTTTTATTAGTCTTGACACAAATGGATAGGGACCCTTTGGACCCTCACTGTTTGCAGCTTTTCACCATTTATAATGTAACCTGTTCCATCCTTTTTAAAGTGGGCAGCCACACATTTGCTTATAATGAAATCCTTCTTTCACTATTTCACTCATTCACTTAAGGTGTACATATCTCTTTGGAATTTGAAGTGCAGGTTACAGATTGGATTGGAACTTTCTGCTTTAAGAATCATTAACCAAGTTTCACACAGTTAAACATCAAAACTGACATTCTGAAACAGGAGAGGGCCCCACAACTTCAATTCTGTTATTCTCTAGCACCTCATGATCTGTATCTTACAATATGTCTGCCCCCTTCATGTCTCTGAAGACTTGAGAAATGTTTCAGACATTGGGGAAAAATTTCTGTCAATCGAGATATTTCCTTTGAAGCATTTCATTGTCTTGGGACATTTACAGTAAACGGCTCCTTCAAAGGACATCATTAAAATTCACTCTTTAATCATCCAAATCCTTTTGCCCACTCAGACTCCCTGGCCCTACATCCTATTGTTTCAAAGCTAACTTACATTTCACAATGTAGGAATGTGTGAATGCAAACACTTTCTTCACACGTTGCCACAATACTAAGGCTCACACTATTCAGGGTGAAATTTTCAAGACAACATTCATCAACTGACAGATTTCCAGCTCCAGCTAATTGTAGATTTTTATTTTTAATTTTGGGATAACAGGACTGAAATTGTACGGCATCCCAGTGTGAGATTTAAACTCCTGTTTATTTCAATCTTTAGCTCAGGAATTCACTTTAAAACATGCAGAGAATTGAAACCTTCCTCATACAGTTGCCTGTTTGTTCCAGTGTTGGTATATTCCCTCTTTCTCTTGCGTTTTCACTTGTCTGAAGAAATTGAATTGTTGACATTGGATAATCATCCCTTTCCCATGAAAATGTAAACTGCTGGGAAACTGCAACAGACACAATCTTATGCAGTGATCAAAATCCTGCACCTTTATTCATCAATCGCATTTCCTATCTCTGTAGAAACTCCCTTCCACTGACAGATTCTGAGATCCATACTCAATCTCAAAAACCACCACAGAAAAGTGACTGCTTATTTTAAACAGTGAATCTGAACTATTTGAAGTTCTGACTCAGTCACAGAATCGCAGAAATTTTGACTCTGTGGGATTAAAATTATCAGAATAATTTTGCAACATACAGGTAACCTGTAGTGACAGGAGGATACTTGTCTGTTCAAAAGGGATTCGATAAGATGCCTCATAAAGCTTGTTACTCAGGACAAGAGCTCATACATTCCCCTAATCTCCCCACACAGTTCCTCTCAGGATTTGACAATTTGATCAAGTCACCCCTGATGCTACTAAATTTCAGGGAATACAACCCGACTTTGTGCAATCTCACTTTGCAATTTAACCCTTGGAATCCAGGTCTCATTCTGGCAAAGCTGTGATGCACTCAAACTGTCTAAACTGTACCTGGAGTGTCGGATTAACCCGGGCCACTCACATATACCCAGGTCAGGTTGAAGACTCACCTGTCTCACTCGCTGAGACGCTCCTGTATCACTGGCCTTATTGTTGTCAGATGCCGCGTTGGGAGCAGGACAGGTAGACGGGATTAGGATGACTGCTCATGTGGAGGGTAAACACGAGGAATCTATCAGAGAATCAGAACAGACCAGGGAGAATCAAACAAGGAAACTGATGTTCAATTTATTAGGCCTGATTTTTGGATTGTTTTTGTTTTGGGCGAGAATGTTGCCAAAAAACACTCCCAGAAAGGATGCAGCAGGGGCTAGATACAGAGTAAAGCTCCCTCGATACTTTCCCCATCAAACACTCACTGGACAGGAACAGAACAGGGTTAGATACAGAGTAAAGCTCCCTCGATACTGTCCCCATCAAACACTCCCAGGAAGGGAACAGGACAGGGTCAGATACAGAGTAAAGCTACCTCTACACATTCCCCAACAAAAACTCCCAGGACAGGAACAGGACAGAGTTAGATACAGAGTAAAGCTACCTCTACACTTTCCCCATCAAAAACTCCCAGGGCAGGAAAAGCACTGGGTTAGATACAGAGTAAAGCTCCCTCTACACTGTCTCCATCAAACACTCCCAGGTCCCCTACAGCACAGGGTTAGATACAGTGTAAACCTCCCACTATACTCTCCCCATCCAACACTCCCAGGGCAGGTACAGCACGGGGTTAGATGCAGAGAAAATTTCCCACTAATCTGTGCCCATCAAACACTCCCAGGACAGGTACAGCACAGGGTTAGATACAGTGTAAAGCTCCCTCTATACTCACCCCATCAAACACTCCCAGGACTGGTACAGCAAGGGGTTAGATACAGAGTCAAGCTCCCTCTACACTATCGCCATCAAACACTCCCAGGACTGGTACAGCACGGGGTTAGATACAGAGTAAAGCTCCCTCTATACTGTCCCCATCAAACACTCCCAGGACTGGTGCAGCACAGAGTTAGATACAGAGTAAAGCTCAGTCTACACTGTCCCCAACAAGCACTCACAGGGCAGGTACTGGACAGAGTTAGATGCAGAGTAAATCTACCTCTACACCGTCCCCATCAAAAACTCCCAGGGCAGATAAAGTAGATGGTTTGATACAGAGTAAAGCTTCCTCTACACTGTCCCCATTGAACACTCCCAGGACAGGTACAGCACGGGGTGAGATGCAGAGAAAATTTCCCTCTATAATGTTATCATCTAAAATTCCCAGTACAGGTACACCACAGGGTTAGATACAGAGTAAAACTCCCTCGACACTGTACCCATCAAACACTCCCAGGACAGGTACAGCACGGGGTTTGATGCAGAGAAAAGTTCCTTCGATAATGTACCCATCAAACACTCCCAGGACTAGTACAGCCCGGGGTTAGAAACAGAGAAAAACTCCCCCTACACTGTGCCCATCATGCACTCCCACGGCAGTTACAGCACAGGGTTAGATACAGAGTAAATCTCCCTTTAACCTGTCCCCATCAAAAACTCCCAGGACTGGTACTGCCCGGGGTAAGATTCAGAGTAAAGCTCCCTCTACACAGTCCCCATGAAGCACTCCCAGGGCTGCTACAGGACAGGGTTATATACAGAGTAAAGCTCACTCTAAACTGTCCCCATCAAACCCTCCCAGGACAGGTACAGCACGGGGTTAGATAGAGAGTAAAGCTCCCTCTACACCATCCCCATCAAACACTCACAGTGCAGTTACATTACGGGGTTACATACAGAGTAAAACTTCCTCTACACTGTCCCCATCAAACACTCCCAGGACAGGTACAGCAAGGTGTTAGATACAAAGTAAATATCCCACTACACCGTTCCCATCAAAAACTCCCAGGCCTGTTACAGCACGGATTTAGATACTGAATAAAGGTCCCACTGCACTGTCATCATCAAACACTCCCAGGGCACGTACAGCACTGGGTTAGATACAGAGTAAAGCTCCCTCAATACTGTTCCCATAAAACACTCCCTGGACAAGAACAGAAGAGGGTTAGATACAGAGTAAAGCTCCCTCTACACTTTCCCCATGAAACACTCCCAGGGCAGGAAAAGCATCGGGTTAGATACAGAGTAAAGCTCCCTCTACACTGTCTCCATCAAACACTACCAGGTCCGCTACAGCACAGGGTTAGATACAGGGTAAACCTCCATCTATACTCTCCCCATCAAACTCTCACAAGACTGGTACAGCACGGGGTTAGATACAGTGTAAAGCTCTCTCTAAACTTCCCCATCAAACCCTCCCAGGACAGGTACAGCACGGTGTTAGATACAGAGTAAATCTCCCACTATACCGTCCCCATCAAACACTCCCAGGCCAGGTACAGCACGGGTTTATATACAGAATAAAGGTCATACTGCACTGTCATCATCAAACACTCCCAGGGCTAGTACAGCACTGGGTTACATACAGAGTAAAGGTAGCTCTATACTGTCCCCATCAAACACTCCCAGGACAGGTACAGCACAGGGTTAGATACAGAGTAAAGCTCCCTCTGCACTGTCCCCTTCAAACACTCCCTGGACAGGAACAGAACTGGTTTAGATACAGAGTAAAGCTCCCTCTATACTGTCCCCATCAAACACTCCCACGACGGGAACAAGACAGGGTCAGATACAGTGTAAAGCTACCTCTACACTTTCCCCATCAAACACTCCCAGGGCAGGAAATGCACTGGGTTAGATACAGAGTAAAGCTCCCTCTACACTGACTCCATCAAACAATCCCAGGTCCCCTACAGCACAGGGTTAGATACAGTGTAAACCTCCCTCTACACTCTCTCCATCAAACACTCCCAGGACTGGTACAGCACAGGGTTTAGATACCGAGTAAATTTCCCTCTAATCTGTCCACATCAAAAACTCCCAAGACATGTACAGCACGCGGTTAGATACAAAGTAAAGCTCCCTCTACACTGTCCCCATCAAACACTCCCAGGTCCGGTACAGCACAGGGTTAGATACAGTGTAAAACTCCCTCTATACTTTCCCCATCAAACACTCCCAGGACTGTTACAGCAAGGGGTTAGATACAGAGTAAAGCTCCCTCTACACTATCGCCATCAAACACTCCCAGGACTGGTACAGCACGGGGTTAGATACAGAGTAAAGCTCCCGCTATACTGTCCCCATCAAACACTCCCATGACTGGTACAGCACGGGGTTAGATACAGAGTAAAGCTCCCCCCACACTGTGCCCATCGTACACTCCCAGGGAAAGTACAGCACGGGGTTAGATACTGTCTAAATTTCCCTCTAAGCTGTCCCCATCAAACACTCCCAGGACTGGTGCAGCACAGAGTTAGATACAGAGTAAAGCTCAGTCTTCACTGTCCCCATCAAGCACTCACAGGGCAGGTACAGGACAGAGTTAGATGCAGAGTAAATCTACCTTACACCGTCCCCATCAAACAATCCCAGGGCAGATACAGTAGAGGGTTTGATACAGAGTAAAGCTTTCTCTACACTGTCCCCATCAAACTCTCCCAGGACAGGTACAGCACGTGGTTAGGTACAGAGTTAAACTTCCTCGATACTGTCACCATCAAACACTCCCAGGACAGGTACAGCACGGGGTTAGATGCAGAGAAAATTTCACTCTATAATGTATCCATCTAAAATTCCCAGTACAGGTACAGCACATGGTTAGATACAGAGTGAAGCTCCCTCTACACCGTCCCCATCAAACACTCACATTGCAGGTACATTACGGGGTAAGATACAGAGTAAAACTTCCTCTGCACTGTCCCCATCAAACACTCCCAGGTCTGGTACTGCAAGGGGTTAGATACAGAGTAAAGCTCCCTCGATATTTTGCCCATCAAACACTCCCAGGACTCGTACAGCTCGGGGTCAGAAACAGAGAAAAACTCCCCCTACACTGTGCCCATCATACACTCCCACGGCAGTTAAAGCACAGGGTTAGATACAGAGAAAATCTCTCTTTAACCTGTCCCCATCTAAAACTCCCAGGACTGGTACTGCCCGGGGTAAGATTCAGATTAAAGCTCCCTCTACACAGTCCCCATGAAGCATTCCCAGGGCAGCTACAGGACAAGGTTATATACTGAGTAAAGCTCACTCCAAACTGTCCCCATCAAACCCTCCCAGGACAGGTACAGCACGGGGTTAGATACAGAGTAAAGCTCCCTCTACACCATCCCCATCAAACACTCCCAGGCCAGGTACAGCACTGGTTTATATACAGAATAAAGGTCACACTGCACTGTCATCATCAACCACTCCCAGGGCAATTACAGCACTGGGTTAGATACAGAGTAAATCTAGCTCTATACTGTCCCCATCAAACACTCCCAGGACAGGTACAGCACAGGGTTAAATACAGAGTAAAGCTCCCTCTGCACTGTCCCCTTCAAACACTCCCTGGACAGGAACAGAACTGGGATAGATACAGAGTAAGGCTCCCTCGATACTGTCCCCATCAAACACTCCCACGACGGGAACAAGACAGGGTCAGATACAGAGTAAAGCTACCTCTTCACTTTCTCCATCAAACACTCCCAGGGCAGGAAAAGCACTGGGTTAGATACAGAGTTAAGCTCCCTCTACACTGTCTACATCAAACACTCCCAGGTCCCTACAGCACAGGGTTAGATACAGTGTAAACCTCCCACTATACTCTCCCCATCAAACACTCCCAGGACTGGTACAGCACGGGGTTAGATACAGAGTAAAGCTGCCCCTACACTGTGGCCATCATACACTCCAAGGGCAGGTACAGCACGGGGTTAGATACAGAGTAAATTTCCCTCTAATCTGTCCCCATCAAACACTCTCAGGACAGGTACAGCACGGGGTTAGATACAGAGTAAAGCTCCCTCTACACTGTCCCCATCAAACTCTCCCAATTCAGGTACAGCACAGGGTTAGATACAGTGTAAACCTCCCTCTATACTCTCCACATCAAACACTCCCACGACAGGTACAGCAAGGGGTTAGATACAGAGTCAAGCTCCCTCTACACTATCGCCATCAAATACTCCCAGGACTGGTACAGCACGGGGTTAGATTCAGAGTAAAGCTCCCTCTACATTGTCCCCATCAAACACTCCCAGGACTGGTAAAGCACAGGGTTAGATACAGAGTAAAGCTCCCCCTAAACTGTGCCCATCGTACACTCCCAGGGCAGGTACAGCACGGGGTTAGATACAGTCTAAATTTCCCTCTAAGCTCTCCCCATCAAACACTCCCAGGACTGGTGCAGCACAGAGTAAGATACAGAGTAAAGCTCAGTCTTCACTGTGCCCATCAAGCACTCACAGGGCAGGTACAGGACAGGGTTAGATACAGAGTAAATCTTCCTCTACACTGTCCCCAGCAAACTCTCCCAGGACAGGCACAGCACGGGGTTAGGTACAGAGTTAAACTTCCTCGATACTGTCCCCATCAAACACTCCCAGGACAGGTACAGCACGGGGTTAGATGCAGAGAAAATTTCCCTCTATAATGTATCCATCTAAAATTCCCAGTACAGGTACAGCACGGGGTAAGATACAGAGTAAAGCTCCCTCGATACTTTACCCAAAAATACACTCCCAGGACTAGTACAGCCCGGTGTTAGAAACAGAGAAAAACTCCCCCTACACTGTGCCCATCATACACTCCCAGGGCAGTTACAGCACAGGGTTAGATACAGAGTAAATCTCCCTTTAACCTGTCCCCATTTAAAACTCCCAGGACTGGTACTGCCCGGGGTAAGATTCAGAGTAAAGCTCCCTCTACACCCTCCCCATCAAATACTCCCAGGGCAGGTACAGTACAGGGTTTGATACTGAGTAAAGCTTCCTCTACACTGTCCCCATCAAACACTCCCAGGACAGGTACAGCACGGGGTTAGATACAGAGTAAATCTCCCTCGATACTGTCCCCATCAAACACTCCCTGGACAGGTAGAGCAAGGGGTTAGATGCAGAGAAAAGTTCCCTCGATAATGTATCCATCTAAAATTCCCAGTACGGGTACAGCACGGGGTTAGATGCAGAGAAAATTTCCCTCTATAATGTATCCATCTATAATTCCCAGTGTAGGTACATTACGGGGTTAGATACAGAGTAAAACTTCCTCTAAACTGTCCCCATCAAACACTCCCAGGACTAGTACAGCCCGGGGTTAGAAACAGAGAAAAACTCCCCCTACACTGTGCCCATCATACACTCCCACGGCAGTTACAGCACAGGGTTAGATACAGAGTAAATCTCCGTTTAACCTGTCCCCATCTAAAACTCCCAGGACTGGTACTGCCCGGTTTAAGATTCAGAGTAAAGCTCCCTCTACACAGTCCCCATGAAGCACTCCCAGGGCAGCTACAGGACAGGGTTATATACAGAGTAAAGCTCCCTCTAAACTGTCCCCATCAAACCCTCCCAGGACAGGTACAGCACGGGGTTAGATACAGAGTAAAGCTCCCTCTACACCGTCCCCATCAAACACTCCCAGGCCAGGTACATTACGGGATTAGATACAGAGTAAATTTCCCACTACACCGTCCCCATCAAACACTCCCAGGCCAGGTACAGCACGGGTTTAGATACAGAATAAAGATCCCACTGCACTTTCATCATCAAACACTCCCAGGGCACGTACAGCACTGGGTTAGCTACAGAGTAAAGCTCCCTCAATACTGTGCCCATCAAACACTCCCAGGACAGGTACAGCACACGGTTTGATACAAGGTGAAGCTCCCTCTGCACTGCTCCCATAAAACACTCCCTGGACAGGATAGAACAGGGTTAGATACAGAGTAAAGCTCCCTCTATACTGTCCCCATCAAACTCTCCCAGGACAGGAACAGGACAGGGTTAGATACAGACTAAAGCACATTCTACACTGTCTCCATCAAACACTACCAGGTCCGCTACAGCACAGGGTTAGATACAGGGTAAACCTCCCTCTATACTCTCCCCATCAAACCCTCCCACGACAGGTACAGCACAGGGTTAGATACAGAGTAAAGGTCCCTCTACACGATCCCCATCAAACACTCCCAGTGCAGGTACAGCACGGGTTTATATACAGAATAATGGTCACACTGCACTGTCATCATCATACACTCCCAGGGCAAGTACAGCACTGGGTTAGATACAGAGTAAAGCTAGCTCTATACGGACCCCATCAAACACTCCCAGGACAGGTACAGCACAGGGTTAAATACAGAGTAAAGCTCCCTCTGCACTGTCCCCTTAAAACACTCCCTGGACAGGAACAGAACTGGGTTAGATACAGAGTAAAGCTCCCTCGATACTGTCCCCATCAAACACTCCCACGACGGGAACAAGACAGGGTCAGATACAGAGTAAAGCTACCTCTTCACTTTCCCCATCAAACACTCCCAGGGGAGGGAAAGCACAGGGTTAGATACAGAGTAAATCTCCCTCTACACTGTCTAAATCAAACACTCCCAGGTCCCCTACAGCACAGGGTTAGATACAGTGTAAAGCTCCCTCTATACTCACCCCATCAAACACTCCCAGGACTGGTACAGCAAGGGGTTAGATACAGAGTCAAGCTCCCTCTACACTATCGCCATCAAACACTCCCAGGACTGGTACAGCACGGGGTTAGATACAGAGTAAAGCTCCCTCTATACTGTCCCCATCAAACACTCCCAGGACTGGTGCAGCACAGAGTTAGATACAGAGTAAAGCTCAGTCTACACTGTCCCCAACAAGCACTCACAGGGCAGGTACTGGACAGAGTTAGATGCAGAGTAAATCTACCTCTACACCGTCCCCATCAAAAACTCCCAGGGCAGATAAAGTAGATGGTTTGATACAGAGTAAAGCTTCCTCTACACTGTCCCCATTGAACACTCCCAGGACAGGTACAGCACGGGGTGAGATGCAGAGAAAATTTCCCTCTATAATGTTATCATCTAAAATTCCCAGTACAGGTACACCACAGGGTTAGATACAGAGTAAAACTCCCTCGACACTGTACCCATCAAACACTCCCAGGACAGGTACAGCACGGGGTTTGATGCAGAGAAAAGTTCCTTCGATAATGTACCCATCAAACACTCCCAGGACTAGTACAGCCCGGGGTTAGAAACAGAGAAAAACTCCCCCTACACTGTGCCCATCATGCACTCCCACGGCAGTTACAGCACAGGGTTAGATACAGAGTAAATCTCCCTTTAACCTGTCCCCATCAAAAACTCCCAGGACTGGTACTGCCCGGGGTAAGATTCAGAGTAAAGCTCCCTCTACACAGTCCCCATGAAGCACTCCCAGGGCTGCTACAGGACAGGGTTATATACAGAGTAAAGCTCACTCTAAACTGTCCCCATCAAACCCTCCCAGGACAGGTACAGCACGGGGTTAGATAGAGAGTAAAGCTCCCTCTACACCATCCCCATCAAACACTCACAGTGCAGTTACATTACGGGGTTACATACAGAGTAAAACTTCCTCTACACTGTCCCCATCAAACACTCCCAGGACAGGTACAGCAAGGTGTTAGATACAAAGTAAATATCCCACTACACCGTTCCCATCAAAAACTCCCAGGCCTGTTACAGCACGGATTTAGATACTGAATAAAGGTCCCACTGCACTGTCATCATCAAACACTCCCAGGGCACGTACAGCACTGGGTTAGATACAGAGTAAAGCTCCCTCAATACTGTTCCCATAAAACACTCCCTGGACAAGAACAGAAGAGGGTTAGATACAGAGTAAAGCTCCCTCTACACTTTCCCCATGAAACACTCCCAGGGCAGGAAAAGCATCGGGTTAGATACAGAGTAAAGCTCCCTCTACACTGTCTCCATCAAACACTACCAGGTCCGCTACAGCACAGGGTTAGATACAGGGTAAACCTCCATCTATACTCTCCCCATCAAACTCTCACAAGACTGGTACAGCACGGGGTTAGATACAGTGTAAAGCTCTCTCTAAACTTCCCCATCAAACCCTCCCAGGACAGGTACAGCACGGTGTTAGATACAGAGTAAATCTCCCACTATACCGTCCCCATCAAACACTCCCAGGCCAGGTACAGCACGGGTTTATATACAGAATAAAGGTCATACTGCACTGTCATCATCAAACACTCCCAGGGCTAGTACAGCACTGGGTTACATACAGAGTAAAGGTAGCTCTATACTGTCCCCATCAAACACTCCCAGGACAGGTACAGCACAGGGTTAGATACAGAGTAAAGCTCCCTCTGCACTGTCCCCTTCAAACACTCCCTGGACAGGAACAGAACTGGTTTAGATACAGAGTAAAGCTCCCTCTATACTGTCCCCATCAAACACTCCCACGACGGGAACAAGACAGGGTCAGATACAGTGTAAAGCTACCTCTACACTTTCCCCATCAAACACTCCCAGGGCAGGAAATGCACTGGGTTAGATACAGAGTAAAGCTCCCTCTACACTGACTCCATCAAACAATCCCAGGTCCCCTACAGCACAGGGTTAGATACAGTGTAAACCTCCCTCTACACTCTCTCCATCAAACACTCCCAGGACTGGTACAGCACAGGGTTTAGATACCGAGTAAATTTCCCTCTAATCTGTCCACATCAAAAACTCCCAAGACATGTACAGCACGCGGTTAGATACAAAGTAAAGCTCCCTCTACACTGTCCCCATCAAACACTCCCAGGTCCGGTACAGCACAGGGTTAGATACAGTGTAAAACTCCCTCTATACTTTCCCCATCAAACACTCCCAGGACTGTTACAGCAAGGGGTTAGATACAGAGTAAAGCTCCCTCTACACTATCGCCATCAAACACTCCCAGGACTGGTACAGCACGGGGTTAGATACAGAGTAAAGCTCCCGCTATACTGTCCCCATCAAACACTCCCATGACTGGTACAGCACGGGGTTAGATACAGAGTAAAGCTCCCCCCACACTGTGCCCATCGTACACTCCCAGGGAAAGTACAGCACGGGGTTAGATACTGTCTAAATTTCCCTCTAAGCTGTCCCCATCAAACACTCCCAGGACTGGTGCAGCACAGAGTTAGATACAGAGTAAAGCTCAGTCTTCACTGTCCCCATCAAGCACTCACAGGGCAGGTACAGGACAGAGTTAGATGCAGAGTAAATCTACCTTACACCGTCCCCATCAAACAATCCCAGGGCAGATACAGTAGAGGGTTTGATACAGAGTAAAGCTTTCTCTACACTGTCCCCATCAAACTCTCCCAGGACAGGTACAGCACGTGGTTAGGTACAGAGTTAAACTTCCTCGATACTGTCACCATCAAACACTCCCAGGACAGGTACAGCACGGGGTTAGATGCAGAGAAAATTTCACTCTATAATGTATCCATCTAAAATTCCCAGTACAGGTACAGCACATGGTTAGATACAGAGTGAAGCTCCCTCTACACCGTCCCCATCAAACACTCACATTGCAGGTACATTACGGGGTAAGATACAGAGTAAAACTTCCTCTGCACTGTCCCCATCAAACACTCCCAGGTCTGGTACTGCAAGGGGTTAGATACAGAGTAAAGCTCCCTCGATATTTTGCCCATCAAACACTCCCAGGACTCGTACAGCTCGGGGTCAGAAACAGAGAAAAACTCCCCCTACACTGTGCCCATCATACACTCCCACGGCAGTTAAAGCACAGGGTTAGATACAGAGAAAATCTCCCTTTAACCTGTCCCCATCTAAAACTCCCAGGACTGGTACTGCCCGGGGTAAGATTCAGATTAAAGCTCCCTCTACACAGTCCCCATGAAGCATTCCCAGGGCAGCTACAGGACAAGGTTATATACTGAGTAAAGCTCACTCTAAACTGTCCCCATCAAACCCTCCCAGGACAGGTACAGCACGGGGTTAGATACAGAGTAAAGCTCCCTCTACACCATCCCCATCAAACACTCCCAGGCCAGGTACAGCACTGGTTTATATACAGAATAAAGGTCACACTGCACTGTCATCATCAACCACTCCCAGGGCAATTACAGCACTGGGTTAGATACAGAGTAAATCTAGCTCTATACTGTCCCCATCAAACACTCCCAGGACAGGTACAGCACAGGGTTAAATACAGAGTAAAGCTCCCTCTGCACTGTCCCCTTCAAACACTCCCTGGACAGGAACAGAACTGGGATAGATACAGAGTAAGGCTCCCTCGATACTGTCCCCATCAAACACTCCCACGACGGGAACAAGACAGGGTCAGATACAGAGTAAAGCTACCTCTTCACTTTCTCCATCAAACACTCCCAGGGCAGGAAAAGCACTGGGTTAGATACAGAGTTAAGCTCCCTCTACACTGTCTACATCAAACACACCCAGGTCCCTACAGCACAGGGTTAGATACAGTGTAAACCTCCCACTATACTCTCCCCATCAAACACTCCCAGGACTGGTACAGCACGGGGTTAGATACAGAGTAAAGCTGCCCCTACACTGTGGCCATCATACACTCCAAGGGCAGGTACAGCACGGGGTTAGATACAGAGTAAATTTCCCTCTAATCTGTCCCCATCAAACACTCTCAGGACAGGTACAGCACGGGGTTAGATACAGAGTAAAGCTCCCTCTACACTGTCCCCATCAAACTCTCCCAATTCAGGTACAGCACAGGGTTAGATACAGTGTAAACCTCCCTCTATACTCTCCACATCAAACACTCCCACGACAGGTACAGCAAGGGGTTAGATACAGAGTCAAGCTCCCTCTACACTATCGCCATCAAATACTCCCAGGACTGGTACAGCACGGGGTTAGATTCAGAGTAAAGCTCCCTCTACATTGTCCCCATCAAACACTCCCAGGACTGGTAAAGCACAGGGTTAGATACAGAGTAAAGCTCCCCCTAAACTGTGCCCATCGTACACTCCCAGGGCAGGTACAGCACGGGGTTAGATACAGTCTAAATTTCCCTCTAAGCTCTCCCCATCAAACACTCCCAGGACTGGTGCAGCACAGAGTAAGATACAGAGTAAAGCTCAGTCTTCACTGTGCCCATCAAGCACTCACAGGGCAGGTACAGGACAGGGTTAGATACAGAGTAAATCTTCCTCTACACTGTCCCCAGCAAACTCTCCCAGGACAGGCACAGCACGGGGTTAGGTACAGAGTTAAACTTCCTCGATACTGTCCCCATCAAACACTCCCAGGACAGGTACAGCACGGGGTTAGATGCAGAGAAAATTTCCCTCTATAATGTATCCATCTAAAATTCCCAGTACAGGTACAGCACGGGGTAAGATACAGAGTAAAGCTCCCTCGATACTTTACCCAAAAATACACTCCCAGGACTAGTACAGCCCGGTGTTAGAAACAGAGAAAAACTCCCCCTACACTGTGCCCATCATACACTCCCAGGGCAGTTACAGCACAGGGTTAGATACAGAGTAAATCTCCCTTTAACCTGTCCCCATTTAAAACTCCCAGGACTGGTACTGCCCGGGGTAAGATTCAGAGTAAAGCTCCCTCTACACCCTCCCCATCAAATACTCCCAGGGCAGGTACAGTACAGGGTTTGATACTGAGTAAAGCTTCCTCTACACTGTCCCCATCAAACACTCCCAGGACAGGTACAGCACGGGGTTAGATACAGAGTAAATCTCCCTCGATACTGTCCCCATCAAACACTCCCTGGACAGGTAGAGCAAGGGGTTAGATGCAGAGAAAAGTTCCCTCGATAATGTATCCATCTAAAATTCCCAGTACGGGTACAGCACGGGGTTAGATGCAGAGAAAATTTCCCTCTATAATGTATCCATCTATAATTCCCAGTGTAGGTACATTACGGGGTTAGATACAGAGTAAAACTTCCTCTAAACTGTCCCCATCAAACACTCCCAGGACTAGTACAGCCCGGGGTTAGAAACAGAGAAAAACTCCCCCTACACTGTGCCCATCATACACTCCCACGGCAGTTACAGCACAGGGTTAGATACAGAGTAAATCTCCGTTTAACCTGTCCCCATCTAAAACTCCCAGGACTGGTACTGCCCGGTTTAAGATTCAGAGTAAAGCTCCCTCTACACAGTCCCCATGAAGCACTCCCAGGGCAGCTACAGGACAGGGTTATATACAGAGTAAAGCTCCCTCTAAACTGTCCCCATCAAACCCTCCCAGGACAGGTACAGCACGGGGTTAGATACAGAGTAAAGCTCCCTCTACACCGTCCCCATCAAACACTCCCAGGCCAGGTACATTACGGGATTAGATACAGAGTAAATTTCCCACTACACCGTCCCCATCAAACACTCCCAGGCCAGGTACAGCACGGGTTTAGATACAGAATAAAGATCCCACTGCACTTTCATCATCAAACACTCCCAGGGCACGTACAGCACTGGGTTAGCTACAGAGTAAAGCTCCCTCAATACTGTGCCCATCAAACACTCCCAGGACAGGTACAGCACACGGTTTGATACAAGGTGAAGCTCCCTCTGCACTGCTCCCATAAAACACTCCCTGGACAGGATAGAACAGGGTTAGATACAGAGTAAAGCTCCCTCTATACTGTCCCCATCAAACTCTCCCAGGACAGGAACAGGACAGGGTTAGATACAGACTAAAGCACATTCTACACTGTCTCCATCAAACACTACCAGGTCCGCTACAGCACAGGGTTAGATACAGGGTAAACCTCCCTCTATACTCTCCCCATCAAACCCTCCCACGACAGGTACAGCACAGGGTTAGATACAGAGTAAAGCTCCCTCTACACGATCCCCATCAAACACTCCCAGTGCAGGTACAGCACGGGTTTATATACAGAATAATGGTCACACTGCACTGTCATCATCATACACTCCCAGGGCAAGTACAGCACTGGGTTAGATACAGAGTAAAGCTAGCTCTATACGGACCCCATCAAACACTCCCAGGACAGGTACAGCACAGGGTTAAATACAGAGTAAAGCTCCCTCTGCACTGTCCCCTTAAAACACTCCCTGGACAGGAACAGAACTGGGTTAGATACAGAGTAAAGCTCCCTCGATACTGTCCCCATCAAACACTCCCACGACGGGAACAAGACAGGGTCAGATACAGAGTAAAGCTACCTCTTCACTTTCCCCATCAAACACTCCCAGGGGAGGAAAAGCACAGGGTTAGATACAGAGTAAATCTCCCTCTACACTGTCTAAATCAAACACTCCCAGGTCCCCTACAGCACAGGGTTAGATACAGTGTAAAGCTCCCTCTATACTCTCCCCAGCAAACACTCCCAGGACTGGTACAGCACGGGGTTAGATACAGAGTAAAGCTGCCCCTACACTGTGGCCATCATACACTCCCAGGGCAGGTACAGCACGGGGTTAGATACAGAGTAAATTTCACTCTAATCTGTCCCCATCAATCACTCTCAGGACAGGTACAGCATGGGGTTTGATACAGAGTAAAGCTCCCCCTACACTGTCCCCATCAAACTCTCCCAAGTCCGGTACAGCACAGGGTTAGATACAGTGTAAACCTCCCTCTATACTCTCCCCATCAAACACTCCCAGGACTGGTACAGCAAGGGGTTAGATACAGAGTCAAGTTCCGTCTACACTATCGCCATCAAACACTCCCAGGACTGGTACAGCACGGGGTTAGATACAGAGTAAAGCTCCCTCTACACTGTCCCCATCAAACACTCCCAGGACTGGTACAACACGGGGTTAGATACAGAGTAAAGCTCCCCCTACACTGTGCCCAACTTACACTCCCAGGGCAGGTACAGCACGGGGTTAGATACAGTCTAAATTTCCCTCTAAGCTCTCCCCATCAAACACTCCCAGGACTGGTGCAGCACAGAGTTAGATACAGAGTAAAGCTCAGTCTTCACTGTGCCCATCAAGCACTCACAGGGCAGGTACAGGACAGGGTTTGATACAGAGTAAAGCTTCCTCTACACTGTCCCCAGCAAACTCTCCCAGGACAGGTACAGCACGGGGTTAGGTGCAGAGTTAAACTTCCTCGATACTGTCCCCATCAAACACTCCCAGGACAGGTACAGCACGGGGTTAGATGCAGAGAAAATTTCCCTCTATAATGTATCCATCTAATATTCCCAGTACAGGTACACCACAGTGTTAGATACAGACTAAAGCTCCCTCGATACTGTACCCATCAAACACTCCCAGGACAGGTACAGCACGGGGTTAGATACAGAGTAAAGCTCCCTCGATACTGTCCCCATCAAACACTCCCAGGACAGTTACAGCACCGTGTGAGATGCAGAGAAAAGTTCCTTCGATAATGTATCCATCTAAAATTCCCAGTACAGGTACAGCACGGGGCTAGACACAGAGTAAAGCTCCCTCGATACTGTACCCATCAAACACTCCCAGGTCTAGTACAGCCCGGGGTTAGAAACAGAGAAAAACTCCCCCTACACTGTGCCCATCATACACTCCCTTGGCAGTTACAGCACAGGGTTAGATACAGAGTAAATCTCCCTTAAACCTGTCCCCATCTAAAACTCCCAGGACTGGTACTGCCCGGGGTAGGATTCAGAGTAAAGCTCCCTCTACACAGTCCCCAGGAAGCACTCCCAGTGCAGGTACAGGACAGGGTTATATACAGAGTAAAGCTCATTCTAAACTGTCCCCATCAAACCCTCCCAGCACAGGTACAGCACGGGGTTAGATAGAGAGTAAAGCTCCCTCTACACCGTCCCCATCAAACACTCCCAGTGCAGGTACATTACGGGGTTAGATACAGAGTAAAACTTCCTCTACACTGTCCCCATCAAACACTCCCAGGACAGGTATAGCTCCGTGTGAGATACAGAGTAAATCTCCCACTACTCCATCCCCATCAAACACTCCCAGGCCAGGTGCAGCACTGGTTTAGATACAGAATAAAGGTCCCACTGCACTGTCATCATCAAACACTCCCAGGGCACATACAGCACTGGGTTAGATACAGAGTAAAGCTCCCTCTATATTGTCCCCATCAAACAAACCCAGGACAGGTACAGCACAGGGTTTGATACAAGGTAAAGCTCCCTCTGCATTGTTCCCATAAAACACTCCCTCGACAGGAACAGAACAGGGTTATATACAGAGTAAAGCTCCCTCTATACTGTCCCCATCAGACACTCCCAGGACAGGAACAGGACAGGGTTAGATACAGCGTAAAGCTACCTCTACACTGTCTCCATCAAACACTACCAGGTCAGAAAAAACATTGGGTTAGATACAGAGTAAAGCTCCCTCTGCACTGTCTCCATCAAACACTCCAAGGTCCCCTACAGCACAGGGTTAGATACAGTGTATACCTCCCTCTATACTCTCCCCATCAAACACTCACAGGACTGGCACAGCACGGGGTTAGATACAGAGTAAATCTCCCTCTAACCTGTACCCATCAAACACTCCCAGGACTGGTACTGCCCGGGGTAAGATTCAGAGTAAAGCTCCCTCTACACTGTCCTCATGAAGCACTCCAAGGGCAGGTACAGGACAGGTTTATATACAGAGTAAAGCTCCCTCAAAACTGTCCCCATCAAACCCTCCCACGACAGGTACTGCACGGGGTTAGATAGAGAGTAAAACTCCCTTTACACCGTCCCCATCAAACACTCCCAGTGCACGTACATTAGATGGGTTAGATACAGAGTAAAACTTCCTCTACAGTGTCCCATTCAAACACTCCCAGGGCAGGTACAGCACGGTGTTAGATACGGAGTAAATCTCCCACTACACCGTCCCCATCAAACACTCCCAGGCCAGGTACAGCACGGGTTTATATACAGAATAAAGGTACACTGCACTGTCATCATCAAACACTCCCAGGGCAAGTAAAGCACTGGGTTTGATACAGAGTAAAGCTCCATCTAAACTGTCACCATCAAACACTCCCAGGACAGCTACAGCACAGGGTTAGATACAGAGTAAAGCTCCCTCTGCACTGTTCCCATCAAACACTCCCTGGACAGGAACAGAACAGGGTTAGATGCAGAGTAAAGCTCCCTCTATATTGTCCGCATCAAACACTCGCAGGACAAGAACAGCACGGGGTTAGATACAGAACATAGCTCCCTCTACACTTTCCCCATCAAACACTCCCAGGGCAGGAATAGCATTGGGTTAGATACAGAGTAAAGCTCCCTCTACACTATCTCCATCAAACACTCCCAGGACTGGAACAGAACAGGGTTAGATACAGAGTACAGCTCCCTCTATACTGTCCCCATCAAACACTCCCAGGACAGGAACAGGACAGGGTTAGATACAGAGTAAAGCTACCTCTACACTTTCCCCATCAAACACTCCCAGGACTGCTACAGCACAGGGTTAGATACAGAGTAAAGCTCTCTCGACACTGTCCCCATCAAACACTCCCAGGGCAGGTCCAGCACGGGGCTAGATACAGATCAAAGCTCCCTCGACACTGTCATCATCAAACAATCCCAGGACAGGTACAGCACGGGATTAGATATTGAGTGAAGCTCCCTCTACACTGTCCCCATCAAACACTCCCAGGGCATGGACAGCACGGGTTTAGATACAGAATAAATCTCCCTCTGCACTGTCCCCAACAAACACTCCCAGGGCACGTACAGCACGAGGTTAGATACAGAGTTAAGCTCCCTCTATACTGTCCCCATCAAACACTCCCAGGACAGGTACAGCAAAGGGTTAGATACAGAGTAAATCTTCCTCTACACTGCTCTCATGAAACACTCCCAGGATAGGTAAAGCACGGGGTTAGATACAGAGTAAAGCTCCCTCTACACTTTCCCCATCAAACCCTCCATGGACAGGTACAGCACTGGGATAGATACAGAGTAAAGCTCCCTCTACACTGTCCCCATCAAACACTCCCAGGACTGGAACAGGACATGGTTAGATAAGGAGTAAAGCTCCCTCGATACTGTACCCATCAAACACTCACAGGACAGGTACAGCACGGGTTTAGATACAGAGTAAAGCTCCCTCTACACTGTTCCCATCAAACATCCAAGGGCAGGTACAGCACTGTGTTAGATACAGAGTAAAGCTTCCTCTACACCGTCCCCATCAAAAACTCCCAGGACAGGTACAGCACGGGGTTAGATACAGAGTAAAGCCCCCTCAATACTGTGCCCATCAAACACTCCCAGGACAGGTTCAGCACGGGGATAGGTACAGAGTTAAACTTCCTCGATACTGTCCCCATCAAACACTCCCAGGACAGGTACAGCACGGGGTTAGATGCAGAGAAAATTTCGCTTGATAATGTATCCAACTAAAGTTCCCAGTACAGGTACACCACAGGGTTAGATACAGAGTAAAGCTCCCTCGCTACTGTACCCATCAAACACTCCCAGGACAGGTAGAGCACGGGGTTAGATACAGAGTAAAGCTCCCTCGATACTGTCCCCATCAAACACTCCCAGGACAGGTACAGCACGGAGTTAGATGCAGAGAAAAGTTCCATCGATAATGTATCCATCTAAAATTCCCAGTACAGGTACAGCACGGGGTTAGATACAGAGTAAAGCTCCCTCGATACTGTACCCATCAAACACTCCCAGGACTAGTACAGCCCGGTGTTAGAAACAGAGAAAAACTCCCCCTACACTGTGCCCATCATGCACTCCCACGGCAGTTACAGCACAGGGTTAGATACAGAGTAAATCTCCCTTTAACCTGTCCCCATCTAAAACTCCCAGGACTGGTACTGCCCGGGGTAAGATTCAGAGTAAAGCTCCCTCTACACAGTCCCCATGAAGCACTCCCAGGGCAGGTACAAGACAGGGTTATATACAGAGTAAAGCTCCCGCTACACCGTCCCCATCAAACACTCCCAGTGCAGGTACATTACGGGGTTAGATACAGAGTAAAACTTCCTCTACACTGTCCCCATCAAACACTCCCAGGACAGGTACAGCACGGTGTGAGATACAGAGTAAATCTCCCACTTCACCGTCCCCATCAAACACTCCCAGGCCAGGTGCAGCACTGGTTTAGATACAGAATAAAGGTCCCACTGCACTGTCATCATCAAACACTCCCAGGGCACGTACAGCACTGGGTTAGATACAGAGCAAAGCTCCCTCTATACCTTCCCCATCAAACATTCCCAGGACAGGTACAGCACAGGGTTTGATACAAGGTAAAGCTCCCTCTGCACTGTTCCCATAAAACACACCCTGGACAGGAACAGAACAGGGTTAGATACAGAGTAAAGCTCCCTCTATACTGTCCCCATCAAACACTCCCAGGACAGGAACAGGACAGGGTTAGATACTGAGTAAAGCTACCTCTACACTTTCCCCATCAAACACTCCCAGGTCAGGAAAAGCATTGGGTTAGATACAGAGTAAATCGCCCTCTACACTGTCTCCATCAAACACTCCCAGGTCCCCTACAGCACAGGGTTAGATACAGTGTAAACCTCCCTCTATACTCTCCCCATCAAACACTCACATGACTGGCACAGCACGGGATTAGATACAGAGTAAATCTCCCTCTAACCTGTCCCCGTCAAACACTCCCAGGACTGGTACTGCCCGGGGTAAGATTCAGAGTAAAGTTCCCTCTACACTGTCCTCATGAAGCACTCCCAGGGCAGGTACAGGACAGGTTTATATACAGAGTAAAGCTCCCTCTAAACTGTCCACATCAAACCCTCCCAGGACAGGTACAGCACGGGGTGAGATACAGAGTAAAGCTCCCTTTACACCGTCCCCATCAAACACTCCCAGTGCAGGTACATTACGGGGTTAGATACAGAGTAAAACTTCCTTTACACCGTCCCCATCAAACACTCCAGGACGGGTACAGCACAGGGTTAGCTACAGTGTAAACCTCCATCTATACTCTCCCCATCAAACACTCCCAGGACTGGTACAGCACAGGGTTAGATACAGAGTAAAGTTCCCTCTACACCGTCCCCATCAAACAGTCCCAGGCCAGGTACAGCACGGGTTTAGATACAGAATAAAGGTCGCACTGCACTGTCATCATCAAACACACCCAGGGCAAGTACAGCACTGGGTTAGATAAAGAGTAAAGCTCCCTCTATACTGTCCCAATCAAACACTCCCAGGACAGGTACAGCACAGTGTTAGATACAGAGTAAAGCTCCCTCTGCACTGTCCCCATCAAACACTCCCAGGACAGGAACAGGACAGGTTTAGATACAGAATAAAGCTACCTCTACACTTTCACCATCAAACACTCCCAGGGCAGGAACAGCACTGGGTTAGATACAGAGTAAAGCTCCCTCTACACTGTCTCCATCAAACACTCCCAGGACTGGAACAGGACAGGGTTAGATACAGAGTAAAGCTCCCTCTATACTGTCCCCATCAAACACTCCCAGGACAGGAACAGGACAGGGTTAGATACAGAGTAAAGCTACCTCTACACTTTCCCCATCAAACACTCTCAGGACTGAACAGCACAGGGTAAGATACAGAGTAAAGCTCTCTCTACACTGTCCCCATCAAACACTCCCAGGGCAGGTGCAGCACGGGGCTAGATACAGATCAAAGCTCCCTCGATACTGTCATCATCAAACAATCCCAGGACAGGTACAGCACGGGATTAGATACAGAGTGAAGCTCCCTCTACACTGTCCCCATAAAAGACTCCCAGGACAGGGACAGCACGGGTTTAGATACAGAATAAAGCTCCCTCTGCACTGTCCCCATCAAACACTCCCAGGGCACGTACAGCACGAGGTTAGATACAGAGTTAAGCTCCCTCTATACTGTCCCCATCAAACACTCCCAGGACAGGTCCAGCAAAGGGTTAGATACAGAGTAAAGCTTCCTCTACACTGCTCCCATGAAACACTCCCAGGATAGGTAAAGCACGGGGTTAGATACAGAGTAAAGCTCCCTCTACACTTTCCCCATCAAACCCTCCATGGACTGGAACAGGACATGGTTAGATAAGGAGTAAAGCTCCCTCGATACTGTCACCATCAAACACTCTCAGGACAGGTACAGCACGGGTTTAGATACAGAGTAAAGCTCCCTCTACACTGTTCCCATCAAACATCCAAAGGCAGGTACAGCACTGTGATAGAAACAGAGTAAAGCTTCCTCTACACCGTCCCTATCAAAAACTCCCAGGACAGGTACAGCACGGGGTTAGATACAGAGTAAAGCCCCCTCAATACTGTGCCCATCAAACACTCCCAGGACAGGATCAGCACGGGGATAGGTACAGAGTTAAACTTCCTCAATACTGTCCCCATCAAACACTCCCAGGACAGGTACAGCACGGGGTTAGATGCAGAGAAAATTTCACTTGATAATGTATCCAACTAAAGTTCCCAGTACAGGTACACCACAGGGTTAGATACAGAGTAAAGCTCCCACGCTACTGTACCCATCAAACACTCCCAGGACAGGTACAGCAAGGGGTTAGATACAGAGTAAAGCTCCGTCGATACTGTCCCCATCAAACACTCCCAGGACAGGTACAGCACGGAGTTAGATTCAGAGAAAAGTTCCCTCGATAATGTATCCATCAAAAATTCCCAGTACAGATACAGCACGTGGTTAGATACAGAGTAAAGCTCCCTCGATACTTTACCCATCAAACACTCCCAGGACTAGTACAGCCCGGTGTTAGAAACAGAGAAAAACTCCCCCTACACTGTGCCCATCACACACTCCCACGGCAGTTACAGTACAGGGTTAGATACAGAGTAAATCTCCCTCTAACCTGTCCCCATCTAAAACTCCCAGGACTGGTACTGCCCGGGGTAAGATTCAGAGTAAAGCTCCCTCTACACAGTCCCCATGAAGCACTCCCAGGGCAGGTACAAGACAAGGTAATATACAGAGTAAAGCTCACTCTAAACTATCCCCATCAAACCCTCACAGGACAGGTACAGCACGGGGTTAGATACAGAGTAAAGCTCCCGCTACACCGTCCCCATCAAACAATCCCAGTGCAGGTACATTACGGGGTTAGATACAGAGTAAAACTTCCTCTACACTGTCCCCATAAAACACTCCCAGGACAGGTACAGCACGGTGTTAGATACAGAGTAAATCTCCCACTATACCGTCCCCATCAAACACTCCCAGGCCAGGTGCAGCACTGGTTTAGATACAGAATAAAGGTCCCACTGCACTGTCATCATCAAACACTCCCAGGGCACGTACAGCTCTGGGTTAGATACAGAGTAAAGCTCCCTCTATACTGTCCCCATCAAACACTCCCAGGACAGGTACAGCACAGGGTTTGATACAAGGTAAAGCTCCCTCTACACTGTCCCCATCAAACACTCCAGGACAGGTACAGCACGGTGTTAGATACTGGGTAAATCTCCCTCTACACCGTCCCCATCAAACAGTCCCAGGCCAGGTACAGCACGGGTTTAGATACAGAATAAAGGTCGCACTGCACTGTCATCATCAAACACTCCCAGGGCAAGTACAGCACTGGGTTAGATAAAGAGTAAAGCTCCCTCAATACTGTCCCCATCAAACACTCTCAGGACAGGTACAGCACAGTGTTAGATACAGAGTAAAGCTCCCTCTGCACTGTCCCCATCAAACACTCCCTGGACAGGAGCAGAACAGGGTTAGATACAGAGTAAAGCTCCCTCGATACTGTCCCCATCAAACACTCCCAGGACAGGAACAGGACAGGGTTAGATACAGAATAAAGCTACCTCTACACTTTCCCCATCAAACACTCCCAGGACTGGAACAGGACAGGGTTAGATACAGAGTAAAGCTCCCTCTACACTGTCTCCATCAAACACTCCCAGGACAGGAACAGGACAGGGTTAGATACAGAGTAAAGTTACCTCTACACTTTCCCCATCAAACACACCCAGGACTGCTACAGCATAGGGTTAGATACAGAATAAAGGTCCCACTGCACTGTCATCATCAAACACTCCCAGGGCACGTACAACACTGGGTTAGATACAGAGTAAAGCTCCCTCTATACTGTCCCCATCAAACACTCCCAGGACAGGTACAGCACAGGGTTTGATACAAGGTGAAGCTCCCTCTGCACTGTTCCCATAAAACACTCCCTGGACAGGAACAGAACAGGGTTAGATACAGAGTAAATCTCCCTCTATACTGTCCCCATAAAACACTCCCAGGACAGGAACAGGACAGGGTTAGATACTGAGTAAAGCTACCTCTACACTTTCCCCATCAAACACTCCCATGTCAGGAAAAGCATTGGGTTAGATACAGAGTAAAGCTCCCTCTACACTGTCCCCATCAAGCACTCCCAGGTCCCCTACAGCACAGGGTTAGATACAGTGTAAATCTCCCTCTATACTCTCCCCATCAAACACTCACATGACTGGCACAGCACGGGGTTAGATACAGAGTAAATCTCCCTCTAACCTGTCCCCATCAAACACTCCCAGGACTGGTACTGCCCGGGGTAAGATTCAGAGTAAAGTTCCCTCTACACTGTCCACATGAAGCACTCCCAGGGCAGGTACAGGACAGGTTTATATACAGAGTAAAGCTACCTCTAAACTCTCCCCATCAAACCCTCCCAGGACAGGTACAGCACGGGGTTAGATACAGAGTAAAGCTCCCTTTACAACGTCCCCATCAGACACTCCCAGGACAGGTACATTACGGGGTTAGATACAGAGTAAAACTTCCTTTACACCGTCCCCATCAAACACTCCCAGGGAGGGGACAGCACGGGTTTAGATACAGAATAAATCTCCCTCTGCACTGTCCCCATCAAACACTCCCAGGGCACGTACAGCACGAGGTTAGATACAGAGTTAAGCTCCCTCTATACTGTCCCCATCAAACACTCCCAGGACAGGTACAGCAAAGGGTTAGATACGGATTAAAGCTTCCTCTACACTGCTCCCATGAAACACTCCCAGGATAGGTAAAGCACGGGGTTAGATACAGAGTAAAGCTCCCTCTACACTTTCCCCATCAAACCCTCCATGGACAGGTACAGCACTGGGATAGATACAGAGTAAAGCTCCCTCTACACTGTCCCCATCAAACACTCCCAGGACTGGAACAGGACATGGTTAGATAAGGATTAAAGCTCCCTCGATACTGTCCCCATCAAACACTCGCAGGACAGGTACAGCACGGGTTTAGATACAGAGTAAAGCTCCCTCTACACTGTTCCCATCAAACATCCAAGGGCAGGTACAGCACTGTGTTAGATACAGAGTAAAGCTTCCTCTACACCGTCCCCATCAAAAACTCCCAGGACAGGTACAGCACGGGGTTAGATACAGAGTAAAGCCCCCTCAATACTGTGCCCATCCAACACTCCCAGGACAGGTTCAGCACGGGGATAGGTACAGAGTTAAACTTCCTCGATACTGTCCCCATCAAACACTCCCAGGACAGGTACAGCACGGGGTTAGATGCAGAGAAAATTTCACTTGATAATGTATCCAACTAAAGTTCCCAGTACAGGTACACCACAGGGTTAGATACAGAGTAAAGCTCCCTCGCTACTGTACCCATCAAACACTCCCAGGACAGGTACAGCACGGGGTTAGATACAGAGTAAAGCTCCCTCGATACTGTCCCCATCAAACACTCCCAGTACAGGTACAGCACGGGGTTAGATACAGAGTAAAGCTCCCTCGATACTTTACCCATCAAACACTCCCAGGACTAGTACAGCCCGGTGTTAGAAACAGAGAAAAACTCCCCCTACACTGTGCCCATCATACACTCCCACGGCAGTTACAGCACAGGGTTAGATACAGAGTAAATCTCCCTCTAACCTGTCCCCATCTAAAACTCCCAGGACTGGTGCTGCCCGGGGTAAGATTCAGAGTAAAGCTCCCTCTACACGGTCCCCATGAAGCACTCCCAGGGCAGGTACAAGACAGGGTTATATACAGAGTAAAGCTCACTCTAAACTGTCCCCATCAAACCCTCACAGGACAGGTACAGCACGGGGTTAGATACAGAGTAAAGCTCCCGCTACACCGTCCCCATCAAACACTCCCAGTGCAGGTACATTACGGGGTTAGATACAGAGTAAAACTTCCTCTACACTGTCCCCATCAAACACTCCCAGGACAGGTACAGCACGGGTTTAAATACAGAATAAAGGTCCCACTGCACTGTCATCATCAAACACTCCCAGGGCAAGTACAGCACTGGGTTAGATACAGAGTATAGCTCCATCTATACTGTCCCCATCAAAAACTCCCAGGACAGGTACAGCACAGGGTTAGATACAGAGTAAAGCTCCCTCTGCACTGTTCCCACGAAACACTCCCTTGACAGGATCAGAACAGGGTTAGATACAGAGTAAAGCTCCCTCTATACTGTCCCCATCAAACATCCCCAGGACAGGAACAGGACAGGGTTAGATACAGAGTAAAGCTACCTCTACACTTTCCCCATCAAACACTCCCAGGACTGCTACAGCACAGGGTAAGATACAGAGTAAAGCTCCCTCTACACTGTCCCCATCAAACACTCCCAGGGCAGGTACAGCACGGGGCTAGATACAGATTAAAGCTCCCTCGATACTGTCATCATCAAACAATCCCAGGACAGGTACAGCACGGGATTACATACAGAGTTAAGCTCCGTCTACACTGTCCCCATCAAAAACTCCCAGGGCAGGGAAAGCACGGGTTTAGATACAGAATAAAGCTCCCTCTGCACTGTCCCCATCAAACACTCCCAGGGCACGTACAGCACGAGGTTAGATACAGAGTAAAGCTCCCTCTATACTGTCCCCATCAAACACTCCCAGGACAGGTACAGCAAAGGGTTAGATACAGAGTAAATCTTCCTCTACACTGTCCCCATGAAACACTCCCAGGATAGGTAAAGCACGGGGTTAGATACAGAGTAAAGCTCCCTATACACTGTCCCCATCAAACCCTCCATGGACAGGTACAGCACTGGGATAGATATAGAGCTAAGCTGCCTCTACACTGTCCCCATCAAATACTCCCAGGACTGGAACAGGACATGGTTATATAAGGAGTAAAGCTCCCTCGATACTGTCCCCATCAAACACTCGCAGGACAGGTACAGCACGGGTTTAGATACAGAGTAAAGCTCCCTCTACACTGTTCCCATCAAACATTCCAGGGCAGGTACAGCACTGTGTTAGATACAGAGTAAAGCTTCCTCTACACCGTCCCCATCAAACACTCCCAGCTCAGGTACAGCAGGGGGTTAGATACAAAGCAAAGCTACCTCTACACTGTCCCCATCAAACAGTCCCAGGACTGGTACAGCATGGTTTTAGATAAAGAATAAAGCTCCCTCTACACTGTGACCATCAAACACTCCCAGGGCAGGTACAGCACGGGTTTAGATACAGAATAAAGCTTCCTCTGCACTGTCCCCATCAAACACTCCCAGGGCAAGTACAGCACGGGGTTAGATACAGAGTAAAGCTCCCTCTATACTGTCCCAATCAAACACTCCAAAGACAGGTACAGCACAGGGTTAGATTCAGAGTAAATCTCCCTCTACGCCGTCCCCATCAAACACTCCCAGGGCAGGTAAAGCACAGGGTTAGATACAGAGTATAGCTCCCTCTACACTGTCACCATCAAACACTCCCAGGACACGTACAGTGAAGACCCCCGACCCCTTCAGAACCTCAGAATCACTGAGCGCTTTGCAGTGAATGAATGAATCTTTAAAATGCTCTCATTGTTAGTGAGTCACTTCCTTTACTGTCCCTGGATTCATTTTCGCAATTCGGCCATTTCTAAAAGATGTGACTGGGAGCTGGGCAGAGTCTACACATTGGAGACCCCCAGATCCTGTGTCTATTCACACCCCCTCCTCTTGTTTTGCTACCTCAGCCCCTCTGTTTCAACCCTCTTTCCAGACATTATGGCAAACTTGTGGCATTCTAAACTATTATCTTAAATTGTTAATAAATACTGAGAAACAGACACAGACACGGGCTTTGCAGCAGCAGAAAGAATGTGAATCATTCTATCCCGGGGGTTTTTACTTCCAGATTCAGTTTTAGAAAATTCAGAATTCAAATTCACAGCAGCAAAGTGTGGGAGTGAACGTCCGGATCCTCCACTATTCCAGGGAATACACGTGGAATTTATGTCTCCATACCTGTGTCTCTGTCACGTTTAAAATACTAATGTTACATGAGTCAACTCTGTCCTAAGTGTCCCATTGCTGTGGGGACATCAAATGGCCACTGTGAACAAACCTAAAATGGCTGCCTGGTGTTTGTAGACTAGATTCTCAGAGGAAGAGAGGTAGGGAGAGAGGGATAGAGAGCTGGGTAAGTGAGTGAGATAGAGAGAGGAGATCAAGCGATAAAAAAGGGATGAGTTGAGAGAGAGAGATGAAGAGAGGGGAGCGAGTGTAGGGTAAAGATATGGGGTGAGAGAGAGAAACAGAGAAATGTATAGAGTGGCAGAGAGATGGGGTGGGAGAGGGAGAGAAGGAACGAGACAGGATGAGAGAATGAGAAAGTGTAGGGGGAAACTGAAAATGTTCAAAAATGTGTTAACATTATTGAGTGTACAGGACAATATCCTGTGAGATATCCCTTCTCCATCTTAAAATTGGCGGGACAGCCTTTAACCAACTTTAAAATGGGGGGACACCCCTTCCTCAACTTGTGATGTGGAAGTGCTGGAATCTAATCGAGGGGTTCGGGGTGGTTTATATATAGAATAACAGATACCCGGGAGTGAGTAACAGACTGGAATCTAATCGAGGGGTTTGTGGGGTTTATATATAGAATAACAAACACCAGGGAGTGAGTTACAGACTGGAATTTAATCGAGGCATTCGGGGTGGTTTAAATATAGAATAACAGATATCCGGGAGTGAGTTACAGGCAGGAATCTAACGGAGGGGTTTGGGGTGGTTTATATATAGAATAACAGATACCCGGGAGTGAGTTACAGGCAGGAATCTAACGGAGGGGTTTGGGGTGGTTTATATATAGATTAACAGATGCCCGGGAGTGAGTTATGGGCTGAAATTTAATCGAGGGGTTCGGGGTGGTTTATATATAAATCATGTAGATATAATATATATCGAATAAAAGATATCCGGGAGTGAGTTAAATAACGGAATCTCATCGAGGGGAATGAGGGGTTTATATATAGAATAATAGATAACGGGAGAGAGTTACAGACTGGAATCTAATTGAAGGGTGCAGTGGTTTTATATACAGAATAATAGATACCCGGGAGTGAGTTACAGAGTGGAATCTAATCGAGGGCTTCTGGGGGTTTATATATAGAATAATCGATACCCGGGATTGAGTTACAGGCTGGAATTTAATTAAGGGGTGCAGGGGGTTTATATATAGAATTATCGATACCCGGGATTGAGTTACAGACTCGAATCTAATCGAAGGGATCAGGGGGTTTATATATAGAATCATAGATACCCGGGATTGAGTTACAGACTGGAATCTAATCGAGGGGTTCAGGGGGTTTATATATAGAATAATAAATACCTGGGATTGAGTTACAGACTGCAATCTAATCGAGGGGTTCAGTGGGTTTATATAGAGAATAATAGATACCCGGGAGTGAGTTACAGACTGGAATCTAATTGAGGGGTGCAGGGGGTTTATATAGAGAATAATAGATACCCGGGATTGAGTTACAGACTGGAATCAAGAACAGTTGAAAATATCATTTATCTTGTGATGTGCTGTAGTGCAGGTTACAGAGGCTGATTCACGGAATGGGTAGTGTGAGTTTTTAACCAGCTTTATCCCAAATATCAAATTTAATTTCTCATTGGAACTGTTTGATGTTTTCTTAGTCTTGACACAAATGGATAGGGACTCTTTGGACCCTCACTGTTTGCAGCTTTTCACCATTTATAATGTAACCTGTTCCATCCTTTTTAAAGAGGGCAGCCACACATTTGCCTATAATGAAATCCATCTTTCACTATTTCACTCATTCACTTAAGGTGTACATATCTCTTTGGAATTTGAAGTGCAGGTTACAGATTGGATTGGAACTTTCTGCTTTAAGAATCATTAACCAAGTTTCACAGAGTTAAACATCAAAACTGACATTCTGAAACAGGAGAGGGCCCCACAACTTCAATTCTGTGATTCTCTAGCACCTCATGATCTGTATCTTACAATATGTCCGCCCCCTTCATGTCTCTGAAGACTTGGGAAATGTTTCAGACATTGGGGAACCATTTCTGTCAATCGGGATATTTCCTTTGAAGCATTTCATTGTCTTAGGACATTTACAGTAAACGGCTCCTTCAAAGGACATCATTAAAATTCACTCTTTAATCATCCAAATCCTTTTGTCCATTCAGACTCCCTGGCCCTACATCCTATTGTTTCAAAGCTAACTTACATTTCACAATGAAGGAATGTGTGAATGCAAACACTTTCTTCACACGTTGCCACAATACTAAGGCTCACACTATTCAGGGTGAAATTTTCAAGACAACATTCATCAACTGACAGATTTCCAGCTCCAGCTAATTGTAGATTTTTATTTTTAATTTTCGGATAACAGGACTCAAATTGTATGGCATCCCAGTGTGAGATTTAAACTCCTGTTTATTTCAATCTTTAGCTCAGGAATTCACTTTAAAACATGCAGAGAATTGAAACCTTCCTCATACAGTTGCCTGTTTGTTCCAGTGTTGGTATATTCCCTCTTTCTCTTGCGTTTTCACTTGTCTGAAGAAATTGAATTGTTGACATGGGATAATCATCCCTTTCCCATGAAAATGTAAACTCCTGGGAAACTGCAACAGAATCAATCTTTTGCAGTGATCAAAATCCTGCACCTTTATTCATCAATCCCATTTCCTATCTATGTAGAAACTCCCTTCCACTGACATATTCTGAGATCCATACTCAATCTCAAAAACCACCACAGAAAAGTGACTGCTTATTTTAAACAGTGAATCTGAACTATTTGAAGTTCTGACTCAGTCACAGAATCGCAGAAATTTTGACTCTGTGGGATGAAAATTATCAGAATAACTTTGCAACATACAAGTAACCTGTAGTGACAGGAGGATACTTGTCTGTTCAAAAGGGATTCGTTAAGATGCTTCACAAAGCTTGTTACTCAGGACAAGAGCTCATACATTCCCCTAATCTCCCCAACCAGTTCCTCTCAGGATTTGACAATTTGATCAAGTCACCCCTGATGCTACTAAATTTCAGGGAATACAACCCGAGTTTGTGCAATCTCACTTTGCAATTTAACCCTTGGAATCCAGGTCTCATTCTGGCAAAGCTGTGATGCACTCGAACTTTCTAAACTGTCCCTGGAGTGTCGGATTAACCCGGGTCACTCACATACACCCAGGTCAGGTTCAAGACTCACCTGTCTCACTCGCTGAGACGCTCCTGTATCACTGGCCTTATTGTAGTCGGATGCCGTGTTGGGAGCAGGACATGTAGACGGGATTAGGATGACTGCTCATGTGGAGGGTAAACACGAGGAATCTTTCAGAGAATCAGAACAGACCAGGGAGAATCAAACAAGGAAACTGATGTTCAATTTATTAGGCCTGATTTGTGGATTGTTTTTGTTTTGGGCGAGAATGTTGCCAACAAACACTCCCAGAAAGGATGCAGCAAGGGCTAGGTTCAGAGTAAAGCTCCCTCGATACTGTCCCCATCAAACACTCCCAGGACAGGTACAGCACAGGGTTAGATACAGAGTAAAGCTCCCTCGATACTGTCCCCATCAAACACTCCAAGGACAGGTACAGCACGGGGTTAGATACGGATAACGCTCAATCGATACTGTCCCCATCAAGCACTCCCAGGACAGGTACAGCACGGGGTTAGATACAGAGTAAAGCTCCCTCCACACTGTCCCCATCAAGCACTTCCAAGACAGGTAAGCACGGGGTTAGATACAAAGTAAAGCTCCCTCGATACTGTCCATATCAAACACTCCCAGGACAGGTACAGCACGGGGTTAGATACAGAGTAAAGATCCATCGATACTGTACCCATGAAACATTCCCAGGACAGGTACAGCACGGGGTAGATATAGAGTATAGCTCCCTCTATACTGTCCCCATCAACCACTCCCAGGACAGGTACAACACGGGGTTAGACACAGAGTAAAGCTCCCTCTGCACTGTCCCAATCAAACACTCCTGGACAGGAACAGGACAGGGTTAGATACAGAGTAAACCTCCCTCTATACTCTCCCCATCAAACACTCCCAGGACTGGTACAGCACGGGGTTAAATACCGAGTAAAGCTCCCCCTACACTGTGGACATCATACACTCCCAGGGCAGGTACAGCACGGGGTTAGATACAGAATAAAATTCCCTATACACTGTCTACATCAAACACTCCCAGGACTGGTACAGCTCAGGGTTAGATACAGAAAAAACCTCCCTCTATACTGTCCCAATCAAACACTACCAGTACAGGGACAGCACGGGGTTAGATACAGAGTAAATCTCCCCCTACACTGTGACCATCATACACTCCCAGGGCAGGTACAGCACGGGGTAAGATACAGAGTAAATCTCCCGCTACACTGTGCCCATCATACACTCCCAGGGCAGGTACAGCACGGAGTTAAATACAGAGTAACGCTCCCGCTAACCTGTCCCCATCAAACACTCCCAGGACTGGTACTTCCCAGGGTAAGATACAGTTTAAAGCTCCCTCTACACTTTCCCCTGAAGCACTCCCAGGGCAGGAATAGGACAGGGTTATATACAGAATAAAGCTCCCTCTAAACTGTCCCAATCAAACCCTCCCAGGACAGGTACAGCACGGGGTTAGATAGAGAGTAAAGCTCCCTCTGCACCGTCCCCATCAAACACTCCCAGGGAAGGTACAGCACGGGGTTAGATACAGAGTAAAGCTCCCTCTATACTGTCCCCATCAAACACTCCCAGGCCAGGTACAGCACTGGTTTAGATACAGAGTAAAGCTCCCTCTGCACTGTCCCCATCAAAAACTCCCTGGACACGAACAGAACAGGCTTAGATACAGAGTTATGCTCATTCGATACAGTCCCCATCAAACACTCCCAGGACAGGAACAGGACAGGGTTAGATACAGAGTAAAGCTACCTCTACACTTTCCCCATCAAACACTCCCAGGGCAGGAAAAGCACTGGGTTAGATACAGAGCAAAGCTACCTCTACACTTTCCCCATCAAACACTCCCAGGGCAGGAAAAGCACTGGGTTAGATACAGAGTAAAGCTCCCTCTATTCTCTCCCCATCAAACACTCCCAGGACTGGTACAGCACCGGGTTAGATACAGAGTAAAGCTACCCCTACACCGTGGCCATCATACACTCCCAGGGCATGTACAGCACGGGGTTAAATACAGAGTAAATCTCCCTCTATACTGTCACCATCAAACACTCCCAGGACTGGTACAGCACGGGGTTCCATACAGAGAAAAGCTCCCCCTACACTGTGCCCATCAAACACTCCCAGGGCAGGTACAGAACGGTGTTAGATACAGAGTAAATCTCCATCTAACCTGTCCCCATCAAACACACCCAGGACTGGTACAGCACGGGGTTAGATACAGAGTAAACCTCCCTCTAACCTGTCCCCATCAAACAACTTCCGGGCACGTACAGCACGGGGTTAGATACAGAGTAAAGCTCCCTCTATACTTTCCACATCCAACACTCCCAGGACAGGTTCAGCACGGGGTTAGATACAGTGTAAAGCTCCCTCTACACTGTCCCCATCAAACATTCCCAGGACAGGAACAGGGCAGGGTTAGATACAGAGTAAAGCTCCCTCTACACTGTCCCCATTAAACACTCCCAGGACAGGACCAGGACAGTCTTAGATACAGTGTAAAGCTCCCTCTATACGGTCCCCATCAAAAACTCCCAGGACAGGAACAGGACAGGGTTAGATACAGAATAAAGCTACCTCTTCACTTTCCCAATCAAACACTCCCAGGGCAGGTAAAGCACTGGGTTAGATACAGAGCAAAGCTCCATCGATACTGTCCCCATCGAACTCTCCCAGGATAGGAACAGCACGGGGTTAGATACAGAGTAAAGCTCCCTCGATACTGTCCCCATCAAACCCCATCAAACACTCCCAGGACAGGTACAGCAAGGTGTTAGATACAGAGTAAAGCTCCCTCTACACTGTCCCCATCAAACACTCCTAGGGCAGGTACAGCACGGGTCTAGATACTGAGTTAATCTCCCTCGATTCTGTCCCCATCAAACACTCACTGGACAGGTACAGCACGGGGTTAGATACAGAGTAAAGCTCCCTCTACACTGTGCCCATCAAACACTCTCAGGGCAGGTACAGCACGGGGTTAGATACAGAATAAAGCTCCCTCTACACTGTCCCCATCAAACACTCCCAGGACAGGTACAGCATGGGATAATATGCAGAGTAAATCTCCCACTAAACTGTCCCCATCAAACACTCCCAGGACAGATAAAGCACGAGGTTAGATACAGAGTAAAGCTCCCTCTACACCGTCCCCATCAAAAACTCCCAGGGCAGGTACAGTACTGGTTTTAATACAGAGTAAAGCTCCCTGTATACTGTCCCCATCAAACACTCCCTGGACAGGAACTGGACAGGGTTAGAAAAAGATTAAAGCTCCCTCTATACTGTCCCCATCAAACACTCCCAGGACAGGAACAGAACAGGGTTAGATACAGAGTAAAGCTCCCTCTGCACTGTGGCCATCATACACTCCCAGGGCATGTACAGCACGGGGTTCGATACAGATTAAAGCTCCCTCTACACTGTCTCCATCAAACACTCCCAGGACTGGTACAGCTCAGGGTTAGATACAGAGTAAATCTCCCTCTATACTGTCCCCATCAAACACTCCCAGGACTGGTACAGCACGGGGTTAGATACAGAGTAAAGCTCCCGCTACACTGTGCCCATCAAACACTCCCAGGACAGGTACAGCACAGCGTTAAATGCAGAGTAAATTTCCCTCTAACCTGTCCCCATCAAACACTCCCAGGACTGGTGCAGCACAGGGTTAGATAGAGAGTAAAGCTCCCTTTACACTGTTCCCATCAAGCACTCACAGGGCAGATAAAGGACAGGGTTAGATACAGAGTAAATCTCCCTCTACACCGTCCCCATCAAACACCCCCAGGGCAGGTACAGAACGGGGTTAGATACAGAGTAAAGCTCCCTCTACATTGCCTCCATCAAACACTCCCAAGACTGGTACAGCTCAGGGTTATATACAGAGTAAATCTCCCTCTATACTGTCCCCATCAAACACTCCCAGGACTGGTACAGCACGGGGTTAGATACAGAGTAAACTCCCTCTATACTGAGCCCATCATACACTCCCAGGGAAGGTACAGCACGGTGTTAGATACAGAGTAAATCTCCATCTAACCTGTCCCCATCAAACACTCCCAGGACAGGAACAGGACAGGGTTAGATACAGTGTAAAGCTCCCTCTATACTGTCCCCATCAAACACTCCCAGGACAGGGAGTGGTGATAGGGAGAGTGGGTTGGTGTGAGAGGGTTGGGGTGATAGGGAGAGTGGGTTGGGGTGAGAGGGAGAGTGGGTTGGGCTGAGAGGGAGACTGGGTTGGGGTGAGAGGGAGAGTGGGTTGGGCTGAGAGGGAGAGTGTGTTGGGGTGAGAGGGAGAGAGGGTTGGAGTGAGAGGGAGAGTGGGTTGGGGTGAGAGGGAGAGTGTGTTGGGGTTAGAGGGAGAGTGGGTTGGGGTGAGAGGGAGAGTGGGTTGGGGTGAGAGGGAGAGTGGGTTGGGGTGAGAGGGAGAGTGGGTTGGGGTGAGAGGGAGAGTGGGTTGGGGTGAGAGGGAGAGTGGGTTGGGGTGATAGGGAGAGTGGAATGGGATGAGAGGGAGAGTGGGTTGGGGTGAGAGGGAGAGTGGGTTGGGGTGAGAGGGAGAGTGGGTTGGGGTGAGAGGGAGAGTGGGTTGGGCTGAGAGGGAGAGTGGGTTGGGGTGAGAGGGAGAGTGGGTTGGGGTGAGAGGGAGAGTGGGTTGGGGACTGTGATTACTGCCAGTGTTTTGGGGGTTTGTGTGAGATCAGGGTTTGGAACTGGAGTAACACAACCAACAGGGGAAAGAAATATAGATTTATTATTAAACCAAAAGTAATGATAGGCCCTTGTTGAAACCATGCCTGTCCTGGGGTTAACCCTCAGTGGAGAGGAGCAGCAAGGGGTCCTGTCCTGTTATTAACCCTCAGTGGAAATGATCAGCAAGGGGTCCTGTCTGGAAAGAGAGAGGTAGAGCGAAAGCTGGAGTGACAGAGACAGGGAAATTCCACCTTCTCCCCCAGAAACGTCGTGTGTTCCCTCTTGCAGTTCAGGAAAAGCTGCAGGATGTTTCTGCACAGGGGGATCCCACAGCAGCAATGTAATGCTATCCGGATGGGAACAGGGAGACACATTTCCTTCCCCAGCCTCATGCCTGCTGTAACCCTCCCTCTTCCCCCTCTCACCCACCCCGGGCACCATGTGTGCTCTGAGTCCGTACACATCCCCAGAAAGGCCTAAACTCCTTCTCTTCAAACCGGGAACAAGCTGCTGCTTCCTGGGGGAGACTTTTTGAAATCTCCGTCCCAGTATCGATTTTTACAAACCAGGCGTCCCCGGGAGGGTGTGACTGACGCTTTTCTGCAGAGACTGGGAGCTGGGCACTGACTCCACACTGGAGACCCACCCTAAACCCCTCCGGACCCTGTGTCTCTTCCTCACCCCCAACCCCCTGCCTCTGTTTCACTGTCTTTTCCTGTTCCCCTCAATCTCCCCCCTCTCTCTCTGTTGTAACGTAGGGACACATCCTAGAGAGACTGAATTCAAATGACTGTTCCACCTCCCAATTCATCGCCCTGCCTAAAACACCAGCATTATTCAGGAATTAGCACAAACTTTTACACACTCTCACAGTTAGGACTTGGTAAAGGGCTCCTGAGGGACAAGAAATGAGTCCAATCAGCACTTTTAAATAAATTAACTGGTTGTGGCACAGTATGAAACACTGCAGGGAATTTGGGCACGGCAAGATCCCACAGGGTGCAGTCAGCTCTGCTCAGCACTTTTTCAATGGGGCAATATTTACACAGAGAGAGAGAGGCAGCAAGTTGGAAAGGGACTAAGACAGTGATGACCCCCGACCCCTTCAGAACCTCAGAAAGACTGAGAGCTTTGCAGTGAATGAATGAATGTTAAAAATGCTCTCATTGTTAGTGAGTCACTTGCTTCACTGTCCCTGGATTCATTTTCACAATTCAGCCTTTTCTAAAAGATGTGACTGGGAGCTGGGCAGAGTCTACACATTGGAGACCCCCAGATCCTGTGTCTATTCACACCCCCTCCTCTTGTTTTGCTACCTCAGCCCCTCTGTTTCAACCCTCTTTCCAGACATTATGGCAAACTTGTGGCATTTTAAACTATTATCTTAAATTGTTAATAAATACTGAGAAACAGACACAGACACTGGCTTTGCAGCAGCAGAAAGAATGTGAATCATTCTATCCCGGGGGTTTTTACTTCCAGATTCAGTTTTAGAAAATTCAGAATTCAAATTCACAGCAGCAAAGTGTGGGAGTGAACGCCCGGATCCTTCAATATTCCAGGGAATACACGTGGAATTTATGTCTCCATACCTGTGTCTCTGATTCGTGTAAAATACTAAAGTTACATGAGTCAACTCTGTCCTAAGTGTCCCATTGCTGTGGGGACATAAAATGGCCACTGTGAACAAACCTGAAATGGCTGCCTGGTGTTTGTAGACTAGATTCTCAGAGGAAGAGAGGTAGGGAGAGAGGGATAGAGAGCTGGGTAAGTGAGTGAGATAGAGAGAGGAGATCAAGCGATAAAAAAGGGATGAGTTGAGAGAGAGAGATGAAGAGAGGGGAGCGAGTGTAGGGTAAAGATATGTGGTGTGAGAGAGAAACAGAGAAATGTATAGAGTGGCAGAGAGATGGGGTGGGAGAGGGAGAGAAGGAACGAGACAGGATGAGAGAATGAGAAAGTGTTGTGCGAAACTGAAAATATTCAAAAATGTGTTAACATTATTGAGTGTAAAGGACAATATCCTGTGAGACATCCCTTCTCCATCTTAAAATTGGCGGGAGAGCCTTTAACCAACTTTAAAATGGGGGGAGACCCCTTCCCCAACTTGTGATGAGGAAGTGCTGGAATCTAATCGAGGGGTTCCTGGTATTTTATATATAGAATAACAGATACCCGGGAGTGCGTTGCAGACTGGATTCTAATCGTGGGGTTTGTGGGGTTTATATATAGAATAATAGATACCATGGATTGAGTTAAAGACTGGAATCTAATCGAGGGGTTCGGGGTGGTTTATATACAGAATAACAGATACCCGGGAGTGAGTTACAGACTGGAATCTAATCGAGAGATTCGGGGTGGATTATATATAGAATAACAGATACCCGGGAGTGATTTACAGACTGGAATCTAATCGAGGGGTTCAGGGGGGTTATATTTAGAATAACAGATACCCGGGAGTGAGTTACAGACTGGAATCAAATCGAGGGGTTTGAGGGATTTATATATAGAATAACAGTTACCCGAGAGTGAGTTACAGACTGGAATCTAATCGAGGGCTTTGGGGAATTTAGGTATAGAATAACAGATACCCGGGAGTGAGTTACAGACTGGAAACAAATCGATGGGTTCGGGGTGTTTATATATAAATCATATGAATATAATATATATAGATTAACAGAAGCCCGGGAATGAGTAACAGACTGAAATCTAGTCGAGCGGTTTGGGACATTTATATACAGAATAACAGTTAGACGGAAATGAGTTACAGACTGGAATCAAATCGAGGGGTTTGGCGTGGTCTTTATATTGAATAACAGATTCCCGGGAGTGAGTTACAGACAGGAATCTAACGGAGGGGTTTGGGGTGGTTTATATATAGATTAACAGATGCCCGGGAGTGAGTTACGGGCTGAAATTTAATCGAGGGGTTCGGGGTGGTTTATATATAAATCATGTAGATATAACAAATATCGAATAAAAGATATCCGGGAGTGAGTTAAAGAACGGAATCTCATCGAGGGGAATGAGGGGTTTATATATAGAATAATAGATAACGGGAGAGAGTTACAGACTGGAATCTAATTGAAGGGTGCAGTGGTTTTATATACAGAATAACAGACACCCGGGAGTGAGTTACAGACTGGAATCTAATCGAGGGGTTCAGGGGGTTTATATATAGAATAATCGATACCCGGGAGTGAGTTACAGACAGGAATCTAATCGAGTGCTTCCGGGGGTATATATACAGAATCATAGATACCCGGGATTGAGTTACAGGCTGGAATTTAATTAAGGGGTTCAGGGGGTTTATATATAGAATCATAGATACCCGGGATTGAGTTACAGACTGCAATCTAATCGAGGGGTTCGGGGAGTTTATATATAGAATAATCAATACCCGGGATTGAGTTACAGACTGGTATCTAATCGAGGGGTTCAGGGGGTTTATATATAGAATAATAAATACCCGGGATTGAGTTACAGACTGGAATCTAATCGAGGGGTTCAGTGGGTTTATATAGAGAATAATAGATGCCCGGGAGTGAGTTACAGACTGCAATCTAATCGAGGGGTTCAGTGGGTTTATATAGAGAATAATAGATACCCGGAATTGAGTTACAGACTGGAATCAAGAACAGTGGAAAATATCATTTTTCTTGTGATGTGCTGAAGTGCAGGTTACAGAGGCTGATTCATGGAATGGGTAGTGTGAGTTTTTAACCAGCTTTATCCCAAATATCAAATTTAATTTCTCATTGGAACTGTTTGATGTTTTCTTAGTCTTGACACAAATGGATAGGGACTCTTTGGACCCTCACTGTTTGCAGCTTTTCACCATTTATAATGTAACCTGTTCCATCCTTTTTAAAGTGGGCAGCCACACATTTGCCTATAATGAAATCCATCTTTCACTATTTCACTCATTCACTTAAGGTGTACATATCTCTTTGGAATTTGAAGTGCAGGTTACAGATTGGATTGGAACTTTCTGCTTTAAGAATCATTAACCAAGTTTCACAGAGTTAAACATCAAAACTGACATTCTGAAACAGGAGAGGGCCCCACAACTTCAATTCTGTGATTCTCTAGCACCTCATGATCTGTATCTTACAATATGTCCGCCCCCTTCATGTCTCTGAAGACTTGGGAAATGTTTCAGACATTGGGGAACCATTTCTGTCAATCGGGATATTTCCTTTGAAGCATTTCATTGTCTTGGGACATTTACAGTAAATGGCTCCTTCAAAGGACGTCATTAAAATTCACTCTTTATTCATCCAAATCCTTTTGCCCATTCAGACTCCCTGGCCCTACATCCTATTGTTTCAAAGCTAACTTACATTTCACAATGTTGGAATGTGTGAATGCAAACACTTTCTTCACACCTTTCCACAATACTAAGGCTCACACTATTCAGGGTGAAATTTTCAAGACAACATTCATCAACTGACAGATTTCCAGCTCCAGCTAATTGTAGATTTTTATTTTTAAATTTGGGATAACAGGACTGAAATTGTACAGCATTCCAGTGTGAGATTTAAACTCCTGTTTATTTCAATCTTTAGCTCAGGAATTCACTTTAAAACATGCAGAGAATTGAAACCTTCCTCACACAGTTGCCTGTTTGTTCCAGTGTTGGTATATTCCCTCTTTCTCTTGCGTTTTCACTTGTCTGAAGAAATTGAATTGTTGACATTGGATAATCATCCCTTTCCCATGAAAATGTAAACTGCTGGGAAACTGCAACAGACACAATCTTATGCAGTGATCAAAATCCAGCACCTTTATTCATCAATCCCATTTCCTATCTCTGTAGAAACTCCCTTCCACTGACAGATTCTGAGATCCATACTCAATCTCAAAAACCACCACAGAAAAGTGACTGCTTATTTTAAACAGTGAATCTGAACTATTTGAAGTTCTGACTCAGACACAGAATCGCAGAAATTTTGACTCTGTGGGATGAAAATTATCAGAATAACTTTGCAACATACAAGTAACCTGTAGTGACAGGAGGATACTTGTCTGTTCAAAAGGGATTCGTTAAGATGCCTCACAAAGCTTGTTACTCAGGACAAGAGCTCATACATTCCCCTAATCTCCCCAACCAGTTCCTCTCAGGATTTGACCATTTGATCAAGTCACCCCTGATGCTACTAAATTTCAGGGAATACAACCCGAGTTTGTGCAATCTCACTTTGCAATTTAACCCTTGGAATCCAGGTCTCATTCTGGCAAAGCTGTGATGCACTCGAACTGTCAAAACTGCCCCTGGAGTGTCGGATTAACCCGGGTCACTCACTTATACCCAGGTCAGGTTCAAGACTCACCTGTCTCACTCGCTGAGACGCTCCTGTATCACTGGCCTTATTGTAGTCGGATGCCGTGTTGGGAGCAGGACAGGTAGACGGGTTTAGGATGATTGCTCATGTGGAGGGTAAACACGAGGAATCTATCAGAGAATCAGAACAGACCAGGGAGAATCAAACAAGGAAACTGATGTTCAATTTATTAGGCCTGATTTGTGGATTGTTTTTGTTTTGGGCAAGAAAGTTGCCAACAAACACTCCCAGAAAGGATGCAGCAGGGGCTAGATACAGAGAAAAGCTCCCTCGATACTTTCCCCATCAAACACTCCCAGGACGGGAACAGGACAGGGTCAGATACAGAGTAAAGCTACCTCTACACTTTCCCCATCAAATACTCCCAGGGCAGGAAAAGCACTGGGTTAGATAGACAGTAAAGCTCCCTCTACACTGTCTCCATCAAACACTCCCAGGTCTGGTACAGCACAGGGTTAGATACAGTGTAAACCTCCCTCTATGCTCTCCCCATCAAACACTCCCAGGACTGGTACAGCACGGGGTTAGATACAGAGTAAAGCTGCCCCTACACTGTGCCCAACATACACACCCAGGGCAGGTAGAGCACAAGGTTATATACAGAGTAAATTTCCCTCTAATCTGTCCCCATCAAACGCTCCCAGGACAGGTACAGCACGGGGTTAGATACAGTGTAAAGCTCCCTCTACACTGTCCCCATCAAGCACTCCCAGGTACGGTACAGCACAGGGTTAGATACAGTGTAATCCTCCCTCTATACTCTCCCCATCAAACACTCCCAGGTCTGGTACAGCAAGGGGTTAGATTCAGAGTAAAGCTCCCTCTACACTATCACCATCAAACACTCCCAGGACTGGTACAGCACGGGGTTAGATACAGAGTAACGCTCCCTCTATACTGTCCCCATCAAACACTCCCAGGACTGGTACAGCACGGGGTTAGATACAGAGTAATGCTCCCCCTACACTGTGCCCATCGTACACTACCAGGGCAGGTACAGCACGTGGTTAGATACAGTCTAAATTTCCTTCTAAGCTGTCCCCATCAAACACTCCCAGGACAGGTGCAGCACAGAGTTAGATACAGAGTAAAGCTCAGTCTTCACTGTCCCCATCAAGCACACACATGGCAGGTACAGGACAGAGTTAGATGCAGAGTAAGTCTACCTTACACCGTCCGCATCAAACACTCCCAGGGCAGATACAGTAGAAGGTTTGATACAGAGTAAATCTTCCTCTACACTGTCCCCATCAAACTCTCCCAGGACAGGTACAGCACGGGGTTAGGTACAGAGTTAAACTTCCTCGATAATGTCCCCATCAAACACTCCCAGGACAGGTACAGCACGGGGTTAGATACAGAGTAAAGCTCCCTCGATACTGTCCCCATCAAACACTCCCAGGACAGGTACAGCACGGGGTTAGATGTAGAGAAAAGTTCCTTCGATAATGTATCCGTCTAAAATTCCCAGTACAGGTACAGCACGGGGTTAGATACAGAGTAAAGCTCCCTCGATACTGTACCCATCAAACACTCCCAGGACTCTTACAGCCCGGGGTTAGAAACGGAGAAAAACTCCCCCTACACTGTGCCCATCATACACTCCCACGGCAGTTACAGCACAGGGATAGATACAGAGTAAATCTCCCTTTAACCTGTCCCCATCTAAAACTACCAGGCTGGTACTGCCCGGGGTAAGATTCAGAGTAAAGCTCCCTCTACACAGTCCCCATGAAGCACTCCCAGGGCAGCTACAGGACAGGGTTATATACAGAGTAAAGCTCACTCTAAACTGTCCCCATCAAAACCTCCCAGGACAGGTACAGCACGGGGTTAGATACAGAGTAAAGCTCCCTCTACACCATCCCCATCAAACACTCCCAGTGCAGGTACAGCACGGGGTTAGATACAGAATAAAGCTCCCTCTACACCGTCCCCATCAAACACTCCCAGTGCAGGTACATTACGGGGTTAGATACAGAGTAAAACTTCCTCTACACTGTCCCCATCAAACACTCCCAGGACAGGTACAGCAGGGTGTTAGATACAGAGTAAATATCCCACTACACCGTCCCCATCAAACACTCCCAGGGCAGGTACAGCACGGGTTTATATACAGAATAAAGGTAACACTGCACTGTCATCATCAAACATTCCCAGGGCAAGTACAGCACTGGGTTAGGTACAGAGTAAAGCTCCCTCTATACTGTCCCCATCACACACTCCCAGGACAGGTACAGCACAGGGTTAGATACAGAGTAAATCTCCCTCGATACTGTCCCCATCACACACTCCCAGGACAGGTACAGCACAGGGTTAGATACAGAGTAAAGCTCCCTCGATACTGTCCCCATCAAACACTCCCATGACGGGAACAAGACAGGGGCAGATACAGAGTAAAGCAACCTCTACACTTTCCGCATCAAACACTCCCAGGGCAGGAAAAGCACTGGGTTAGATACAGAGTAAAGCTCCTTCTATACTGTCCCCATCACACACTCCCAGGACAGGTACAGCACAGGGTTAGATACAGAGTAAAGCTCCCTCGATACTGTCCCCGTCAAACACTCCCATGACGGGAACAAGACAGGGGCAGATACAGAGTAAAGCAACCTCTACACTTTCCCCATCAAACACTCCCAGGGCAGGAAAAGCCATGGGTTAGATACAGAGTAAAGCTCCCTCTACACTGTCTACATCAAACACTCCCAGGTCCCCTAGAGCACAGGGTTAGATACAGTGTAAACCTCCCTCTATACTCTCCCCATCAAACACTCCCAGGACTGGTACATCATGGGGTTAGATCCAGAGTAAAGCTGCCCCTACACTGTGGCCATCATATACTCCCAGGGCAGGTACAGCACGGGGTTAGATATAGAGTAAATTTCCCTCTAATCTGTCCCCATCAAACACTCCCAGGACAGGTACAGCACGGGGTTAGATACAGAGTAAAGCTCCCTCGATACTGTCCCCATCAAACACTCCCATAACGGGAACAAGACAGGGGCAGATACAGAGTAAAGCAACCTCTACACTTTCCGCATCAAACACTCCCAGGGCATGAAAAGCACTGGGTTAGATACAGAGTAAAGCTCCTTCTACACTGTCCCCATCAAACTCTCCCTGGTCCGGTACAGCACAGGGTCAGATACAGAGTAAACCTCCATCTATACTCTCCCCATCAAACACTCCCAGGACTGATGCAGCAAGGGGTTAGATGCAGAGCAAAGCTGCCTCTACACTATCGCCATCAAACAATCCCAGGACTGGTACAGCACGGGGTTAGATACAGAGTAAAGCTCCCTCTACATTGTCCCCATCAAACACTCCCAGGACTGGTACAGCACGGGGTTAGATACAGAGTAAAGCTCCCCCTACACTGTGCCCATCGTACACTGCCAGGCCAGGTACAGCACGGGGTTAGATACAGTCTAAATTTCCCTCTAAGCTGTCCCCATCAAACACTCCCAAGACTGGTGCAGCACAGAGTTAGATACAGAGTTAAGCTCAGTCTTCACTGTCCCCATCAAGCACTCACAGGGCAGGTATAGGACAGGGTTTGATACAGAATAAAGCTTCCTCTACACTGTCCCAGTCAAACTCTCCCAGGACAGGTACAGCACGGGGTTTGGTACAGAGTTAAACTTCCTCGATACTGTCCCCATCAAACACTCCCAGGACAGGTACAGAACGGGGTTAGATGCAGAGAAAATTTCCCTCTAAAATGTATCCATCTAAAATTCCCAGTACAGGTACACCACAGGGATAGATACAGAATAAAGCTCCCTCGATAATGTACTCATCAAACACTCCCAGGACAGGTACAGCACGGGGTTAGATACAGAGTACAGCTCCCTCGATACTGTACCCATCAAACACTCCCAGGACAGGTACAGCACGGGGTTAGATACAGAGTATAGCTCCCTCGATACTGTCCCCATCAAACACTCCCAGGACAGGTACAGCACGGGGTTAGATGCAGAGAAAATTCCTTCGATAGTGTATCCATCTAAAATTCCCAGTACAGGTACAGCACGGGGTTAGATACAGAGGAAAGCTCCCTCGATACTGTACCCATCAAACACTCCCAGGACTAGTACAGCTCGGGGTTAGAAACAGAGAAAAACTCCCCCTACACTGTGCCCATCATACACTCCCACGGCCGTTACAGCACAGGGTTAGATACTGAGTAAATCTCCCTTTAACCTGTCCCCATCTAAAACTCCCAGGACTGGTACTGCCCGGGGTAAGATTCAGAGTAAAGCTACCTCTACACAGTCCCCATGAAGCACTCCCAGGGCAGCTACAGGACAGGGTTATATACAGAGTAAAGCTCCCTCTACACTGTCCCCATCAAACCCTCCCAGGGCAGGTACAGCACGGGTTTAGATACAGAGTAAAGCTCCCTCTACACCGTCCCCATCAAACACTCCCAGTGCAGGTACATTACGGGGTTAGATACAGAGTAAAACTTCCTCTACACTGTCCCCATCAAACACTCCCAGGACAGGTACAGCAGGGTGTTAGATACAGAGTAAATATCCCACTACACCGTCCCCATCAAACACTCCCTGGCCAGGTACAGCACGGGTTTATATACAGAATAAAGGTCACACTGCACTGTCATCATCAAACACTCCCAGGGCAACTACAGCACTGGGTTAGATACAGAGTAAAGCTCCCTCTATACTGTCCCCATCAAACACTCCCAGGACAGGTACAGCACAGGGTTAGATACAGAGCAAAGCTTCCTCGATACTGTCCCCATCAAACACTCCCAGTGCAGGTACATTACGGGGTTAGATAAAGAGTAAAACTTCCTCTACACTGTCCACATCAAACAGTCCCTGGACAGGTACAGCACACTGTTAGATACAGAGTAAATATCCCACTACACCGTCCCCATCAAAAACTCCCAGGCCAGGGACAGCACGGGTTTAGATACAGAATAAAGGTCCCACTGCACTGTCATCATCAAACACACCCAGGGCATGTACAGCACTGGGTTAGATACAGAGTAAAGCTTCCTCAATACTGTCCCCATCAAACACTCCCAGGACAGGTACAGCACAGGGTTTGATACAAGGTGAAGCTCCCTCTGCACTGTTCCCATAAAACACTCCCTGGACAGGAACAGAACAGGGTTAGATACAGATTAAAGCTCCCTCTATACTGTCCTCATCAAACACTCCCAGGACAGGAACAGGACAGGGTTAGATACAGAGTAAAGCTCCGTCTACACATGATCCATCAAACACTACCAGGTCCGCTACAGCACAGGGTTAGATAGAGGGTAAACCTCCCTCTATACTCTCCCCATCAAACACTCCCAGTACTGGTACAGCACGGGGTTAGATACAGAGTAAAGCTCCCTTTACACTGTCCCCAACAAACACTCCCAGGTCCGGTACAGCACATGGTTAGATACAGTGTAAACCTCCCTCTATACTCTCCCCATCAAACACTCCCAGGTCTGGTACAGCAATGGGTTAGATACAGAGTAAAGCTCCCTCTACACTATCGCCATCAAACGCTCCCAGGACTGGTACAGCATGGGGATAGATACAGAGTAAAGCTCCCCCTACACTATGCCCATCGTACACTCCCAGGGCAGGTATAGCACGGGGTTAGATACAGTCCAAATTTCCCTCTAAGCTGTCCCCATCAAACACTCCCAGGACCGGTGCAGCACAGAGTTAGATACAGAGTAAAGCTCAGTCTTCACTGTCCCCATCAAGCACACAAAGGGCAGGTACAGGACAGAGTTAGATTCAGAGTAAGTCTACCTTACACCGTCCGCATCAAACACTCCCAGGGCAGATACAGCAGAGGGTTTGATACAGAGTAAATCTTCCTCCACACTGTCCCCATCAAACTCTCCCAGGACAGGTACAGCACGGGGTTAGGTACAGAGTTAAACATCCTCGATAATGTCCCCATCAAACACTCCCAGGACAGGTACAGCACAGGGTTAGATACAGAGTAAATCTCCCTTTAACCTGTCCCCATCTAAAACTACCAGGACTGGTACTGCCCGGGGTAAGATTCAGAGTAAAGCTGCCTCTACACAGTCCCCATGAAGCACTCCCAGGGCAGCTACAGGATAGGGTTATATACAGAGTAAAGCTCACTCTAAACTGTCCCCATCAAACCCTCCCAGGACAGGTACAGCACAGGGTTAGATACAGAGTAAATATCCCACTACACCGTCCCGATCAAACACTCCCAGGACAGGTACAGCACGAGTTTATATACAGAATAAAGGTAACACTGCATTGTCATCATCAAACACTCCCAGGGAAAGTACAGCACTGGGTTAGGTACAGAGTAAAGCACCCTCTATACTGTCCCCATCAAACACTCCCAGGACAGGTAAAGCACAGGGTTAGATACAGAGTAAAGCTCCCTCGATACTGTCCCCATCAAACACTCCCATGACGGGAACAAGACAGGGGCAGATACAGAGTAAAGCTACCTCTACATTTTCCCCATCAAACAATCCCAGGGCAGGAAAAGCACTGGGTTAGATACAGAGTAAAGCTCCCTCTACAATGTCTCCATCAAACACTCCCAGGTCCCCTAGAGCACAGGGTTAGATACAGTGTAAACCTCCCTCTATACTCTCCCCATCAAACACTCCCAGGACTGGTACAGCACGGGGTTAGATCCAGAGTAAAGCTGCCCCTACACTGTGGCAATCATACACTCCCAGGGCAGGTACAGCACGGGGTTATATATAGAGTAAATTTCCCTCTCATCTGTCCCCATCAAACACTCCCAGGACAGGTACAGCACGGGGTTAGATAAAGAGTAAAGCTCCCACTACACTGTCCCCATGAAACTCTCCCAGGACCGGTACAGCAAGGGGTTAGATACAGTGTAAACCTCTCTCTATACTCTCCACATCACACACTCCGAGGACTGATACAGCAAGGGGTTAGATACAGAGCAAAGCTACCTCTACACTATCGCCATCAAACAATCCCAGGACTGGTACAGCACGGGGTTAGATACAGAGTAAAGCTCCCTCTACACTGTCCCCATCAAACACTGCCAGGACTGGTACAGCACGGGGTTAGATACAGAGTAAAGCTCCCCCTACACTGTGCCCATCGTACACTCCCAGGGCAGGTACAGCACGGGGTTAGATACAGTCTAAATTTCCCTCTAAGCTGTCCCCATCAAACACTCCCAAGACTGGTGCAGCACAGAGTTAGATACAGAGTAAAGCTCAGTCTTCACTGTCCCCATCAAGCACTCACAGGGCAGGTATATGACAGGGTTTGATACAGAGTAAAGCTTCCTCTACACTGTCCCCATCAAACTCTCCCAGGACAGGTACAGCACGGGGTTAGGTACAGAGTTAAACTTCCTCGATACTGTCCCCATCAAACACTCCCAGGACTAGTACAGCTCGGGGTTAGAAACAGAGAAAAATACCCCCTACACTGTGCCCATCATACACTCCCACGGCCGTTACAGCACAGGGTTAGATACTGAGTAAATCTCCCTTTAATCTGTCCCCATCTAAAACTCCCAGGACTGGTACTGCCCGGGGTAAGATTCAGAGTAAAGCTACCTCTACACAGTCCCCATGAAGCACTCCCAGGGCAGCTACAGGACAGGGTTATATACAGAGTAAAGCTCAATCTAAACTGTCCCCATCAAACCCTCCCAGGACAGGTACAGCACGGGGTTAGATACAGAGTAAAACTTCCTCTACACTGTCCCCATCGAACACTCCCAGGACAGGTACAGCACGGTGTTAGATACAGAGTAAATATCCCACTACACCGTCCCCATCAAACACTCCCAGGCCAGGTACAGCACGGGTTTATATACAGAATAAAGGTCACACTGCACTGTCATCATCAAACACTCCCAGGGCAACTACAGCACTGGGTTAGATACAGAGTAAAGCTCCCTCTATACTGTCCCCATCAAACACCCCCAGGACAGGTACAGCACAGGGTTAGATACAGAGCAAAGCTTCCTCGATACTCTCCCCATCAAACACTCCCAGGTCTGGAACAGCAAGGGGTTAGATACAGAGTAAAGCTCCCTCCACACTATCGCAATCAAACACTCCCAGGACTGGAACAGCACGGGGTTAGATACAGAGTATTGCTCCCTCTATACTGTCCCCATCAAACACTCCCAGGACTGGTACAGCACGGGGTTAGAAACAGAGTAAAGCTACCCCTACACTGTGCCCATCGTACACTCCCAGGGCAGGTACAGCACGGAGTTAGATACAGTCTAAATATCCCTCTAAGCTGTCCCCATCAAACACTCCTAGGATTGGTGCAGCACGGGGTTAGATACAGAGTAAAGCTCAGTCTTCACTGTCCCCATCAAGCACACACAGGGCAGGTACAGGACAGAGTTAGATGCAGAGTAAATCTACCTTACACCGTCCCCATCAAACACTCCCAGGGCAGATACAGTAGAGGGTTTGATACAGAGTAAAGCTTCCTCTACACTGTCCCCATCAAACTCTCCCAGGACAGGTACAGCACGGGGTTAGGTACAGAGTTAAACTTCCTCGATACTGTCCCCATCAAACACTCCCAGGACAGGTACAGCACGGGGTTAGATGCTGAGAAAATTTCCCTTGATAATGTATCCATCTAAAATTCCCAGTACAGGTACACCACAGGGTTAGATACAGAGTAAAGCTCCCTCGATACTGAACCCATCAAACACTCCCAGGACAGGTACAGCACGGGGTTAGATACAGAGTAAAGCTCCCTCTAAACTGTCCCCATCAAACACTCCCAGGACAGGTACAGCACGGGGATAGATGCAGAGATAAGTTCCCTCGATAATGTATCCATCAAAAATTCCCAGTACAGGTACAGCACGGGGTTAGATACAGAGTAAAGCTCCCTCCATACTGTACCCATCAAACACTCCCAGGACTAGTACAGCCCGGGGTTAGACACAGAGAAAAACTCTCCCTACACTGTGCCCATCATACACTCGCACGGCAGTTACAGCGCAGGGTTAGATACAGAGTAAATCTCCCTTTAACCTGTCCCCATCAAAAACTCCAAGGACTGGTAGTGCCCGGGGTAAGATTCAGAGTAAAGCTCCCTCTACACAGTCCCCATGAAGCAATCCCAGGGCAGGTACAGGACAGGGTTATATACAGAATAAAGCTCACTCTAAACTGTCCCCATCAAACCCTCCCATGACAGGTACAGCACGGGGTTAGATAAAGAGTAAATCTCCCTCAATACTGTCCCCATCAAACACTCCCTGGACAGGTACAGCACAGGGTTAGATACAGAGTAAAGCTCCCTCTGCACTGTCCCCTTCAAACGCTCCCTGGACAGGAACAGAACTGGGTTAGATACAGAGTAAAGCTCCCTCTATACTGTCCCCATCAAACAATCCCTGGACAGGAACAGGACAGGGTTAGATACAGAGTAAAGTTACCTCTACAATTTCACCATCAAACACTCCCAGGGCATGAAAAGCATTGGGTTAGATACAGAGTAAAGCTCCCTCTACACTGTCTCCATCAAACACTACCTGGTCCGCTACAGCACAGGGTTAGATACAGGGTAAACCTCCCTCTATACTCTCCCCATCAAACTCTCAAAGGACTGGTACAGAACGGGGTTATATGAAGAGTAAATTTCCCTCTAATCTGTCCCCATCAAACACTCCCAGGACAGGTACAGCACGCGGTTAGATAGTGTGTAAAGCTCCCTCTACACTGTCCCCATCAAACACTCCCAGGTCCGGTACAGCAAAGGGTTAGATACAGTGTAAACCTCCCTCTATACTCTCCCCATCAAACACTCCCAGGACTGGTACAGCAAGGGGTTAGATACAGAGTAAAGCTCCCTCTACACTATCGCCATCAAACACTCCCAGGACTGGTACAGCACGGGGTTAGATACAGAGTAAAGCTCCCACTATACTGTCCCCATCAAACACTCCCAGGGCTGGTACAGCACGGGGTTAGATACAGAGTAAAGCTCCCCCTACACTGTGCCCATCGTACACTCCCAGGGCAGGTACAGCACGGACTTAGATACGGTCTAATTTTCCCTCTAGGCTGTCCCCATCAAACTCTCCCAGGACTGGTGCAGCACAGAGTTAGATACAGAGTAAAGCTCAGTCTTCACTGTCCCCATCAAGCACTCACAGGGCAGGTACAGGACAGAGTTAGATGCAGAGTAAATCAACCTCTACACTGTCCCCATCAAACCCTCCCAGGGCAGATACAGTAGAGGGTTTGATACAGAGTAAGGCTTCCTCTACACTGTCCCCATCAAACTCTCCCAGGACAGGTACACACGGGGTTAGGTACAGAGTTAAACTTCCTCGATACTGTCCCCATCAAACACTCCCAGGACAGGTACAGCACCCGATTAGACGCAGAGAAAATTTCCCTCTATAACGTATCCATCTTAAATTCCCAGGACAGGTACACCACAGGGTTAGATACAGAGTAAAGCTCCCTCGATACTAAACCCATCAAACACTCCCAGGTCAGGTACAGCACGGGGTTAGATACAGAGTAAAGCGCCTTCGATAATTTATCCATCTAAAATTCCCAGTACAAGTACAGCACGGGGTTAGATACAGAGTAAATCTCCTTTTAACCTGTCCCCATCTACAATTCCCAGGACTGGTACTGCCCGGGGTAAGATTCAGAGTAAAGCTCCCTCTACACAGTCCCCATGAAGCACTCCCAGGGCAGGTACAGGACAGGGTTATATACAGAGTAAAGCTCCCTCTAAACTGTCCCCATCAAACCCTCCCAGGACAGGTACAGCACGGTGTTAGATACAGAGTAAATCTCCCACTACACCGTCCCCATCAAACTCTCCCAGGCCAGGTACAGCACGGGTTTAGATACAGAATAAAGGTCCCACTGCACTGTCCTCATCAAACACTCCCAGGGCAAGTGCAGCACTGGGTTAGATACAGGGTAAAGCTCCCTCAATTCTGTCCCCATCAAACACTCCCAGGACAGGTACAGCACAGGGTTTGATACAAGGTGAAGCTCCCTCTGCACTGTTCCCATAAAACACGCCCTGGACAGGAACAGAACAGGGTTAGATACGGAGTAAAGCTCCCTCTAAACTGTCTCCATCAAACACTACCAGGTCCGCTACAGCACAGGGTTAGATACAGGGTATACTCTCCCCATGAAACTCTCACAGGACTGGTAAAGCACGGGGTTAGATACAGAGTAAAGCTCCCTCTAAACCATCAAACCCTCCCAGGACAGGTACAGCACGAGGTTAAATACAGAGTAAAGCTCCCTCTACACCATCCCCATCAAACACTCCCAGTGCAGGTACATTACGGGGTTAGATACAGAGTAAAACTTCCTCTACACTGTCCCCATCAAACACTCTCAGGACAGGTACAGGACAGTGTTAGATACAGAGTAAATCTCCCACTATACCGTCCCCAGCAAACACTCCCTGGCCAGGTACAGCACGGGTTTATATACAGAATAAAGGTCACAGTGCACTGTCATCATTAAACATTCCCAGGGCAAGTACAGCACTGGCTTAGATACAGAGTAAAGCTCCCTCTATACTGTCCCCATCAAACACTCCCAGGACAGGTACAGCACAGGGTTAGATACAGAGTAAAGCTCCCTCTGCACTGTCCCATTCAAACACTCCCTGGACAGGAACAGAACTGGGTTAGATACAGAGTAAAGCTCCCTCGATACTGTCCCCATCAAACACTCCCACGACGTGAACAAGACAGGGTCAGAAACAGAGTAAAGCTACCTCTACACTTTCCCCATCAAACACTCCCAGGGCTGGAAAAGCACTGGGTTAGATACAGAGTAAAGCTCCCTCTACACTGTCTCCACCAAACACTCCCAGGTCCCCTACAGCACAGGGTTAGATACAGTGTAAACCTCCCTCTATACTCTCCCCATCAAACACTCCCAGGACTGGTACAGCACGTAGTTAGATACAGAGTAAAGCTCCCTCTACACTGTCCCCATCATACACTCCCTGGACTGTTAAGCACGCGGTTAGATACAGAGTAAAGCTCCCCCTACACTGTGCCCATTGTTCACTCCCAGGACAGGTACAGCACGGGCTTAGATACAGAGTAAATTTCCCTCTTATCTGTCCCCATCAAACACTCCCAGGACAGGTACAGCACGGGGTTAGATATAGAGTAAAGCTCCATCTACACTGTCCCCATCAAACACTCCCAGGTCCGGTACAGCACAGGGTTAGATACAGTGTAAACCTCCCTCTATACTCTCCCCATCAAACACTCCCAGGACTGGTACGGCACGGGGTTAGATAGAGAGTAAATCTCCCTCTACATTATCGTCATCAAACACTCCCAGGACTGGTACAGCAAGGGGTCAGATTCAGAGTAAAGCTCCCTCTACACTGTCCCCATGAAACACTCCCTGGTCTGGTACAGCACGGGTTTAGATACAGAGTAAAGCTCCCCCTACACTGTGCCCATCGTACACTCCCAGGGCAGGTACAGCACGGGGTGAGATACAGTCTAAATTTCCCTCTAAGCAGTCCCCAACAAACACTCCAAGGACTGGTGCAGCACGGGGTTAGATACAGAGTAAAGCTCAGTCTTCACTGTCCCCATGAAGCACTCACAGGGCAGGTACAATACAGGGTTTGATACAGAGTATAGCTTCCTCTACACTGTCCCCATCAAACACTGCCATGACAGGTACAGCACGGGGTTAGATACAGAGTAAAGCCCCTCAATACTGTGCCCATCAAACACTCCCAGGACAGGTTCAGCACGGGGATAGGTACAGAGTAAAACTTCCTCGATACTGTCCCCATCAAACACTCCCAGGACAGGTACAGCACGGGCTTAGATGCAGAGAAAAGTTCCCTCGATAATGTATCCATCTAAAACTCACAGTACAGGTACAGCACGGGGTTAGATACAGAGTAAATCTCCCTCGATACTGTACCCATCAAACACTCCCAGGACTAGTACAGCCCGGTGTTAGAAACAGAGAAAAACTCCCCCTACACTGTGGCCATCATACACTCCCACGGCAGTTACAGCACAGGGTTAGATACAGAGTAAATCTCCCTTTAACCTGTCCCCATCTAAAACTCCCAGGACTGGTACTGCCCGGGGTAAGATTCAGAGTAAAGCTCCCTCTACACAGTCCCTATGAAGCACTCCCAGGGCAGGTACAGGAAAGGTTTATATATAGAGTAAAGCTCACTCTAAACTGTCCCCATCAAACCCTCCCAGGACAGATACAGCACGGGGTTAGATACAGAGTAAAACTTCCTCTGCACTGTCCCCATCAAACACTCCCGGGACAGATACAGCACGGTGTTAGATACAGAGTAAATCTCCCACTACACAGTCCCCATCAAACACTCCCAGGACAGCTACAGCACGGGTTTAGATACAGAATAAAGGTCCCACTGCACTGTCCCCATCAAACACTCCCAGGACAGATACAGCACGGTGTTAGATACAGAGTAAATCTCCCACTACACAGTCCCCATCAAACACTCCCAGGAAAGGTACAGCACGGGGTTTGATACAAGGTGAAGCTCCCTCTGCACTGTTCCCATAAAACACTCCCTGGACAGGAACAGAACAGGGTTCGATACAGAGTAAAGCTCCCTCTATACTGTCCCCATCAAAAACTCCCAGGACAGGAACAGGACAGGGTTAGATACAGAGTAAAGCTCCCTCTACACTGTCTCCATCAAACACTCCCAGGACTGGTACAGCTCAGGGTTAGAAACAGCGTAAATCTCCCTCTATACTGTCCCCATCAAACACTCCCAGGACTGGTACAGCCCGGGGTTAGATACGGAATAAATCTCCCCCTACACTGTGCCCATCATAAACTCCCAGAGCTGGTACAGCACGGAGTTAAATACACAGTAAACCTCCCTCTAACTTTTCCCCATCAAACACTCCCAGGACTGGTACAGCACGGGGTTAGATACAGAGTAAAGCTCCCTCTATACTTTCCACATCAAACACTCCCAGGACAGGTACAGCACAGAGTTGGATAAAGAGTAAAGCTCCCTCTACACTGTCCCCATCAAACATTCCCAGGACAGGTACAGCACGGGGTTAGATACAGAGTAATTCTCCCTCTACACAGTCCCCATCAAACACTCCCAGGACATGAACAGGACAGGGTTAGATACAGAGTAAAGCTCCCTCTATACTGTCCCCATCAAACACTCCCAGGACAGGGAGTGGTGAGACGGAGAGTGGGTTGGGGTGAGAGGGTTGGGCTGAGAGGGAGTGTGGGATGGGGTGAGAGGGAGAGTGGGTTGGGGTGAGAGGGTGAGTGGGTTGGTGTGAGAGTGAGAGTGGGTTGGGGTGAGAGGGAGAGTGGGTTGGGGTGAGAGGGAGAGTGGGTTGGGGTGAGAGGGAGAGTGGGTTGGGGTGAAAGGGAGAGTGGGTTGGGGTGAGAGGGAGAGTGGGTTGGGGTGAGAGGGTGAGTGGGTTGGGGTGAGAGGGAGAGTGTGTTGGGGTGAGAGGGAGAGTGGGTTGGGGTGAGAGGGAGAGTGGGTTGGGGTGAGAGGGAGAGTGGGTTGGGGTGAGAGGGTGAGTGGGTTGGGGTGAGAGGGAGAGTGGGTTGGGGTGAGAGGGAGAGTGGGTTGGGGTGAGAGGGAGAGTGGGTTGGGGTGAGAGGGAGAGTGGGTTGGGGTGAGAGGGTGAGTGGGTTGGGGTGAGAGGGAGAGTGTGTTGGGGTGAGAGGGAGAGTGGGTTGGGGTGAGAGGGAGAGTGGGTTGGGGTGAGAGGGAGAGTGGGTTGGGGAATGCGATTACTGCCAGTGTTTTGGGGGTTTGTGTGAGATCAGGGTTTGGAACTGGAGTAACACAACCAACAGGGGAAAGAAATATAGATTTATTATTAAACCAAAAATAAAGACAGGCCCTTGTTGAAACCATGTCTGTCCTGGGGTTAACCCTCAGTGGAGAGGATCAGCAAGGGGTCCTGTCTGGAAAGAGAGAGGGAGAGAGAAAGCTGGAGTGACAGAGTCAGGAAAATTCCACCCCCTCCCCCAGAAACGTCGTGTGTTCCCTGTTGCAGTTCAGGAAAAGCTGCAGGATGTTTCTGCACAGGGGGATCCCACAGGCAGCAATGTATTGCTATCCGGATGGGAACAGGGAGACACATTTCCTTCCCCAGCCTCATGCCTGCTGTAACCCTCCCTCTTCCCCCTCTCCCCCCCGGGGCACCATGTGTGCTCTGAGTCCGGACACATCCCCAGAAACACCTAAACTCCTTCTCTTCAAACCGGGAACAAGCTGCTGCTTCCTGGGGGAGACTTTTTGAAATCTCCATCCCAGCATCGATTTTTACAAACCAGGCGTCCCCGGGAGGGTTTGACTGAGGCTTTTCTGCAGAGACTGGGAGCTGGGCACTGACTCCACACTGGACACCCTCCCCTAACCCCACCCAGACCCTGTGTCTCTTCCTCACCCCCAACCCCCTGCCTCTGTTTCACTGTCTTTTCCTGTTTCCCTCAATCTCCCCCCTCTCTCTCTGTTGTAACATAGGGACACATCCTAGAGAGACTGAATTCAAATGACTGTTCCACCTCCCAATTCATCGCCCTGCCTAAAACACCAGCATTATTCAGGAATTAGCACAAACTTTTACACACTCTCACAGTTAGGACTTGGTAAAGGGCTCCTGAGGGACAGGAAATCAGTCCAATCAGCACATTTTTAATAAATTTAGTGGTTGTGGCACAGTATGAAACACTGCTGGGAATTTGTGCACAGCAAGATCCCACAGGGTGCAGCCACCTCTGTTCAGCACCTTTTAAAATGGGGCAATATTTACACAGAGAGAGAGAGGCAGCAAGTTGGAGAGGGACTAAGACAGTGAAGACCCCCGAACCCTTCAGAACCTCAGAAAGACTGAGCGCTTTGCAGTGAATGAATGAATGTTTAAAATGCTCTCATTGTTAGTGAGTCACTTGCTTCACTGTCCCTGGATTCATTTTCGCAATTCAGCCTTTTCTAAAAGATGTGACTGGGAGCTGGGCAGAGTCTACACATTGGAGACCCCCAGATCCTGTGTCTATTCACACCCCCTCCTCTTGTTTTGCTACCTCAGCCCCTCTGTTTCAACCCTCTTTCCAGACATTATGGCAAAATTGTGGCATTCTAAACTATTATCTTAAATTGTTAATAAATACTGAGAAACAGACACAGACACGGGCTTTGCAGCAGCAGAAAGAATGTGAATCATTCCATCCCGGGGGTTTTTACTTCCAGATTCAGTTTTAGAAAATTCAGAATTCAAATTCACAGCAGCAAAGTGTGGGAGTGAACGCCCGGATCCTTCAATATTCCAGGGAATACACGTGGAATTTATGTCTCCATACCTGTGTCTCTGTCACGTTCAAAATACTAATGTTACATGAGTCAACTCTGTCCTAAATGTCCCATTGCTGTGGGGACATAAAATGGCCACTGTGAACAAACCTAAAATGGCTGCCTGGTGTTTGTAGACTAGATTCTCAGAGGAAGAGAGGTAGGGAGAGAGGGATAGAGAGCTGGGTAAGCGAGTGAGATAGAGAGAGGAGATCAAGCGATAAAAAAGGGATGAGTTGAGAGAGAGAGATGAAGAGAGGGGAGCGAGTGTAGGGTAAAGATATGGGGTGAGAGAGAGAAACAGAGAAATGTATAGAGTGGCAGAGAGATGGGGTGGGAGAGGGAGAGAAGGAACGAGACAGGATGAGAGAAAGAGAAAGTGTAGTGTGAAACGGAAAATATTCAAAAATGTGTTAACATTATTGAGTGTACAGAACAATATCCTGTGAGACATCCCTTCTCCATCTTAAAATTGGCGGGAGAGCCTTTAACCAACTTTAAAATGGGGGGAGACCCCTTCCTCAACTTGTGATGTGGAAGTGCTGGAATCTAATCGAGGGGTTCGGGGTGGTTTATATATAGAATAACAGATACCCGGGAGTGAGTAACAGACTGGAATCTAATCGAGGGGTTTGTGGGGTTTATATATAGAATAACAAACACCCGGGAGTGAGTTACAGACTGGAATTTAATCGAGGCATTCGGGGTGGTTTAAATATAGAATAACAGACACCCGGCAGTGAGTTACAGGCAGGAATCTAACGGAGGGGTTTGGGGTGGTTTATATATAGATTAACAGATGCCCGGGAGTGAGTTACGGGCTGAAATTTAATCGAGGGGTTCGGGGTGGTTTATATATAAATCATGTAGATATAATATATATCGAATAAAAGATATCCGGGAGTGAGTTAAAGAACGGAATCTCATTGAGGGGAATGAGGGGTTTATATATAGAATAATAGATAACGGGAGAGAGTTACAGACTGGAATCTAATTGAAGGGTGCAATGGTTTTATATACAGAATAATAGATACCCGGGAGTGAGTTACAGAGTGGAATCTAATCGAGGGTTTCAGGGGGTTTATATATAGAATAACAGTTACCCGGGAGTGAGTTGCAGACAGGAATCTAATCGAGTGCTTCCGGGGGTTTATATATAGAATCATAGATACCCGGGATTGAGTTACAGGCTGGAATTTAATTAAGGGGTGCAGGGGGTTTATATATAGAATAATCGATACCCGGGATTGAGTTACAGACTGGAATCTAATCGAGGGGTACAGTGGGTTTATATATAGAATAATAAATACCTGGGATTGAGTTACAGACTGCAATCTAATCGAGGGGTGCAGGGGGTTTATATAGAGAATAATAGATACCCGGGAATGAATTACAGACTGGAATCAAGAACAGTTGAAAATATCATTTATCTTGTGATGTGCTGTAGTGCAGGTTACAGAGGCTGATTCACGGAATGGGTAGTGTGAGTTTTTAACCAGCTTTATCCCAAATATCAAATTTAATTTCTCATTGGAACTGTTTGATGTTTTCTTAGTCTTGACACAAATGGATAGGATCTCTTTGGACCCTCACTGTTTGCAGCTTTTCACCATTTATAATGTAACCTGTTCCATGCTTTTTAAAGAGGGCAGCCACACATTTGCCTATAATGAAATCCATCTTTCACTATTTCACTCATTCACTTAAGGTGTACATATCTCTTTGGAATTTGAAGTGCAGGTTACAGATTGGATTGGAACTTTCTGCTTCAAGAATCATTAACCAAGTTTCACAGAGTTAAACATCAAAACTGACATTCTGAAACAGGAGAGGTCCCCACAACTTCAATTCTGTGATTCTCTAGCACCTCATGATCTGTATCTTACAATGTCCACCCCCTTCATGTCTCTGAAGACTTGGGAAATCATTCAGACATTGGGGAACCATTTCTGTCAATCGGGATATTTCCTTTGAAGCATTACATTGTCTTGGGACATTTACAGTAAACGGCTCCTTCAAAGGACATCATTAAAATTCACTCTTTAATCATCCAAATCCTTTTGTCCATTCAGACTCCCTGGCCCTACATCCTATTGTTTCAAAGCTAACTTACATTTCACAATGTAGGAATGTGTGAATGCAAACACTTTCTTCACACGTTTCCACAATACTAAGGCTCACACTATTCAGGGTGAAATTTTCAAGACAACATTCATCAACTGACAGATTTCCAGCTCCAGCTAATTGTAGATTTTTATTTTTAATTTTCGGATAACAGGACTCAAATTGTATGGCATCCCAGTGTGAGATTTAAGCTCCTGTTTATTTCAATCTTTAGCTCAGGAATTCACATTAAAACATGCAGAGAATTGAAACCTTCCTCATACAGTTGCCTGTTTGTTCCAGTGTTGGTATATTCCCTCTTTCTCTTGCGTTTTCACTTGTCTGAAGAAATTGAATTGTTGACATTGGATAATCATCCCTTTCCCATGAAAATGTAAACTCCTGGGAAACTGCAACAGAAACAATCTTTTGCAGTGATCAAAATACTGCACGTTTATTCATCAATCCCATTTCCTATCTATGTAGAAACTCCCTTCCACTGACAGATTCTGAGATCCATACTCAATCTCAAAAACCACCACAGAAAAGTGACTGCTTATTTTAAACAGTGAATCTGAACTATTTGAAGTTCTGACTCAGACACAGAATCGCAGAAATTTTGACTCTGTGGGATGAAAATTATCAGAATTACTTTGCAACATACAGGTAACCTGTAGTGACAGGAGGATACTTGTCTGTTCAAAAGGGATTCGTTAAGATGCCTCACAAAGCTTGTTACTCAGGACAAGAGCTCATACATTCCCCTAATCTCCCCAAACAGTTCCTCTCAGGATTTGACAATTTGATCAAGTCACCCCTGATGCTACTAAATTTCAGGGAATACAACCCGAGTTTGTGCAATCTCACTTTGCAATTTAACCCTTGGAATCCAGGTCTCATTCTGGCAAAGCTGTGATGCACTCGAACTGTCTAAACTGTCCCTGTAGTGTCGGATTAACCCGGGTCACTCACATACACCCAGGTCAGGTTCAAGACTCACCTGTCTCACTCGCTGAGACGCTCCTGTATCACTTGCCTTATTGTAGTCGGATGCCGCGTTGGGAGCAGGACAGGTAGACGGGATTAGGATGACTGCTCATGTGGAGGGTAAACACGAGGAATCTATCAGAGAATCAGAACAGACCAGGGAGAATCAAACAAGGAAACTGATGTTCAATTTATTAGGCCTGATTTGTGGATTGTTTTTGTTTTGGGCGAGAATGTTGCCAACAAACACTCCCAGAAAGGATGCAGCAAGGGCTAGGTTCAGAGTAAAGCTCCCACGATACTGTCCCCATCAAACACTCCCAGGACAGGTACAGCACGGGGTTAGATACAGAGTAAAGCTCCCTCGATACTGTCCCCATCAAACACTCCAAGGACAGTTACAGCACGGGGTTAGATACGGATAAAGCTCCCTCGATACTGTCCCCATCAAGCACTCCCAGGACAGGTACAGCACGGGGTTAGATACAGAGTAAAGCTCCCTCGATACTGTCCCCATCAAGCACTTCCAAGACAGGTAAGCACGGGGTTAGATACAAAGTAAAGCTCCCTCGATACTGTCCATATCAAACACTCCCAGGACAGGTACAGCACGGGGTTAGATACAGAGTAAAGATCCCTCGATACTGTACCCATGAAACATTCCCAGGACAGGTACAGCACGGGGTAGATATAGAGTATAGCTCCCTCTATACTGTCCCCATCAACCACTCCCAGGACAGGTACAACACGGGGTTAGACACAGAGTAAAGCTCCCTCTGCACTGTCCCAATCAAACACTCCTGGACAGGAACAGGACAGGGATAGATACAGAGTAAACCTCCCTCTATACACTCCCCATCAAACACTACCAGGTCCGGTACAGCACAGGGTTAGATACAGAGTAAACCTCCCTCTATACTCTCCCCATCAAACACTCCCAGGACTGGTACAGCACGGGGTTAAATACCGCGTAAAGCTCACCCTACACTGTGGACATCATACACTCCCAGGGCAGGTACAGCACGGGGTTAGATACGGAATAAAATTCCCTATACACTGTCTACATCAAACACTCCCAGGACTGGTACAGCTCAGGGTTAGATACATAAAAAAGCTCCCTCTATACTGTCCCAATCAAACACTACCAGTACAGGTACAGCACGGGGTTAGATACAGAGTAAATCTCCCCCTACACTGTGACCATCATACACTCCCAGGGCAGGTACAGCACAGGGTAAGATACAGAGTAAATCTCCCCCTACACTGTGCCCATCATACACTCCCTGGGCAGGTACAGCACGGGGTTAGATACAGAGTAAAGCTCCCTCTGCACCGTCCCCATCAAACACTCCCAGGGAAGGTACAGCACGGGGTTAGATACAGAGTAAAGCTTCCTCTACACTGTCTCCCTCAAACACTACCAGGACAGGTACAGCACGGTGTTATATACAGAGTAAATATCCCTCTACACCGTCACCATCAAACACTCCCAGGCCAGGTACAGCACTGGGTTAGATACAGAGTAAAGCTCCCTCTGCACTGTCCCCATCAAACACTCCCAGGACAGGTACAGCACAGGGTTAGATACAGTGTAAACCTCCCTCTATACTCTCCCCATCAAACACTCCCAGGACTGGTCCAGCAAGGGGTTAGATACAGAGTAAAGCTCCACCTACACTGTGCCCATCGTACCCTCCCAGGGCAGTTACAGCACGGGGTTAGATACAGTCTAAATTTCCCTCTAAGTTGTCCCCATCAAACACTCCCAGGACTGGTGCAGCACGGGGTTAGATACAGAGTAAAGCTCAGACTTCACTCTCCCCATCAAGCACTCACAGGGCAGGTACAGGACAGAGTTAGATGCAGAGTAAATCTCCCTCTACACCGTCCCCATCAAACACTCCCAGGACAGATACAGCACGGGGTTAGATACAGTGTAAAGACCCTTCAATACTGTGCCCATCAAACACACCCAGGACAGGTTCAGCACGGGGATAGGTACAGAGTAAAACTTCCTCGATACTGTCCCCATCAAACACTCCCAGGACTGTTAAACACGGGGTTAGATACAGAGTAAAGCTCCCCCTACACTGTGCCCATCGTTCACTCCCAGGGCAGGTACAGCACGGGGTTAGATAAAGTCTAAATTTCCCTCTAAGCTGTCCCCATCAAACACACCCAGGACTGGTGCAGCACGGGGTTAGATACAGAGTAAAGCTCCCTCGATACTGTACCCATCAAACACTCCAAGGACTAGTACATCCCGGGGTTAGAAACAGAGAAAAACTCCCCCTACACTGTGCCCATCATACACTCCCACGGCAGTTACAGCACAGGGTTAGATACAGAGTAAAGCTTCCTCTACACTGTCTCCATCAAACACTCCCAGGTCCCCTACAGCACAGGGTTAGATACAGTGTAAACCTTACTCTATACTCTCCCCATCAAACACTCACAGGACTGGCACATCACGGGGTTAGATACAGAGTAAATCTCCCTCTAACCTGTCCCCATCAAACACTCCCAGGACTGGTACTGCCCAGAGTAAGATTCAGAGTAAAGCTCCCTCTGCACTGTCCCCATGAAGCACTCCCAGGGCAGGTACAGGACAGGTTTATATACAGAGTAAAGCTCCCTCTAAACTGTCCCCATCAAACCCTCCCAGGACAGGTACAGCACGGGGTTAGATACAGAGGAAAGCACCCTTTACACCTTACCTATTACACACTCCCAGTGCAGGTACATTAGTGTGTTAGATACAGAGTAAAACTTCCTCTACACTGTCCCCATCAAACACTCCCAGGACAGGTACAGCAGGGTGTTAGATACAGAGTAAATATCCCACTACACCGTCCCCATCAAACACTCCCAGGGCAGGTACAGCACGGGTTTATATACAGAATAACGGTCCCAATGCACTGTCATCATCAAACACTCCTAGAGCAAGTACAGCACTGGGTTAGATACAGAGTAAAGCTCCATCTATACTGTCCCCATCAAACACTCCCAGGACAGGTACAGCACAGGGTTAGATACAGAGTAAAGCTCCCTCTGCACTGTTCCCATCAAACACTCCCTGGACAGGAACAGAACAGGGTTAGATACAGAGTAAAGCTCCCTCTATACTGTCCCCATCAAACACTCCCAGGACAGGAACAGGACAGGGTTAGATACAGAGTAATGCTCCCTCTACTTTGTCCCCATCAAACACTCCCAGGGCAGGTACAGCACGGGGCTAGATACAGATTAAAGCTCCCTCGATACTGTCATCATCAAACAATCCCATACAGGTACAGCACGGGATTAGATACAGAGTGAAGCTCCCTCTACACTGTCCCCATCAAACACTCCAAGGGCAGGGATAGCACGGGTTTAGATACAGAATAAATCTCCCTCTGCACTGTCCCCATCAGACACTCCCAGGGCACGTACAGCACGGGGTTAGATACAGAGTAAAGCTCCCTCTATACTGACCCATCAAACACTCCCAGGACAGGTACAGCAAAGGGTTAGATACAGAGTAAAGCTTCCTCTATACTATCCCCATGAAACACTCTCAGGATAGGTAAAGCACGGGGTTAGATACAGACTAATGCTCTCTCTACACTGTCCCCATCAAACCCTCCATGGACAGGTACAGCACTGGGATAGATACAGAGTAAAGCTCCCTCTACACTGTCCCCATCAAACACTCCCAGGACAGGAACTGGACATGGTTAGATAAGGAGTAAAGCTCCCTCGATACTGTCCCCATCAAACACTCGCAGGACAGGTACAGCACGGGTTTAGATACAGAGTAAAGCTCCCTCTACACTGTTCCCATCAAACATCCCAGGGCAGGTACAGCACTGTGTTAGATACAGAGTAAAGCTTCCTCTACACCGTCCCCATCAAACACTCCCAGGACAGGTACAGCACGGGGTTAGATACAGAGTAAAGCTCCCTCTACACTGTCCACATCAAACAGTCCCAGGACCGGTACAGCATGCGTTTAGATAAAGAATAAAGCTCCCTCTACACTGTGACCATCAAACACTCCCAGGGCAGGTACAGCACGTGTTTAGATACAGAATAAAGCTCCCTCTGCACTCTCCCCATCAAACACTCCTAGGACACGTACAGCACGGGGTAAGATACAGAGTAAAGCTCCCTCTATACTGTCCCCATCAAACACTCCAAAGACAGGTACAGCACAGGGTTAGATTCAGAGTAAATCTCCCTCTACGCCGTCCCCAACAAACACTCCCAGGGCAGTTAAAGCACAGGGTTAGATACAGAGTAATGCTTCCTCTACACTGTTCCTATCAAACACTCCCACGACTTTAATAGCACTGGGTTAGATACAGAATATAGCTCCCTCTACACTGTCCCCATCAAAAACTCCCAGGACAGGTACAGTGAAGACCCGCGACCCCTTCAGAACCTCAGAAAGACTGAGCGCTTTGCAGTTGAATGAATGAATGTTTAAAATGCTCTCATTGTTAGTGAGTCACTTGCTTCACTGTCCCTGGATTCATTTTCGCAATTCGGCCATTTCTAAAAGATGTTTCTGGGAGCTGGGCAGAGTCTACTCATTGGAGACTCCCAGATCCTGTGTCTATTCACACCCAATCCTCTTGTTTTGCTACCTCAGCCCCTCTGTTTCAACCCACTTTCCAGACATTATGGCAAACTTGTGGCATTCTAAACTATTATCTTAAATTGTTTATAAATACTGAGAAACAGACACAGACACGGGCTTTGCAGCAGCAGAAAGAATGTGAATCATTCCATCCCGGGGGTTTTTACTTCCAGATTCAGTTTTAGAAAATTCAGAATTCAAATTCACAGCAGCAAAGTGTGGGAGTGAACGCCCGGTTCCTTCAATATTCCAGGGAATACACGTGGAATTTATGTCTCCATACCTGCGTCTCTGTCACGTTTCAAATATGAATGTTACATGAGTCAACTCTGTCCTAAGTGTCCCATTGCTGTGGGGACATAAAATGGCCACTGTGAACAAACCTAAAATGGGTGCCTGGTGTTTGTAGACTAGATTCTCAGAGGAAGAGAGGTAGGGAGAGAGGGATAGAGAGCTGGGTAAGTGAGTGAGATAGAGAGAGGAGATCAAGCGATAAAAAAGGGATGAGTTGAGAGAGAGAGATGAAGAGAGGGGAGCGAGTGTAGGGTAAAGATATGGGGTGAGAGAGAGAAACAGAGAAATGTATAGAGTGGCAGAGAGATGGGGTGGGAGAGGGAGAGAAGGAACGAGACAGGATGAGAGAATGAGAAAGTGTAGTGCGAAACTGAAAATATTCAAAAATGTGTTAACATTGTTGAGTGTAAAGGACAATATCCTGTGAGACATCCCTTCTCCATCTTAAAATTGGCGGGAGAGCCTTTAACCAACTTTAAAATGGGGGGAGACCCCTTCCCCAACTTGTGATGTGGAAGTGCTGGAATCTAATCGAGGGTTTCGGGGTGGTTTATATATAGAATAACAGATACCCGGGAGTGAGTTTACGGACTGGAATCTAATCGAGGGGTTCGGGGTGGTTTATATACAGAATAACAGATACCCGGGAGTGCGTTGCAGACTGGATTCTAATCGTGGGGATTGTGGGGTTTATATATAGAATAATAGATACCATGGATTGAGTTAAAGACTGGAATCTAATCGAGGGGTTCGGGGTGATTTATATAGAGAATAACAGATACTCGGGAGTGAGTTTACGGACTGGAATCTAATCGAGGTGTTTGGGGTGGTTTATATACAGAATAACAGATACCCGGGAGTGAGTTACAGATTGGAATCTAATCGAGGGGTTTGGTGGGTTTATATAGAGAATAACAGATACTCGGGTGTGAGTTTACGGACTGGAATCTAATCGAGGGGTTCGGGGTGGTTTATATACAGAATAACAGACACCCGGGTGTGCGTTGCGGACTGGAATCTAATCGAGGGGTTCCGGGTGGTTTATATATAGAATAACAAATACCCGGGAGTGAGTTACAGACTGGAATCTAATCGAGAGATTCGGGGTGGTTTATATACAGAATAACAAATACCCGGGAGTGAGTTACAGACTGGAATCTAATCGAGAGATTCGGGGTGGATTATATGTAGAATAACAGATACCCGGGAGTGATTTACAGACTGGAATCTAATCGAGGGGTTCAGGGGGGTTATATTTAGAATAACAGATACCCGAGAGTGAGTTACAGACTGGAATCTAATCGAGGGCTTTGGGGAATTTATGTATAGAATAACAGATACCCGGGAGTGAGTTACAGACCGGAATCTAATCGAGGGCTTTGGGGAATTTATGTATAGAATAACAGATACCCGGGAGTGAGTTACAGACTGGAAACAAATCGATGGGTTCGGGGTGTTTATATATAAATCATATGAATATAATATATATAGATTAACAGAAGCCCGGGAATGAGTAACATACTGAAATCTAGTCGAGCGGTTTGGGACATTTATATACAGAATAACAGTTAGACGGAAATGAGTTACAGACTGGAATCAAATCGAGTGGTTTGGGGTGGTCTTTATATAGAATAACAGATTCCCGGGATTGAGTTACATGCTGGAATCTTATCGAGGAGTTCGGGGTGGTTTATATATAGAATAACAGATACCCGAGATTGAGTTACAGACTGGAATCTAACGGAGGGGTTTGGATTTGTTTATATATAGAATAACAGACACCCGACAGTGAGTTTCAGACAGGAATCTAACGGAGGGGTTAAGGTTGGTTTATATATAGAATAACAGACACCCGGCAGTGAGTTACAGGCAGGAATCTAACAGAGGGGTTTGGGGTGGTTTATATATAGATTAACAGATGCCCGGGAGTGAGTTACGGGCTGAAATTTAATCGAGGGGTTCGGGGTGGTTTATATATAAATCATGTCGATATAATATATATCGAATAAAAGATATCCGGGAGTGAGTTAAAGAACGGAATCTCATCGAGGGGAATGAGGGGTTTATATATAGAATAATAGATATGGGAGTGAGTTACAGACTGGAATCTAATTGAAGGGTGCAGTGGTTTTATATACAGAATAATAGATACCCGGGAGTGAGTTACAGAGTGGAATCTAATCGATGGTTTCAGGGGGTTTATATATAGAATAATTGATACCCGGGAGTGAGTTACAGACAGGAATCTAATCGAGTGCTTCCGGGGGTTTATATATAGAATCATAGATACCCGGGATTGAGTTACAGACTCGAATCTAATCGAAGGGATCACGGGGTTTATATATAGAATAATAAATACCCGGGATTGAGTTACAGACTGCAATCTAATCGAGGGGTTCGGGGAGTTTATATATAGAATAATCGATACCCGGGATTGAGTTACAGACTGGAATCTAATCGAGGGGTTCAGGGGGTTTATATATAGAATAATAAATACCTGGGATTGAGTTACAGACTGCAATCTAATCGAGGGGTTCAGTGGGTTTATATAGAGAATAATAGATATCCGGGATTGAGTTACAGACTGGAATCAAGAACAGTTGAAAATATCATTTTTCATGTGATGTGCTGAAGTGCAGGTTACAGAGGCTGATTCATGGAATGGGTAGTGTGAGTTTTTAAGCAGCTTTATCCCAAATATCAAATTTAATTTCTCATTGGAACTGTTTGATGTTTTCTTAGTCTTGACACAAATGGATAGGGACTCTTTGGACACTCACTGTTTGCAGCTTTTCACCATTTATAATGTAACCTGTTCCATCCTTTTTAAAGTGGGCAGCCACACATTTGCCTATAATGAAATCCATCTTTCACTATTTCACTCATTCACTTAAGGTGTACATATCTCTTTGGAATTTGAAGTGCAGGTTACAGATTGGATTGGAACTTTCTGCTTTAAGAATCATTAACAAAGTTTCACAGAGTTAAACATCAAAACTGACATTCTGAAACAGGAGAGGGCCCCACAACTTCAATTCTGTGATTGTCTTGAAACTGCAACAGACACAATCTTATGCAGTGATCAAAATCCTGCACCTTTATTCATCAATCCCATTTCCTATCTCTGTAGAAACTCCCTTCCACTGACAGATTCTGAGATCCATACTCAATCTCAAAAACCACCACAGAAAAGTGACTGCTTATTTTAAACAGTGAATCTGAACTATTTGAAGTTCTGACTCAGACACAGAATCGCAGAAATTTTGACTCTGTGGGATGAAAATTATCAGAATTACTTTGCAACATACAGGTAACCTGTAGTGACAGGAGGATACTTGTATGTTCAAAAGGGATTCGATAAAATGCCTCACAAAGCTTGTTACTCAGGACAAGAGCTCATACATTCCCCTAATCTCCCCACCCAGTTCCTCTCAGGATTTGATAATTTGATCAAGTCACCCCTGATGCTACTAAATTTCAGGGAATACAACCCGAGTTTGTGCAATCTCACTTTGCAATTTAACCCTTGGAATCCAGGTCTCATTCTGGCAAAGCTGTGATGCACTCGAACTGTCTAAACTGTCCCTGGAGTGTCGGACTAACCCGGGTCACTCACATACACCCAGGTCAGGTTCAAGACTCACCTGTCTCACTCGCTGAGAGGCTCCTGTATCACTGGCCTTATTGTAGTCGGATGCCGCGTTGGGAGCAGGACAGGAAGACGGGATTAGGATGACTGCTCATGTGGAGGGTAAACATGAGGAATCTATCAGAGAATCAGAACAGACCAGGGAGAATCAAACAAGGAAACTGATGTTCAATTTATTAGGCCTGATTTGTGGATTGTTTTTGTTTTGGGCGACAATGTTGCCAACAAACACTCCCAGAAAGGATGCAGCAGGGGCTAGATACAGAGTAAAGCTCCCTCGATACTGTCCCCATCAAACACTCCCAGGACTGGTACAGCACGGGGTTAGATACATAGTAAAGCTCCCTCGATGCTGTCCCCATCAAACACTCCCAGGAAAGGTACAGCACGGGGTTAGATACGGATAAAGCTCCCTCGATACTGTCCCCATCAAGCACTCCCAGGACAGGTACAGCACGGGGTTAGATACAGAGTAAAGCTCCCTCGATACTGTCCCCATCAAGCACTCCCAAGACAGGTAAGCACGGGGTTAGATACAGAGTAAAGCTCCCTCGATACTGTCCCCATCAAACACTCCCAGGACAGGTACAGCACGGGGTTAGATACAGAGTAAAGCTCCCTCAATACTGTACCCATCAAACACTCCTAGGACAGGAACAGCACGGGGTTAGATACAGAGTAAAGATCCCTCGATACTGTACCCATGAAACACTCCCAGGACAGGTACAGCACGGGGTAGATATAGAGTAGAGCTCCCTCTATACTGTCCCCATCAATACTCCCAGGACAGTTACAGCACGGGGTTAGACACAGAGTAAAGCTCCCTCTGCACTGTCCCAATCAAACACTCCTGGACAGGAACAGGACAGGGTTAGATACAGAGTAAACCTCCCTCTATACTCTCCCCATCAAACAGTCCCAGGACTGGTACAGCACGGGGTTACAATCAGAGTAAAGCTCCCCCTACACTGTGGACATCTTACACTCCCAGGGCTGGTACAGCACGGGGTTAGATACAGAATAAAATTCCCTCTACACTGTCTACATCAAACACTCCCAGGACTGGTACAGCTCAGGGTTAGATACAGAGTAAAGCTCACTCTATACTCTCCCCATCAAACACTCCCACGTCTGGTACAGCACGGGTTTAGATGCAGAGTACAGCTCCCCCTACACTCTGCCCATCTTACACTCCCAGGGCAGGTACAGTACGGGGTAAGATAAAGAGTAAATCTCCCCCTACACTGTGCCCATCATACACTCCCAGGGCAGGTACAGCACGGGGTGAGATACAGAGTAAAGCTCCCGCTAACCTGTCCCCATCAAACACTCCCAGGACTGGTACTGTCCGGGGTAAGATACAGTTTAAAGCTCCCTCGACACTGTCCCAATGAAGCACTCCCAGGGCAGGTACAGGACAGGCTTATATACAGAGTAAAGCACCCTCTAAACTGTCCCCATCAAACCCTCCCAGGACAGGTACAGCACGGGTTTAGATACAGAGTAAAGCTCCCTCTACACCGTCGCCATCAAACACTCCCAGGTTCATTACGGGGTTTGATACAGAATAAAGGTCCCACTGCACTGTCATCATCAAACACTCCCAGGGCAAGTACAGCACTGGGTTAGATACAGATTAAAGCTCCCTCTATACTGTCCCCATCAAACACTCCCTGGACAGGAACAGAACAGGGTTAGATACAGAGTAAAGCTCCCTCGATACTGTCCCCATCAAACACACCCAGGACAGGAACAGGACAGGGTTAGATACAGAGTAAAGCTACCTCTACACTTTCCCCATCAAACACACCCAGGGAAGGAAAAGCACTGGGTTAGATACAGAGTAAAGCTCCCTCTACACTGTCTGCATCAAACACTCCCATGTCCGGTACAGCACAGGGTTAGATACAGTGTAAAACTCCCTCTATACTCTCCCCATCAAACACTCCCAGGACTGGTACAGCACGGGTTTAGATACAGAGTAAATCTACCCCTACACTGTGGCCATCATACACTCCCAGGGCAGGTACAGCATGGGGTTAGATACAGAGTAAAGCTGCCTCTACACTGTCTCCATCAAACACTCCCAGGAATGGTACAGCTTAGGGTTAGATACAGAGTAAAGCTCCCTCTATACTATCCCCATCAAACACTCCCAGTACTGGTACAGCACGGGGTTAGATACAGAGTAAAGCTCCCCCTACACTGTGCCCAACATACACTCCCATGGCAGGTACAGCACGGGGTTAGATACAGAGTAAATTTCCCTCTAAGCTGTCCCCATCAAACACTCCCAGGACAGGTGCAGCACGGGGTTAGATACAGAGTAAAGCTCCCTCTACACGGTCCCCATCAAACACTCCCAGGGCAGGTACAGCACGGGGCTAGATAGAGAGTAAAGCTCCCTATATATAGAATATATAGAATAACAGATATATATATATAGAATAACAGATATATATATATAGAATAACAGATACCCGGGTGTGATTTACAGACTGGATTCTAATTGAGGAGTGTGGGGTGTTTTTATATAGGCTAACAGATACCCGGGAGTGAGCTACAAATTCGAATCTAACAGTGCTTTTCGGGATGGTTTAAATATAGATAATCAGATTGGTGAGAATGAGTTACCGACTGGAATCTAATCGAGGAGATCTGGGGGTTTATATATAGAATAACAGAAACCCGGGAGTGAGTTACAGACTGGAATCTAATCGAGGGGTTCAGGGGGTTTATATATAGAATAACAGATACCCGGGCGTGAGTTACAGACTGGAATCTAATCGAGGGGTTCAGGGGGTTTAAATATAGAATAACAGATTCCCCCGGAGGGAGTTACAGACTGGAATCTAATTGAGGGGTTCGGGTTGGTTTATATTTAGAATAACAGATACCCGGGAGTGAGTTACAGACTGGAATCTAATCGAGGAGATCTGGGGGTTTATATATAGAATAACAGAAACCCGGGAGTGAGTTACAGACTGGAATCTAATCGAGGGGTTCAGTGGGTTTATATATAGAATACCAGAAACCCGGGAGTGAGTTACAGACTGGAATCTCATCGAGAGTTTCGGGGGGTTTATACGTAGAATAACAGCTACCCGGGTGTGAGTTACAGACTGGAATCAAATCGTAGAGTTTGGGGTGGTTTATATATAGAACAACAGGCACCCGGGAGTGAGTTACAGACTGGAATCTAAAAGAGGGGGTTGGGTTGGTTTTTATTTTGAATAACAGATACCCGGGAGTGAGTTACAGAAGAGAATCTAATGGAGGGATTTGGTATGGTTTATACATAGAATAACACAACGGGAGTGAGTTACAGAGTGGAATCTCATCGAGGGGTTCGGGGTGGTTTATATATAGAATAACAGTTACCCGGGAATCAGTTACAGACTGGAATATAATCGAGGGGTTCAGAGGGTTTATATATAGAATCATAGATATCCGAGAGTATGTTACAGACTGGAATCTAATCGAGGGGTTCAGAGGGTTTATATATAGAATCATAGATATCCGAGAGTATGTTACAGACTGGAATCTAATCGAGGGGTTCAGAGGGTTTATATATAGAATCATAGATATCCGAGAGTATGTTACAGACTGGAATCTAATTGAGGGGTTCGGGGTGGTTTATATATAGAATAACAGTTACCCGGGAGTCAGTTACAGAATGGAATCTAATCGAGGGGTTCAGGGGGTTTATATATAGAATAATAAATACCTGGGATTGAGTTACAGACTGGAATCTAATCGAGGGGTTCAGGGGGTATATATGTAGAATAATTGATCCGGGGGATTGTGTTACAGACTGGAATCTAATCGAGGGGTTCAGGGGGTTTATATGTAGAATAATTGATTCCCGGGATTGAGTTACAGAGTGGAATGCAATCGAGGGGTTCGGGGGTTTATATATTGAATAATAGATTCCCGGGCTTGAGTTGCAGACTGGAATCTCATCGAGTGGTTCGGGGGTTTTATATATAGAATAACAGTTACCCGGGAGTGAGTTACAGTCTGGAATATAATCGAGGTGTTCAGAGGGTTTATATATAGAATCATAGATACACGAGAGTATGTTACAGACTGGAATCTAATCGAGGGGTTTGGGGAGTTGCTATATAGAATAACAGATTCTATACTCTGGAAAGAGAGGAAGAGTGGGTTGAGGTGAGAGGGAGAGTGGGTTGGGGACTGCGATTACTGCCAGTGTTTTGGGATTTTGTGTGAGATCAGGGTTTGTAACTGGAGTAACACAACCAACAGGGGAAAGAAATATAGATTTATTATTAAGCCAAAAATAAAGACAGGCCCTTGTTGAAACCATGTCTGTCCTGGAGTTAACCCTCAGTGGACAGGAGCAGCAAGGGGTCCTGTCCTGTGATTAACATTCAAAGGACAGGATCAGCAAGGGGTCCTGTCCGGGGATTAACATTCAAAGGACAGGATCAGCAAGGGGTCCTGTCCGCGGATTAACATTCAATGGACAGGGCTCCTAGGGGATAGAGTGAGCGACATTCCAAACATGTGCGAGAATCAGGGGGTGGGGTCTGTATCCAGCTCACTCAGGATAAATAAGGATCAGGATATTCCCAAACCAGTCCCAAACCAACAAACTCCCTGTGCACTCTCTCTATGGAGAGAGTGAACACTCTCCCCACTCTGGTTCAGTGTGTGTGTGTGTGTTTCTGTGTGTCTCAACCTGCTTTTGAACTGTGATTTGCTTGTGTTGGGAAGTTGCTGAGAGACTGACTTGAGAGTGGTAACTCTGGGATCTTGCTGTGCTATGTTGTGTTTTTTTTTTAAATGTCCTAGTTTTTGTCTTTTTAACCAATTTTATCTCATTTTCTCCTGAGAAATTTGTATTCTGAAAACTGGAAGGTGAGGATCCATAGAGGGAAAGTCTGGGACAAGGACAAGGAGCTTCTTCCAGAGGGGGATAGTCTGAGGCCTGGTCAACAGGCTTCACCCACGTGAGTTGTGTCTGTTTATTACCCCAATCAAGGTTTAATTTTCATATCTGAGACAGAGAGAGAGTGAGAGTGAGGGGGACAGAGATGTGAGTGAGATAGGAAGAGAGATACTGCGAGAAACACAGGGGATGGGAAAGGTCTCTCAATCTGTTTTAGCCTCTGGTTTATAACTGGGATATTTTTGTATTTGGATGTTGCTAAAAGATTGTGAGACTGTGAAGGGGGTGGGTGTGGGGGTGGAAACCTGGGCTCTTGCTGTGCTATTTTGTTTAGAAAAGTTCTTGCTTTGTGTTTTAGTCAATTCTTTTCTCTCTTTTCCCCAGGAATTTGGAGTTTGAAGACTGCAATGTGACTATGAATCCATGAGCAGGAGCTTTTCCCCAGCTTGGATGGATGGACTCAGGCCTGTTCCACACCCCCCACCCACCCACGTGAGTTGTGTCTCTTTATGACCCCGAGGTTTAATTTTAATCTCGGAGGGACCCTGGTTTTTGGTGCATCGATGAAGCGGTTTCTGTTAGATGATGGGGTGCTGGATTTTGAAAGCCTGGGGTTAAAATACCCCGGCCTTGCGATTAGTCACAAACACATTAACCCTTTGGTGTGTGACAAAGAGGAGATTAAAAATCTGAAATCTGAAGCTATTTAAAAGGTTGTTATAATTGCAAAATAAGACAGGTGGGGAGACAGTGCGATGAAGTGGAATCTGTTCAATCAGATTCACAGGGGCCATTACTGTTCAGTTTACTGACATTCTGACTTTAGTTTTACCTTTGTGATTTTCTGTGTCTTTCTCCCTCCAGCTTTTCTCCCTCTCTCTCTCTCCAGATCTCTTTGTGCCCATTTTAAACTTTAATCAACACAAACTGACCAGAAACAGCAATGTGATTTGTCATTATTTTAAATGGGGAGACAGGAACATTTCATCTCTCATTTCAATGCAGAGCACATGAGACAGGGGGAAGGAAAATAGAAAGATGGATAGAGAGAACGAGCGAGAAAGAGGGATGGAGAAAGAGAGGACAGGGACAAGGGCCTAGATAGGAGCATCCATCTTTACCCTGAATGTGAGAGACGGGAGCAGAGATAGAAAAGGGAGGGAGTGATTGAAACAGGGAGAGAGAGGGAAGCCGACGGGAGTGGAGGTGTAAAAACAGGAGGGGGTGTGGGAAAGAGAGACAGGGTCTGATGGTCTCCAGTGTGTAGTCACAAGCCACCTCCACTCACATCCTCTGAGATAGAATGAGATTTTAAAATAAATCCTGGGACGGTAATTTTAAAAAGTGTCCCAAAGGAATGAGCAGCCCCTTCCCAAACTGAAAGAGGGAGTTTAGCACCTTCTGGAGACTGATGGAGGGGGGACAGAGGGAACCATTTTAATTCAATTTATGCAGTTAAATGTCCTTGCTTTTGTTCTTTCAACAAAATTTATCCCTTTTTCTCCTGAGAAATTTGTATTCTGAAAACTGGAAGGTGAGGATCCATAGAGGGAAAGTCTGGGACAAGGACAAGGAGCTTCTTCCAGAGGGGGATAGTCTGAGGCCTGGTCCACAGGCTTCACTCACATGAATTGTGTCTGTTTATTACCCCAATCGAGGTTTAATTTTCATCTCTGAGAGACAGAGAGAGAGAGAGAGCGAGGGGGACAGAGATGTAAGTGAGATAGGAAGAGAGATACAGAGAGAAACACAGGGGATGGGAAATGTCTCTGAATTTGTTTTAGCCTCTGGTTTATAACTGGGATATTTTTGTATTTGGATGTTGCTAAGAGGTTGTGTAACTGTGAAGGGGTCGGTATGGGGGGGATGGAATCCTGGGCTCTTGCTGTGCTATTTTGTTTAGAAATGTTCTTGCTTTGTGTTTTAGTCAATTCTTTTCCCTCTCTCTTTTCCCCAGGAATTTGGAGTTTGAAGACTGCAATCTGACTATGAATCCATGGGCAGGAGCTTTTCCCCAGCTTGGATGGATGGACTCAGGCCTGTTCCACACTCCCCACCCACCCACGTGAGTTGTGTCTCTTTATGACCCCTAGTTATAATTTTAATCTGGGAGGGACCCTGGTTTTTGGTTCATCGATGAAGCGGTTTCTGTTAGATGATGGGGTGCTGGATTTTGAAACCCTGGGGTTAAAATATCCCGGCCTCGCGATTAGTCAGAAACACATTAACCCTTTTGTGTGTGGCAAAGAGGAGATTAAAAATCTGAAACCTGAGGCTGTTTAAAAGCTTGTTATAATTCCAAAATAAGACAGGGAGTTTAGCACCTTCTGGAGACTGATGGGTGGACAGGGGGAACTATAAATGTAAAACATGGCCAGTGTGGTGTGGTGAGGGTGGGGAGAGAACAGCCCCCAGTCTCTACCTCTCCAGCTTGTTCCCTCTCAATGTGATTTGTCGTTACTTTAATTGGGTTGGGGGAGGGTGTTGGGAGGGGAGAGAGAGACGGGGTGAGGCCCATTCCCCTCTCACTGTCCCGCAATCCTCAGCCAATACATTTTTAACTGGTCATGAGCAGGTGGGTAGTGGGATCTTGCTGTGTACACATGGTCTCCACCCCCCCGCCCTGTTCTTTGCCCCCCACAAGAGTGACAACACTTTCAAAATAAAAGATTGAGGGAAAGGAGGAGGGTGCGGAGGGAGGGATGATGAAGGCAGAGATAGAGGAGGGTGTGGAGGGAGGGGGATAGACTGAGGCCTGGTCCACAGGCTTCACCCACGTGAGTTGTGTCTGTTTATTACCGCAATCGAGGTTTAATTTCCATCTCTGAGACACAGAGTGAGAGAGTGAATGAGTGAGGGGGGCAGAGGTGTGAGTGAGATAAGAAGACAGATACAGAGAAAAACACAGGGGATGGGAAAGGTCCTCAATCTGTTTTCGCCTCTGGTTTATAACTGGGATATTTTGGTATTTGGATGTTGCTAAGAGGTTGTGTAGCTTTGAAGGGGAGGGGGTGGGTGTGGGGGTGGAATCCTGGGCTCTTGCTGTGCTATTTTGTTTAGAAATGATCTTGCTTTGTGTTTTAGTCCATTCTTTTCCCTCTCTCTTTTCCCCAGGAATTTGGAGTTTGAAGACTGCAATGTGACTTTGAATCCATGGGCAGGAGCTTTTCCCCAGCTTGGATGGATGGTCCCAGGCCTGTTCCACACCCCCCACCCACCCACGTGAGTTGTGTCTCTTTATGACCCCGAGGTTTAATTTTAATCTCGGAGGGACCCTGGTTTTTGGTGCATCGATGAAGCGGTTTCTGTTAGATGATGGGGTGCTAGATTTTGAAACCCTGGGGTTAAAATATCCCGGCCTTGCGATTAGTCACAAACACATTAACCCTTTGGTGTGTGACAAAGAGGAGATTAAAAATCTGAAATCTGAAGCTGTTAAAAAGCTTGTTATAATTGCAAAATAAGACAGGTGGGGAGACAGTGCGATGAAGTGGAATCTGTTCAATCAGATTCACAGGGGCCATTACTGTTCAGTTTACTGAGATTCTGACTTTAGTTTTACCTGTGTGATTTTCTGTGTCTTTCTCCCTCCAGTTTTTCTCTCTCCCTCTCTCTCTCTCTCCAGCTGTCTTTGTGCCCATTTTAAACTTTAATCAACAAAAACTGACCAGAAACAGCAATGTGATTTGTCATTATTTTAAATGGGGAGACAGGAACATTTCATCTCTCATTTCAATGCAGAGCACATGAGACAGGGGGAAGGAAAATAGAAAGATGGACAGAGAGAACGAGCGAGAAAGAGGGATGGAGAAAGAGAGGACAGGGACAAGGGCCTCGATAGGAGCATCCATCTTTACCCTGAATGTGAGAGACGGGAGCAGAGATAGAAAAGAGAGGGAGTGATTGAAACAGAGAGAGAGAGGGAGGCCGACGGGAGTGGAGGTGTAAAAACAGGAGGGGGTGTGGGAAAGAGAGACAGGGTCTGATGGTCTCCAGTGTGTAGTCACAAGCCACCTCCACTCACATCCTCTGAGATAGAATGAGATTTTAAAATAAATCCTGGGATGGTAATTTTAAAAAGTGTCCCAAAGGAATGAGCAGCCCCTTCCCAAACTGAAAGAGGGAGTTTAGCACGTTCTGGAGTCTGATGGTGGGGGGGACAGGGGGAACTATTTTAATTCAATTTATGCAGTTAAATGTCCTTGCTTTTGTCCTTTCAACAAAGTTTATCTCTTTTTCTCCTGAGAAATTTGTATTCTGAAAACTGGAAGGTGAGGATCCATAGAGGGAAAGTCTGGGACAAGGACAAGGAGCTTCTTCCAGAGGGGGATAGTCTGAGGCCTGGTCCACTGGCTTCACCCACATGAATTGTGTCGGTTTATTACCCCAATCGAGCTTTAATTTTCATCTCTGAGAGACAGAGAGAGAGAGAGAGAGAGAGGAGGACAGAGATGTGAGTGAGATACAGAGAGATACAGAGAGAAACACAGGGGATGGGAAATGTCTCTGAATTTGTTTTAGCCTCTGGTTTATAACTGGGATATTTTTGTGTTTGGATGTTGCTAAGAGGTTGTGTAACTGTGAAGGGGTCGGTATGGGGGGGGATGGAATCCTGGGCTCTTGCTGTGCTATTTTGTTTAGAAATGATCTTGCTTTGTGTTTTAGTCCAATCTTTTCCCTCTCTCTTTTCCCCAGGAATTTGGAGTTTGAAGACTGCAATGTGACTTTGAATCCATGGGCAGGAGCTTTTCCCCAGCTTGGATGGATGGTCTCAGGCCTGTTCCACATCCCCCCACCCACCCACGTGAGTTGTGTCTCCTTATGACCCCGATGTTTAATTTTAATCTCGGAGGGACCCTGGTTTTTGGTGCATCGATGAAGCGGTTTCTGTTAGATGATGGGGTGCTGGATTTTGAAACCCTGGGGTTAAAATATCCCGGCCTTGCGATTAGTCACAAACACATTTACCCTTTTGTGTGTGGCAAAGAGGAGATTAAAAATCTGAAACCTGAGGCTGTTAAAAGCTTGTTATAATTCCAAAATAAGAGAGGGAGTTTAGCACCTTCTGGAGACTGATGGGTGGACAGGGGGAACTATAAATGGAACTATAAATGTAAAACATGGCCAGTGTGGTGTGGTGAGGGTGGGGAGAGAGCAGCCCCCAGTCTCTGCCTCACCAGCTTGTTCCCTCTCAATGTGATTTGTCGTTACTTTAATTGGGGTTGGGGGAGGGTGTTGGGGGGAAAGAGAGAGAGAGAGGGGGTGAGGCCCATTCCCCTCTCACTGTCCCGCAATCCTGAGCCAATACATTTTTAACTGGTCATGAGCAGGTGGGTAGTGGGATCTTGCTGTGTACACATGGTCTCCACCCCCGCCCTGTTCTTTGCCCCCCACAAGAGTGACCACACTTTCAAAATAAAAGATTGAGGGAAAGGAGGAGGGTGCGGAGGGAGGGATGATGGAGGCAGAGATAAAGGAGGGTGCGGAGGGAGGGGAATAGACTGAGGCCTGGTCCACAGGCTTCACCCACGTGAGTTGTGTCTGTTTATTACCCCAATCGAGGTTTAATTTCCATCTCTGAGACACAGAGTGAGAGAGTGAATGAGTGAGGGGGGCAGAGGTGTGAGTGAGATAGGAAGAGAGAGACAGAGAGAAACATAGGGGATGGGAAAGGTCCTCAATCTGTTTTCGCCTCTGGTTTATAACTGAGATATTTTTGTGTTTGGATGTTGCTAAGAGGTTGTGTAACTGTGAAAGAGGGGGTGGGGGTGGGGGTGGAATCCTGGACTCTTGCTGTGCTATTTTGTTTAGAAATGATCTTGCTTTGTGTTTTAGTCAATTCTTTTCCCTCTCTCTTTTCCCCAGGAATTTGGAGTTTGAAGACTGCAATGTGACTATGAATCCATGGGCAGGAGCTTTTCCCCAGCTTGGATGGATGGTCTCAGGCCTGTTCCACATCCCCCCCACCCACCCACGTGAGTTGTGTCTCCTTATGACCCCGATGTTTAATTTTAATCTCGGAGGGACCCTGGTTTTTGGTGCATCGATGAAGCGGTTTCTGTTAGATGATGGGGTGCTGGATTTTGAAACCCTGGGGTTAAAATATCCCGGCCTTGCGATTAGTCACAAACACATTTACCCTTTTGTGTGTGGCAAAGAGGAGATTAAAAATCTGAAACCTGAGGCTGTTAAAAGCTTGTTATAATTCCAAAATAAGACAGTTTAGCACCTTCTGGAGACTGATGGGTGGACAGGGGGAACTATAAATGTAAAACATGGCCAGTGTGGTGTGGTGAGGGTGGGGAGAGAGCAGCCCCCAGTCTCTGCCTCTCCAGCTTGTTCCCTCTCAATTGTGATTTGTTGTTACTTTAATTGGGGTTGGGGGAGGGTGTTGGGGGGGTGGGGGGTGGGGAGAGAGGGTGGGGGGGTGGGAGAGAGAATGGGGGTGAGGCCCATTCCCCACTCACTGTCCCGCAATCCTCAGCCAATACATTTTTAACTGGTCATGAGCAGATGTGTAGTGGGATCTTGCTGTGTATACATGGTCTCCACCCCCGCCCTGTTCTTTGCCCCCCACAAGAGTGACCACACTTTCAAAATAAAAGATTGAAGGAAAAGAGGAGGGTCCGGAGGGAGGGATGATGGAGGCAGAGATAGAGGAGTGTGCGGAGAGAGGGGGATAGACTGAGGCCTGGTCCACAGGCTTCACCCACGTGTGTTGTGTCTGTTTATTACCCCAATCGAGGTTTAATTTCCATCTCTGAGACACAGAGTGAGAGAGTGAATGAGTGAGGGGGACAGAGATGTGAGTGAGATAGGAAAAGAGATACAGAGAGAAACACAAGGGATGGGAAAGGTCTCTCAATCTGTTTTAGCCTCTGGTTTATAACTGAGATATTTTTGTATTTGGATGTTGCTAAGAGGTTGTGTAACTGTGAAAGAGGGGGTGGGGGTGGGGGTGGATGGGCTCTTGCTGTGCTATTTTGTTTAGAAATGATCTTGCTTAGTGTTTTAGACAATTCTTTTCCCTCTCTCTTTTCCCCTGGAATTAGGAATTTGAAGACTGCAATGTGACTATGAATCCATGAGCAGGAGCTTTTCCCCAGCTTGGATGGATGGACTCAGGCCTGTTCCACACCCCCCCACCCACCCACCCACGTGAGTTGTGTCTCTTTATGACTCCGAGGTTTAATTTTACTCTGGGAGGGACCCTGGTTTTTGGTTCATCGATGAAGCGGTTTCTGTTAGATGATGGGGTGCTGGATTTTGAAAGCCTGGGGTTAAAATATCCCGGCCTTGCGATTAGTCACAAACACATTAACCCTTTGGTGTGTGACAAAGAGGAGATTAAAAATCTGAAACCTGAGGCTGTTTAGAAGCTTGTTATAATTCCAAAATAAGACAGTGAGTTTAGCACCTTCTGGAGACTGATGGGAGGACAGGGGGAACCATTTTAATACAGTTTACGCAGCTTCTGTGTGTGGATTTCTCTCTCTCTCTCCATCCTCCTGATCTTGCTGCGCCCACAGGGGCCTGTGGCCTTTCCCCACATGAGAGAGAGAGAAAGGAGAGGTCAGGGGAAAGAGGGGAGAGATAACAAAACAGAGCGGAGATGGTGTGGGTAGGTGAGAAGACACAGGGTCCGGGGGGAGAGAGAGAGGGCTCCTCGTGTGCAGTCACTGCCCAGCTCCCAGTCAGGGCCTTCCAGAAAGTGGGATTTGACCCCAACTGAAATCCCGAGGCAGTGATTTGAAAATGTCTCCTGAGAGAATCCAGCTGCTCCCCAGTTTGAGTTTCAGCCCTTTCAGGGGGTTGTGGTGGTGGGGAGGGAGGGAACTGAGGGGATGGCCCCCAGACTGGGGAATTCCCACGGGGAAGGCGGGGAGAGAGAGGCTTTCACAGCAGGTGTGGAGATAGGGAAAGTCATGGGATCCTGCTGTGTAAAAAAATAAAACAAAGAGGCCGCCAGCCTTTCCTGAACTGCATCAGTGACCACACTTGATAGAAATGGGTTCATGGAGGGTGAAGCAGTCGGACACAGAGAGAGAGAGAGAGGGAGAGGGAGAGGGCCTGAAATGAGAACCCGGAGCCTGTGCGAAGGTTTCTTCTCACCCCCCAGAGTCATGTCGGTGTGTGTTAGACAGGCCGGGCCACGGGCTTTCCTGGGTTAAATGGAAGGGGCAGCAGCCATTTCAATTGAGTTTAATGTAGATCTGATGGTGCGGGCTGGTGGTGAGGGTGGGGGGAGAGCAGCCCCCAGTCTCTGTCTCTCCAGCTTGTTCCCTCTCTCCCTCTCTCTCTCCAGCCAATTCTGTCCATAATTCATCTTTTAATAAAATGTATAAAAACACCAATGTGATTTGTCGTTACTTTAATTGGGGGTGGGGGAGGGTGTTGGGACGGTAGAGAGAGAGGGGGTGAGGCCCATTCCCCACTCACTGTCCCGCTATCCTCAGCCAATACATTTTTAACTGGTCATGAGCAGGTGGGGAGTGGGATCTTGCTGTGTACACATGGTCTCCACCCCCCCCCCACCCTGTTCCTTGCCCCCCACAACAGTGACAACACTTTCAAAATAAAACATTGAGGGAAAGGAGGAGGATGCGGAGGGAGGGATGATGGGGTCAGAGAGAGAGGAGGGTGCGGAGGGAGGGGGATAGACTGAGGCCTGGTCCACAGGCTTCACCCACGTGAGTTGTGTCTGTTTCTTACCCCAATCGAAGTTTAATTTCCATCTCTGAGACACAGAGTGAGAGAGTGAATGAGTGAGGGGGACAGAGATGTGAGTGAGATAGGAAGAGAGATACAGAGAGAAACACAGGGGATGGGAAAGGTCTCTCAATCTGTTTTACCCTCTGGTTTATAATTGGGATATTTTTGTATTTGGATGTTGCTAAGAGGTTGTGTAACTGTGAAAGAGGGGGTGGGTGTGGGGGTGGAATCCTGGGCTCTTGCTGTGCTATTTTGTTTAGAAATGTTCTTGCTTTGTGTATTTAGTCAATTCTATCCCCTCTCTTTTTTCCCAAGGAATTTGGAGTTTGAAGACTGCAATGTAACTATGAATCCATGAGCAGGAGCTTTTCCCCAGCTTGGATGGATGGACTCAGGCCTGTTCCACACCCCCCCAAACACCCACGTGAGTTGTGTCTCTTTATGACCCCGAGGTTTAATTTTAATCTCGGAGGGACCCTGGTTTTTGGTTCATCGATGAAGCGGTTTCTGTTAGATGATGGGGTGCTGGATTTTGAAACCCTGGGGTTAAAATACCCCGGCCTTGCGATTATTCACAAACACATTAACCCTTTGGTGTGTGACAAAGAGGAGATTAAAAATCTGAAACCTGAGGCTGTTTAGAAGCTTGTTATAATTCCAAAATAAGAGAGGGAGTTTAGCACCTTCTGGAGACTGATGGGTGGACAGGGGGAACCATTTTAATACAGTTTACGCAGCTTCTGTGTGTGGATTTCTCTCTCTCGCTCCATCCTCCTGATCTTGCTGTGCCCACAGGGGCCTGTGGCCTTTCCCCACATGAGAGAGAGAGAAAGGAGAGGTCAGGGGAAAGAGGGGAGAGATAACAAAACAGAGCGGAGTTGGTGTGGGTAGGTGAGAAGACACAGGGTCCGGGGGGAGAGAGAGAGGGCTCCTCGTGTGCAGTCACTGCCCAGCTCCCAGTCAGGGCCTTCCAGAAAGTGGGATTTGACCCCAACTGAAATCCCGAGGCAGTGATTTGAAAATGTCTCCTGAGAGAATCCAGCTGCTCCCCAGTTTGAGTTTCAGCCCTTTCAGGGGGTTGTGGTGGTGGGGAGGGAGGGAACTGAGGGGATGGCCCCCAGACTGGGGAATTCCCACGGGGAAGACGGGGAGGGAGAGGCTTTCTCAGCAGGTGTGGAGATAGGGAAAGTCATGGGATCCTGCTGTGTTAAAAAATAAAAAAAAGAGGCCGCCAGCCTTTCCTGAACTGCAACAGTGACCACACTTGATAGAAATGGGTTCATGGAGGGTGAAGCAGTCGGACACAGAGGGAGAGGGAGAGGGAGAGGGCCTGAAATGAGAACCCGGAGCCTGTGCGAAGGCTTCTTCTCACCCCCCAGAGTAATGTCGGTGTGTGTTAGACAGGCCGGGCCACGGGCTTTCCTGGGTTAAATGGAAAGGGCAGCAGCCATTTCAATTGGGTTTAATGTAGATCTGAGGGTGCGGGCTGGTGGTGAGGGTGGGGAGAGAGCAGTCCCCAGTCTCTGTCTCTCCAGCTTGTTCCCTCTCTCCCTCTCTCTCTCCACCCAATTCTGTCCATAATTCATCTTTCTATAAAATGTATAAGAAAACCAATGTAATTTGTCGTTACTTTAATTGGGGGTGGGGGAGGGTGTTGGGGGTGGGGGAGAGAGAGGGGGTGAGGCCCATTCCCCACTCACTGTCCCGCTATCCTCAGCCAATACATTTTTAACTGGTCATGAGCAGGTGGGGAGTGGGATCTTGCTGTGTACACATGGTCTCCACCGCCCCCCCCCTCCGCCCTGTTCCTTGCCCCCCACAACAGTGACAACACTTTCAAAATAAAAGTTGAGGGAAAGGAGAGTGCGGAGGGAGGGGTGATGGGGTCAGAGAGAGAAGAGGGTGCGGAGGGAGGGGGATAGACTGAGGCCTGGTCCACAGGCTTCACCCACGTGAGTTGTGTCTGTTTCTTACCCCAATCGAGGTTTAATTTCCATCTCTGAGACACAGAGTGAGAGTAAGTTAGTGAGGGGGACAGAGATGTGAGTGAGATAGGAAGAGAGATACAGAGAGAAACACAGGGGATGGGAAAGGTCTCTCAATCTGTTTTAGCCTCTGGTTTATAACTGGGATATTTTTGTATTTGGATGTTGCTAAGAGATTGTGTAACTGTGAAGGGGAGGGGAGGAGGGGGGGTGGAATCCTGGGCTCTTGCTGTGCTATTTTGTTTAGAAATGTTCTTGCTTTGTGTATTTAGTTAATTCTTTTCCCTCTCTCTTTTCCCCAGGAATTTGGAGTTTGAAGACTGCAATGTGACTATGAATCCATGGGCAGGAGCTTTTCCCCAGCTTGGATGGATGGTCTCAGGCCTGTTCCACACCTCCCCACCCACCCACGTGAGTTGTGTCTCTTTATGACCCCGAGGTTTAATTTTAATCTCGGAGGGACCCTGGTTTTTGGTGCATCGATGAAGCGGTTTCTGTTAGATGATGGGGTGCTGGATTTTGAAACCCTGGGGTTACAATATCCCGGACTTGCGATTAGTCACAAACACATTAACCCTTTGGTGTGTGACAAAGAGGAGATTAAAAATCTGAAATCTGAAGCTGTTTAAAAGCTTGTTATAATTGCAAAATAAGACAGGTGGGGAGACAGTGCGATGAAGTGGAAACTGTTCAATCAGATTCACAGGGGCCACTACTGTTCAGTTTACTGACATTCTGACTTTAGTTTTACCTGTGTGATTTTCTGTGTCTTTCTCCCTCCAGCTTTTCTCTCTCTCTCTCTCTTTCTCCAGCTCTCGTTGTGCCCATTTTAAAATTTAATCAACAAAAACTGACCAGAAACAGCAATGTGATTTGTCATTATTTAAAATGGGGAGACAGGAACATTTCTTCTCTCATTTCAATGCAGAGCACATGAGACAGAGGGAAGGAAAATAGAAAGATGGACAGAGAGAACGAGCGAGAAAGAGGGATGGAGAAAGAGAGGACAGGGACAAGGGCCTAGATAGGAGCATCCATCTTTACCCTGAATGTGAGAGACGGGAGCAGAGAGAGAAAAGGGAGGGAGTGATTGAAACAGAGAGAGAGGGAAGCCGACGCGAGTGGAGGTGTAAAAACAGGAGGGGGTGTGGGAAAGAGAGACAGGGTCTGATGGTCTCCAGTGTGTAGTCACAAGCCACCTCCACTCACATCCTCTGAGATAGAATGAGATTTTAAATTAAATCCTGGGATGGTAATTTTAAAAAGTGTCCCAAAGGAATGTGCAGCCCCTTCCCAAACTGAAACAGGGAGTTTAGCACCTTCTGGAGACTGATGGGGTGACAAAGGGAACCATTTTAATTCAATTTATGCAGTTAAATGTCCTTGCTTTTGTCTTTTTAACCAATTTTACCTCTTTTTCTCCTGAGAAATTTGTATTCTGAAAACTGGAAGGTGAGGATCCATAGAGGGAAAGTCTGGGACAAGGACAAGGAGCTTCTTCCAGAGAGGGATAGTCTGAGGCCTGGTCCACAGGCTTCACCCACATGAGTTGTGTCTGTTTATTTCCCCAATCGAGGTTTAATTTTCATCTCTGAGAGACAGAGAGAGATAGAGAGAGATTGAGGGGGACAGAGATGTGAGTGAGATAGGAAGAGAGATACAGAGAGAAACACAGGGGATGGGAAAGGTCTCTCAATCTGTTTTAGCCTCTGGTTTATAACTGAGATATTTTTGTATTTGGATGTTGCTAAGAGATTGTGTAATTGTGAAGGGGAGGGGAGGGGAGGAGGGGGGTGTTTAATCCTGGGCTCTTGCTGTGCTATTTTGTTTAGAAATGTTCTTGCTTTGTGTTTTAGACAATTCTTTTCTCTCTCTCTTTTCCCCAGGAATTTGGAGTTTGAAGACTGCAATGTGACTATGAATCCATGGGCAGGAGCTTTTCCCCAGCTTGGATGGATGGACTCAGGCCTGTTCCACACCCCCCACCCACCCACGTGAGTTGTGTCTCTTTATGACCCCGAGGTTTAATTTTAATCTGGGAGGGACCCTGGTTTTTGGTGCATCGATGAAGCGGTTTCTGTTAGATGATGGGGTGCTGGATTTTGAAAGCCAGGGGTTAAAATATCCTGGCCTTGCGATTAGTCACAAACACATTAACCCTTTGGTGTGTGACAAAGAGGAGATTGAAAATCTGAAACCTGAAGCTATTTAGAGGCTTGTTATAATTCCAAAATAAGAGAGGGAGTTTAGCACCTTCTGGAGACTGATGGGTGGGACAGGGGGAACCATTTTAATTCAGTTTACGCAGCTTCTGTGTGTGGATTTCTCTCTCTCTCTCCATCCTCCTGATCTTGCTGTGCCCACAGGGGCCTGTGGCCTTTCCCCACATGAGAGAGAGAGAAAGGAGAGGTCAGGGGAAAGAGGGGGAGAGATAACAAAACAGAGCGGAGATGATGTGGGTAGGTGAGAAGACACTGGGTCCGGGGGGAGAGAGAGAGGGCTCCTCGTGTGCAGTCACTGCCCAGCTCCCAGTCAGGGCCTTCCAGAAAGTGGGATTTGACCCCAACTGAAATCCCGAGGCAGTGATTTGAAAATGTCTCCTGAGAGAATCCAGCTGCTCCCCAGTTTGAGTTTCAGCCCTTTCAGGGGGTTGTGGTGGTGGGGAGGGAGGGGACTGAGGGGATGGCCCCCAGACTGGGGAATTCCCACGGGGATGACGGGGAGGGAGAAGCTTTCTCAGCAGGTGTGGAGATAGGGAAAGTCATGGGATCCTGCTGTGTAAAAAAATAAAACAAAGAGGCCGCCAGCCTTTCCTGAACTGCAACAGTGACCACACTTGATAGAAATGGGTTCATGGAGGGTGAAGCAGTCGGACACACAGAGAGAGAGAGAGAGGGAGAGGGAGAGGGCCTGAAATGAGAACCTGGAGCCTGTGCGAAGGCTTCTTCTCACCCCCCAGAGTCATGTCGGTGTGTGTTAGACAGGCCGGGCCACGGGCTTTCCTGGGTTAAATGCAAGCGGCAGCAGCCATTTCAATTGAGTTTAATGTAGATCTGAGGGTGCGGGCTGGTGGTGAGGGTGGGGAGAGAGCAGCCCCCAGTCTCTGTCTCTCCAGCTTGTTCCCTCTCTCCCTCTCTCTCTCCAGCCAATTCTGTCCATAATTCATCTTTCAATAAAATGTATAAAAACACCAATGTGATTTGTCGTTACTTTGATTGGGGGTGGGGGAGGGTGTTGGGACGGTAGAGAGAGAGGGGGTGAGGCCCATTCCCCACTCACTGTCCCGCTATCCTCAGCCAATACATTTTTAACTGGTCATGAGCAGGTGGGGAGTGGGATCTTGCTGTGTACACATGGGGGCAGAGAGAGAGGTGGGTGCAGAGGGAGGAGTGATGGGGGCAGAGAGAGAGAAAGAGGAACAGAATGAGGGAGACTTCGACAGAGAGGGGGTGGGGATGTTGGGGCCTCGGGGGCAGGGGAAGGAGACACAGGGTCTGGGGGTCTCCCCCTCCATTGTGGGACCGCTCGTGGGATCCTGCTGTGCAAATTGTCTTAGTTGCAACTCTAGTAACTATTTGATTGACTGGGGGATGTGATTGTGGAACTATAAATGTAAAAGATGGCCAGTGTGGTGTGGATTTTTGTCGATGGTGAGACAGGAACTTTACAGAGTGCCCTTTCTATCCAGCACTCACAGGGGCGGGGAATTAAAAAGGCCGGAACTTGTACCCGGGTCTAATTCACCAAGAGCACAGGGCCCGTGTCTGAGAGCAATTCACGTCACGGTGAAAGGTAAAGGCCCGGCAGCCAATTTAATTCACTTCACCGATCTCTGACTGTCAAATTCTCAGTCTCCTCTCTCCCCCTCGGTCTCTCCAATGGGGGAAGAGAGAGAGAGAGAGTAAGGGGGGAGTGAGTGAGGTGAAACAGAGGGGCTGAGATTGCAAAACAAGAGGAGGGGGTGTGAATAGACACAGGATCTGGGGGTCTCCAATGTGTAGACTCTGCCCAGCTCCCAGTCACATCTTTTAGAAAAGGCTGAATTGCGAAAATGAATCCAGGGACAGTGAAGCAAGTGACTCACTAACAATGAGAGCATTTTAAACATTCATTCATTCACTGCAAAGCGCTCAGTCTTTCTGAGGTTCTGAAGGGGTCGGGGGTCTTCACTGTCTTAGTCCCTCTCCATACTGTGCCACAACCAGTTAATTGATTAAAAATGTGCTGATTGGACTGATTTCTTGTCCCTCGGGAGCCCTTTACCAAGTCCTAACTGTGAGAGTGTGTAAAAGTTTGTGCTAATTCCTGAATAATGCTGGTGTTTTAGGCAGGGCGATGAATTGGGAGGTGGAACAGTCATTTGAATTCAGTCTCTCTAGGATGTGTCCCTACGTTACAACAGAGAGAGAGGGGGGAGATTGAGGGAAACAGGAAAAGACAGTGAAACAGAGGCAGGGGGTTGGGGGTGAGGAAGAGACACAGGGTCTGGGGGGTGGTTAGGGGAGGGTCTCCAGTGTGGAGTCAGTGCCCAGCTCCCAGTCTCTGCAGAAAAGCCTCAGTCACACCCTCCCGGGGACGCCTGGTTTGTAAAAATCGATGCTGGGACGGAGATTTCAAAAAGTCTCCCCCAGGAAGCAGCAGCTTGTTCCCGGTTTGAAGAGAAGGAGTTTAGGTGTTTCTGGGGATGTGTCCGGACTCAGAGCACACATGGTGCCCGTGGGCGGGGGAGAGGGGGAAGAGGGAGGGTTACAGCAGGCATGAGGCTGGGGAAGGAAATGTGTCTCCCTGTTCCCATCCGGATAGCATTACATTGCTGCCTGTGGGATCCCCCTGTGCAGAAACGGCCTGCAGCTTTTCCTGAACTGCAACAGGGAACACACGACGTTTCTGGGGGAAGGGGTGGCATTTCCCTGTCTCTGTCACTCCAGCTTTCTCTCTCCCTCTCTCTTTCCAGACATTTCTTTCTCTGCTTCATCTTGTAGTAAACTGACAGGAAAGTCATAATGTGATTTGTCGATATTTGAATTGGGGGGGTTAAGGGGGAGTGGGTCCCATTTCCCTCTCACTCCTTCCAGCCCTGCCTGTGAGGTTTGGGCTGAGCTGTGGAGGGAGAGGAATGTTCTGTTAGACTGGGGCCTCTTCCTGTCCCTGAGCTTTAATGCAGCCTCTGCGACTAGGCCCAATTCACGGCCTCTATTCAGGCCCCTCGGGAGGGTCTGTGCATTGGCTGAACTCCCCAATAAAGGCCCGTGTTTCAGGCCATGAATGTGACGGTGAAACAAAATGTGCAGCAGCCTCTTGAATCCATTTGATTGAGGATGTGATTGTGCGTTTTCCTGCTGTCTCTCTCTCTCTCTCTCTCTCTCGATTGTGAGTTATCAGGGAGGGAGGGAGAGAGAAAGGGGAGAGGGAGGGAAACAGGGAGAGAGAGGGACAGGGAGGGGAGAGACGAGGATCTGGGGGTCTCCGGCGTGCAGTCACTGCCCAGCTCCCAGCCTCTGGAGAAAAGACCCTCACTCCCAGCCTCCCAGAAGTTTGGATTAGTGAAAAGAAACTGTGTCACTGAGGGGCCAATCTGTGCCAGTTTGTTTCAAGATATTTCTCTGCCCTTTCCTTTTCCATCAATTCTCAGTCTAAACCAATCTGATCTGACTGTGAGCGCACTGCAGTGTGTGGGATCTTTCTGTGCGCAAATACCAAACAGGTTTTCCCAAATGACCACCAGGGAGCACACTTTGAAAATGAATTCCCCGACTGGTGAAGCAGGCGGGAGGGCCTGAAGTGAAACTTGTTCAAGTGAGGCTGTTTCCCCGAATAATGCTGCTGTATTAGACACTGCGATGAATTGAGGCTTGAATGAAATGTGCGGGAAGCATTTTAAATTGAGTTTATTGAGGCCCTGACTGTGGATTTCTCTCTCTCTGCCTCTCCATATTCTGGCATGGGAGAAACAGAGAGAGAGAGAGAGAGACAGAGGGAGAGAGGGAGGGAGGGAGAGAGAGAGAGGTGGGAAAGAGGAAAGATTGAGGGAACTATTGAGTGGGAGGTTAACAGATGGTGGGAGGGGACGGTTATGAGGGAGAGAGACAGACAGCATCTGGGGTTTGTCCAGTCCATGTCCCTCGTGGGGCTGTTTGTGGGATCCTGCTGTGTTTAATTCCAGTGATTTCTCTCAAGCCTCAAAAAGTCTCAAAAAGTTGCAATACAATCAGTTCCACCCAGCCGACCCCAGTTTAAAAGAGGTAGATTAGACTTTTCTGGGGGTGAGGGAAGGAAGGATACCTGGCTAACATCACCTGGCTTGTGGGATCTTGCTGTGCTTGTCTGGCCTGCACTGCAACCATGGTTACCCTCCCCGAGTTCAGTTTACTGACGGGCTGATTGAGGATTGTTCCCATTTCGCACCACCCCCCCACCCCCATTTCTCTCCATAAATCATCGATAAATGTAAAACATGGCCACAGTGCATCATTATTTCAAATGGTCAGACAGAGACTTTTCAGAGTGTTTTTCAATCAAGTTCCATCCTGAGGAAGGGGAAAAGAACAGAGATAGCGACAGATTATCAAGCGGGAGAGAGAGAGAGAGAGAGAGGGAAAGATGAGCAGGGATGGGGTGGGCTGGATAGGTACAGAGGGAGGGGGAGAGAGACAGAGGGAGAGGGAGAGGTGACAGTGTTAGAATCGGAAAGTGCAATGTGAATATTTAGTGTGCAAACAGCAGCAGCCCTGGAGTGAGCAGGTAGAGGGGGTGAGGACAGTGAATGGGAGAGGGACGGTGAGGTGGGGATGATCAGTGTTTGTGTGTTATGTACAATCAGGCAGTAAAACAGCTGGAGCTCGCAGGTTAAACACAGAGGGAGAGGGCTGGTCACGAGGCATTTACACCGTCATCTCATTTCAAATCTGTTCCATTTGTCTGTGTTTACTAACAGGGGGTGTGTTTACTAAATGATGCCTCTACCCCCACTCCACCGCCCCTCTGAGATTGTGGATGTAAGTGAGTGAGAAGAGCCCTGGGATCTTGCTGTGTCTTTTTTGTTTCAGTAATGTTTGCTTTATTTTAATCATTTTGAATTGAGTTTATTGAGGCCCTGACTGTGGTTTTCTCTCTCTCTGCCTCTATATTCTGGCATGGGAGAAACAGAGAGAGAGAGAGAGGGAGAGAGGGAGGGAGGGAGAGAGAGAGGTGGGAAAGAGGAAAGATTGAGGGAACTATTGAGTGGGGAGGTTAACAGATGGTGGGAGGGGACGGTCATGAGGGAGAGAGACAGACAGGATCTGGGGTTTGTCCAGTCCATGTCCCTCGTGGGGCTGTTTGTGGGATCCTGCTGTGCGCTGCAATTGTAAACATTGATGTGTTGACTTTCGGAGGTCCTGGAATTGAATTTCTAAATGTGAGGCTGCGTAAAGGCCTGTTATTTTTATGTTGTTTATTTATTGTTCTATTTCCTGTGTGGAAGGCCAGATGATGAATTGGACTGGGGGAGGGAGGGTGGGGGCTTGAATCCCCATCACTGATTTCTCTGAAGTTTTCATATATTTTGTAAATCAATTAGTTCCCAACCCCGGGCCCAGTTTTAAAGAGGAAGATTTTCTGGGAATAGGGGGTGGCGGAAGGATACCTGGCTAATATCACCTTGCTTGTGGGATCTTGCTGTGCGTGTCCAACCCGCAGCCTGTCCTGCACTGCAACCCTGTGGCTGCCCTCCCCCTGAATTCAGTTCAGTGACGGGCTGATTGAGGATTGCTCCCATTTCCCGCCGCCCCCCCTGTCATTTCTCTCAGTAAACCCTGGATAAATATAAAACATGGCCACAGTGCATCATTATTTCAAATGGTCAGAAAGAAGCTTTTCTGAGCGCATTTCAGTCAAGATTGATCCTGAGGTAAAGAAAAGGAACAGAGATAGCGACAGATTAGAGAGGGAAAGATGAGCAGAGATAGAGAGGAGGCTAGATAGGTACAGAGGGAGGGGGAGAGAGACAGAGGGAGAGAGGTGACAGTGTTAGAATCGGAAAGTGCAATGTGAATATTTAGTGTGCAAACAGCAGCAGCCCTGGAGTGAGCAGGTAGAGGGGGTGAGGACAGTGAATGGGAGAGGGACGGCGAGAGGGGAATGATCAGTGTTTGTGTGGTTTTTACAATGAGGCAGTAAAACAGCTGGAGCTCGCAGGTTAAAGACAGAGGGAGAGACGCAGCCTCTGGGAGTTGGGGGGACAGGGGAGGCACTGGGGTGGTCTCCAGTGTTTAGTCACAGCCCCAGCCTCAGAGTAAAGGCCCCACACCCCCACCTCCCTCTTTTGATTGAGATTGTGGTTGTGAGCGAGTGAGAAGAGCCCTGGGATCTTGCTGTGTCTTGTGTTTTAAAATTCTGTGCTTTATTTTAATCAATTTCCATTTCTCTCTCTCTTTCCCTCTCCCCCCCAAGGAGAATGGATTTGGCAGCTGCAGCTCGGACGATGCAGAGAGAGAATCGATTTGCCGCGAGGAATCCTCGGACAAGAGCTGTAACCGGAGAGAAAAATAATAAAAATGTGTCCGTGCCTTTGTCGCTCATTCTTATACCCGGAGAAAGGACGTGTGGAATTTTCACACCGACGATTGGGTTCAGTGTCGGTGGGGGGGGGTGGGGTTTGGGGAATGGGGGTTTTACTCAGGGGGATCCAGGTTGAGACACGGTGCTGCAGAGAGCCCAATCTAATCCCATCGAGTTCAATCCCTCCACCTCTTCCTGCCTCTCTTATCTCTGCTCACTCTTACTCAGTGATAGTTTCAGGGCCTGTAACACTCACATGGTCTGCATTCGATTCACGGCCTGGATCATTATCCTTTAACGGTATCAATTCTGCATTATTTTCAGGGTCTCTATTAGATTGGGGGCCTGTCTTTGTTTGATGGTTTTGATCAGTTTGGGGGGGATTCAGTTGTCGCTGGGTGGATTTGTTTCTGCTTTTGATTTATTACCGCCCAAGGAGGATCAGCCTCTGGCACAAAGAAACTGTTCAGCACAACCTTAACCAAGACATAAGGGCCCCCGGCTTCTGTTAGGCCTCAGGCCTCCGCTGGCCTCTGTTAGCTCACACCCAACAAATCATACATCGGCGGGAGAGGCATCATGCCCATCGTGTCTGTATTACTTTAATGGCCTCTATGAATATTTATTTCACGGCCCGTGTGGGTTTCAGTGTTTAATATTGGATTTGAGGGATTCTGTTAGTTTCAGTGATTGAATAAATTTCAAGGTCTGTATTTGCCCTTGTGTCATAGTAATTTCAGGGAGCAGATTCATTTTTTGGCTCAGTAATTGTTTCAGGGTCTGTATTAATTCCAGACCGTGTATTAGTTTCAGGGTCTGTATTAATTCCAGACCGTGTATTAGTTTCAGGGTCTGTATTAATTCCAGACCGTGTATTAGTTTCAGGGTCTGTATTAATTCCAGACCGTGTATTAGTTTCAGGGTCAGTATTAATTCCAGACCATGTATTAGTTTCAGGGTCTGTATTAATTCCAGACCGTGTATTAGTTTCAGGGTCAGTATTAATTCCAGACCGTGTATTAGTTTCAGGGTCAGTATTAATTCCAGACCATGTATTAGTTTCAGGGTCTGTATTAATTCCAGACCGTGTATTAGTTTCAGGGTCAGTATTAATTCCAGACCGTGTATTAGTTTCAGGGTCTGTATTAATTCCAGACCGTGTATTAGTTTCAGGGTCAGTATTAATTCCAGACCGTGTATTAGTTTCAGGGTCAGTATTAATTCCAGACCGTGTATTAGTTTCAGGGTCAGTATTAATTCCAGACCGTGTATTAGTTTCAGGGTCAGTATGGGTTTGAGGATCTTTAGTGTCAGGACAATGATTAGAGCCGGGGGGTGGAAAATTACAGGGGGGGAAAGAAAGAGCGTTTGGGGTGGGGGAAAGAGCGTGGGGGGGAAAGAAAAAAGAGCGTGGGGGGGAAAGAAAAAAGAGCGTTGGGGGGAGTTTTTAAAAAAAGAGCATGGGGGGGGAATAAAAAAAAGAGTGTGGGGGGGGGAATAAAAAAAAAAGAGTGTGGGGGGGGAATAAAAAAAAGAGTGTGGGGGGGAATAAAAAAAAGAGTGTGGGGGGGATAAAAAAAAGAGTGTGGGGGGGGAATAAAAAAAAAAGAGTGTGGGGGGGATAAAAAAAAGAGTGTGGGGGGGGAATAAAAAAAAAAGAGTGTGGGGGGGGAATAAAAAAAAGAGTGTGGGGGGGAATAAAAAAAAGAGTGTGGGGGGGGAATAAAAAAAAGAGTGTGGGGGGGAATAAAAAAAAGAGTGTGGGGGGGGAATAAAAAAAAGAGTGTGGGGGGGAATAAAAAAAAGAGTGTGGGGGGGGAAATAAAAAAAAAGAGTGTGGGGGGGGAAATAAAAAAAAAGAGTGTGGGGGGGAATAAAAAAAAGAGTGTGGGGGGGGAATAAAAAAAAGAGTTTGGGGGGGAATAAAAAAAAGAGTGTGGGGGGGAATAAAAAAAAGAGTGTGGGGGGGATAAAAAAAAGAGTGTGGGGGGGGGAAATAAAAAAAAAGAGTGTGGGGGGGATAAAAGAGTGTGGGGGGGGATTAAAAAAAAAGAGTGTGGGGGGGGAATAAAAAAAAAAAAGAGTGTGGGGGGGGAATAAAAAAAAAAGAGTGTGGGGGGGGAAATAAAAAAAAAAGTGTGTGGGGGGGGAATAAAAAAAAAGTGTGGGCGGGATAAAAAAAAAGAGTGTGGGGGGGGAATAAAAAAAAAAGAGTGTGGGGGGGGAATAAAAAAAAAAAGAGTGTGGGGGGGGGAAATAAAAAAAAAAGTGTGGGCGGGGGGGAATAAAAAAAGAGTGTGGGCGGGGGGGAATAAAAAAAGAGTGGGGGGGGGGAAATAAAAAAAGTGTGGGGGGGGAATAAAAAAAGAGTGTGGGGGGGATTAGAAAAAAAGAGCGTGGGGGGGAAAAAGAAAGAGAGAGAGGGAGAAAGGGGCAGAGAGAGAGAGAGAGAGAGAGAGAAAGGGGCAGAGAGAGACAGAGACAGAGAGAGAGAGAGAGACAGAGACAGAGAGAGAGAAAGAAAGGGGCAGAGAGAGAGAAAGGGTTAGAGAGAGAGAGAGACAGAGAGAGAGAAAGAAAGGGGCAGAGAGAGAGAAAGAAAGAGACAGAGAGAGAGAGAAAGGGGTAGAGACAGAGACAGAGAGAGAGAGAGAGACAGAGACAGAGAGAGAGAAAGAAAGGGGCAGAGAGAGAGAAAGGGGTAGAGAGAGAGAGAGAGAGACAGAGAGAGAGAAAGAAAGGGGCAGAGAGAGAGAAAGAAAGAGACAGAGAGAGAGAGAGAAAGGGGTAGAGAGAGAGAGAGAGAGAGAGAAAGAAAGGGACAGAGAGAGAGAAAGAAAGGGGCAGAGAGAGAGAGAGAGACAGAGAATGAGAGAAAGAAAGAGACAGAGAGAGAAAGGGGTAGAGAGAGAGAAAGAAACAGACATAGAGAGAGAAAGAAAGGGGCAGAGAGAGAGAGAGACAGAGAATGAGAGAAAGAAAGAGACAGAGAGAGAAAGGGGTAGAGAGAGAGAAAGAAACAGACATAGAGAGAGAAAGAAAGGGGCAGAGAGAGAGAAAGAAAGAGACAGAGAGAGAGAAAGAAAGAGGCAGAGAGAGAGAAAGAGACAGAGAGAAAAAGAAAGATGCAGAGAGAGAAAGAGGCAGAGAGAGAGAGAGAGAGAGAGAGAGAGAGAAAGAGGCAGAGAGAGAGAGAGAGAGTGAGAGAGAGAGAGAGAGAGAGAGAGAAAGAGGCAGAGAGGGATAGAGAGAAAGATGCAGAGAGAGAGCAGAGAGGTATAGAGAGAAAGAGGCAGAGAGAGAACGAGGCAGAGAGAGAGAGAGAGAGGTAGAGAGAGACCTATGGAGACAGAGAGAGAGAGGGATAGAGAGACACAGAGAGAGGGATAGAGAGACACAGAGAGAGGGATAGAGGGACACAGAGATAGGGATAGAGAGACACAGAGAGAGGGATGGAGAGACACAGAGAGAGGGATAGAGAGACACAGAGAGGGATAGAGAGACACAGAGAGGGATAGAGAGACACAGAGAGAGGGATAGAGAGACACAGAGAGAGAGGAAGAGAAGGAGACAGAGGCAAAGGGTGGAGAGAGAGTAAGGCGAGAAATTGAAGAGTTTCATACTCACCAATCCATAGGTTCCGACTTCCCTTGGTGGATTCTCACTCCTCCTTCCATCTCCTCTCCCATGGCGGGGAGAGAGACCCTGGGCCTGGGTTTGTGTGCTGGGTGGGGAGATTCAAAGGCCAGATCTGGGACTTGGTTCAGATACACACTCACCCACACAGGCAGACACACACCTACCCACCCACCCACACAGACACACACTGACCCACCCACCCACCAACCCAGACAGACACAAAGACAGAGAGAGAAAGAGAAAGATATATACTCACCTCACACAGGCAATGTTACTCATCCCAATGCCGCATGGCCCAGAGACCTGAACAATGGGTGATCCAGACCTTTTATACTCCCATGTCTGTCACTCAAACACTCCACACCTCACCAATCTGCCCTATCCAACCAGCATTCAGCACTGCACACCTGAGACACACCTACCCAGGGGTGGCACAGACCAACAGGAAACTTTCTCTGTGACTGGGGGGGTGGTGGGTGTGCTGTAATCCACCAGGCAAATGGTTTAACCCAGGGCAATCTCCCTGTCCATCTCTCTCATCCCCCTAGGCCAGAATCCACACAGCTCAGGAACAATGGAGCTGGCAGAGAGAAAGAATTAAAGAATTAGGGGGAAAGAATTAAAGTGGAGCAGCTCTGTGGAGAAACAGGACAGGGAAAATGCTGCCATGTGTCTTCACCAAGCTGCTCTGGATCCAGCTGCACTGGTTTCTGCCCAGGCTCATCCCCGAGGGCTCTGTTCACACTGGGATGTACACAGGCTCCCACACACAGAGACACACTGAGAGAGACATCCATTCTTGTACACACACACTGAGAGAGACATTCAATCCTGTACACACACACACTGAGAGAGACATTCACTCCTGTACACACACACACACTGAGAGAGACATCCACTCCTGTACACACACACACACTGAGAGAGACATCCACTCCTGTACACACACACACACACTGAGAGAGACATCCACTCCTGTACACACACACACACTGAGAGAGACATCCACTCCTGTACACACACACACTGAGAGAGACATCCACTCCTGTACACACACACACTGAGAGAGACATCCACTCCTGTACACACACACACACTGAGAGAGACATTCAATCCTGTACACACACACACTGAGAGAGACATCCACTCCTGTACACACACACTGAGAGAGACATCCACTCCTGTACACACACACACACTGAGAGAGACATTCACTCCTGTACACACACACACTGAGAGAGACATTCAATCCTGTACACACACACACTGAGAGAGACATCCATTCTTGTACACACACACTGAGAGAGACATCCACTCCTGTACACACACACACACTGAGAGAGACATTCACTCCTGTACACACACACACTGAGAGAGACATTCAATCCTGTACACACACACACTGAGAGAGACATCCATTCTTGTACACACACACTGAGAGAGACATTCAATCCTGTACACACACACACTGAGAGAGACATTCACTCCTGTACACACACACACACTGAGAGAGACATTCAATCCTGTACACACACACACTGAGAGAGACATCCACTCCTGTACACACACACACACTGAGAGAGACATCCACTCCTGTACACACACACACACTGAGAGAGACATTCAATCCTGTACACACACACACTGAGAGAGACATCCACTCCTGTACACACACACACCGAGAGAGACATCCACTCCTGTACACACACACACACTGAGAGAGACATCCACTCCTGTACACACACACACACTGAGAGAGACATTCAATCCTGTACACACACACACTGAGAGAGACATCCACTCCTGTACACACACACACTGAGAGAGACATCCACTCCTGTACACACACACACTGAGAGAGACATCCACTCCTGTACACACACACACTGAGAGAGACATCCACTCCTGTACACACACACACTGAGAGAGACATCCACTCCTGTACACACACACACTGAGAGAGACATCCACTCCTGTACACACACACACACTGAGAGAGACATTCAATCCTGTACACACACACACACTGAGAGAGACATCCACTCCTGTACACACACACTGAGAGAGACATCCACTCCTGTACACACACACTGAGAGAGACATTCAATCCTGTACACACACACACTGAGAGAGACATTTAATCCTGTACACACACACACACTGAGAGAGACATCGACTACTGTACACACACACTGAGAGAGACATTCAATCCTGTACACACACACACACTGAGAGAGACATTCACTCCTGTACACACACACTGAGAGAGACATCCACTCCTGTACACACACACTGAGAGAGACATTCAATCCTGTACACACACACACTGAGAGAGACATTCACTCCTGTACACACACACACACTGAGAGAGACATTCAATCCTGTACACACACACACACTGAGAGAGACATTCAATCCTGTACACACACACACACTGAGAGAGACATCCACTCCTGTACACACACACACTGAGAGAGACATTCAATCCTGTACACACACACACACTGAGAGAGACATTCACTCCTGTACACACACACACACTGAGAGAGACATTCAATCCTGTACACACACACACACTGAGAGAGACATCCACTCCTGTACACACACACACACTGAGAGAGACATCCATTCTTGTACACACACACTGAGAGAGACATTCAATCCTGTACACACACACACTGAGAGAGACATTCACTCCTGTACACACACACACTGAGAGAGACATTCAATCCTGTACACACACACACACTGAGAGAGACATTCAATCCTGTACACACACACACTGAGAGAGACATCCACTCCTGTACACACACACACACTGAGAGAGACATCGACTACTGTACACACACACTGAGAGAGACATTCAATCCTGTACACACACACACACTGAGAGAGACATCCACTCCTGTACACACACACTGAGAGAGACATCCACTCCTGTACACACACACTGAGAGAGACATTCAATCCTGTACACACACACACACTGAGAGAGACATTCAATCCTGTACACACACACACACTGAGAGAGACATTCACTCCTGTACACACACACTGAGAGAGACATCCACTCCTGTACACACACACTGAGAGAGACATTCAATCCTGTACACACACACACTGAGAGAGACATTCACTCCTGTACACACACACACACTGAGAGAGACATTCAATCCTGTACACACACACACACTGAGAGAGACATTCAATCCTGTACACACACACACACTGAGAGAGACATTCACTCCTGTACACACACACACACTGAGAGAGACATCCACTCCTGTACACACACACACACTGAGAGAGACATTCACTCCTGTACACACACACACACTGAGAGAGACATTCAATCCTGTACACACACACACTGAGAGAGACATTCAATCCTGTACACACACACACACTGAGAGAGACATTCACTCCTGTACACACACACACTGAGAGAGACATTCACTCCTGTACACACACACACACACTGAGAGAGACATTCACTCCTGTACACACACACACACTGAGAGAGACATTCACTCCTGTACACACACACACACTGAGAGAGACATTCAATCCTGTACACACACACACACTGAGAGAGACATTCACTCCTGTACACACACACACACTGAGAGAGACATCCACTCCTGTACACACACACACTGAGAGAGACATTCAATCCTGTACACACACACACACTGAGAGAGACATTCAATCCTGTACACACACACACACTGAGAGAGACATTCAATCCTGTACACACACACACACTGAGAGAGACATTCAATCCTGTACACACACACACTGAGAGAGACATTCAATCCTGTACACACACACACACTGAGAGAGACAAGTCTGGAAACTGTGCAATTAGCTTTCCAAAGAATACATTTTTCTATTATCTTTATTCTATTCAGGAAATGTGTGAGGGTACATTCAATGCCTCCCATGTTGACATAAAATGCAATGCAGTTCACTCTCTTTCAATCCACTGTGTGTGGGGCAGTCTGAGGGACTTCAATCCAATTGAACATTGGTTAGATTTACAATTCTCATTTCATATCAAACATTCTCTGAAGCCTTGTGTTACAGAGACCCAGCTTACAACACTGCACAATGATATCCCCAGATCTCCTGCAGGCTCTGCCACGTCTTCACCCACTGACATCTCTGCTCAGCTCCCAGCTTGGAAGAGAGGTGAGTCCCGAACTTCATTTCTGCATTGATTTTCTCACCTCCCCAACCTCCACTCCAACCAAGCTGTGTGCTCCCAGCTCAGATCTGTCAGGGCCACTGTCAATGTCGTGAGACAGCTTCTCTGGACTCTCTCTCTCTCTGTGCCAACACTCATAGCACTAATTCTGATCCTCTGGGACCTCACTTGACCTTTCAGGTTAAACAGGGAGCTGCAGACACAACAGTCATTCCAGGATGCATTGGAGCCTGGCAGCATTTAGAAGATATTTACACAGGTTTCCAGACTTTCTCGCAGTTGTGATCTTTCTCCATCCTGTCCACTCGGGGTGTTTGATAACAGATTTTGCCCGGCTGATATCAAGCTGTGTTTCATTCCTGATTTGAAATGTTGAATCTGGTAATCACACAATGGGATAAACGCACTGACAGCAAAGGATTGTCTTTCACTGACTTCATTCGCTGCAATAATACAGACTGAACTGTGAAACAATAACTCATCCCCTTCATCTTACACTTACAGCATTTACAATATAAAGCTGGACATCATTGGTAAAGTATACGACAGGAGCAGTGGATTCCATAGGTACAGGCTAACATGTCACTTTCAATAGTTATCAGGTTAAGAAGGGCAGGACACAACAAAGGAGAAACTGGTGCAAATTTTCCCAGGTATGGGTTAAAACCCAGAGATATTTATCAATCTGCAATGCAGCCCTGCTTTACCCACTCACCTTTACTGATCTACCCCCTGCTGGATGTTCCCTGAATTACACACTCACCTTTACTGATCTACCCCCCTGCTGGATGTTCCCTGAAATACCCACTCACCTTTACTGATCTACCCCCTGCTGGATGTTCCCTGAATTACACACACACCTTTACTGATCTACCCCCTGCTGGATGTTCCCTGAATTACACACTCACCTTTACTGATCTACCCCCTGCTGGATATTCTGAGAATTACACACACACCTTTACTGATCAAGCCCCTGCTGGATGTTCCCTGAATTACACACACACACCTTTACTGATCTACCCCCTGCTGGATGTTCCCTGAATTACACACACACATTTACTGATCTACCCCCTGCTGGATATTCTGAGAATTACACACACACCTTTACTGATCAAGCCCCTGCTGGATGTTCCCTGAATTACACACACACACACCTTTACTGATCTACCCCCTGCTGGATATTCTGAGAATTACACACTCACCTTTACTGATCTAGCCCCTGCAGGATGTTCCCTGAATTACACACTCACCTATACTGATCTACCCCCTGCTGGATCTTCCCTGAATTACACACACACATTTACTGATCTACCCCCTGCTGGATGTTCCCTGAATTACACACACACATTTACTGATCTACCCCCTGCTGGATGTTCCCTGAATTAGACACACACATCTTTACTCAGTATTCAGCCACTCAAACCCTTGCAATTGGAATTTTCCTTGCATTCTGCCCCTTTATTGATGCCTTTCTAAGGGAGAGATTTCCTTGTCTGATTGTCCATCAATGGAATCCCTGCTTTCTGTCCTGTGCAGTTTGACAGGTTTACCCTGCAGGGTCAATGGATCATTTCACAACATTTCTATTGATGCTCGTCAGTGAAAATGTTTAAAAAAAAATCTCACTTTTCACTTTCCCAGGAATAAAATTCCCTGTCAGGAAAATGTTCTTCAATCCACCTCTTATCAGTAACTTCAGTTAATTCAGCTGCTCCCCTAACATTTACTTTCTATCTCACTTAACATCAATATATGTTTATACAGCAGGTCTAAAACAGCTAATGTCACACAGAGAGACGGATCTGTGTAAAGATTGAACAGGTGAAGGGTTAAAGGAACTGTTCTCTGTGTTTAAAGTAAGAAACATTCTTCAGATTAAGGGGGCCATTTGGCCTACGGTGTATCTGCTGGCTCTGTGAACGAGATGCTGAATAATGCCCTTCAATCTCTTCTCTTTCCCCATTGCCCCGCTATTATTATCATGTCGGTAATTGTTACAATGCCCTGTTTGAAAGTTGCTATTGAATCTGCTCCAATATCTTTTCGGGCGGCGCATTCCAGAGCACAACAGTTTTGTGTCAACAAGACATTCTCTTCATCTTCCCTCCACTTCCTTTGTGAATTATTTTCAAAGTAATTCTACTGATTTCCCAATCTTTCCATCCTCTAAAATATCCCACCACAACTATGGGAAGTAGATCTGGGGAGTTCACATTAGATGCCATTATGCCAATATTTATCCATCGACCACTATCAACAAACCAGGTTCTTCAGCCATTATTCCACTGCTGCTTATGGAATGTTGCTGTGCACAAATTGACATTCATGTTCCTGATTTCACAACGGTGGGGAAATGACAACATTATTTCACTTTCTGCGGAAACTCTATCAAATTCTCTATCAAATTGTTTGTACCTTTTTGAACCACCAATTCATCATTACGTCTGTTGCCTTCAACTACTTTTACATTTGCATTCAAGGGCCCCTTCTGTACATGTGCATGTTTTTCTTTATTGTTATTCATTTTGCCTTTACCCCTATTACATCACCGTTTTTCTTCCTTGGAGCATTTATCAGTTCACACACCTCTGCATTAAATTCCCGCTGCCACTTGTCCAATTGTTACACGAGGCCGTCCATGTCCCCTACAAGTAATGAAGACGTTGCTCACATTGGACAAAACTTCCGATATTGTGGCATCTGCAAAATTCGAAAGCGTATCCCCTACATCCACCTTTAGGCATCAAAATATATTTAGGGAACCGTTGTCCTCACATTAAAATTAAGGGAACCACACTCTGCACTATCCTGTAATTGCAATAACAGATGTGCACCATCACTCTGTGTTTCCCGCAACCATCAGTCTTCATATAGATGTGGACACGTTCGCTGTTCTTCCAATCAGCTTCACCTTTGCTGGAAAGTCAATGTTATGACATTCCATGGAACGTCTGTTGAAAATCCCTGGAAAGAATACCAATTGCATTACCATTATCATAGCTTCCAAAAAGAAAACCATTCCGAATTCGACAGACTACTTCTGTTTGGAAATTCTGAATCTGAATCACAGGAAACGCGCAATTTGTTGGTTCACACAATCGAGAAGCTTCCTCTGACTCTGATAGCTTATAGCTCTTAGAGAGCCAACTTCCAAATTGCAGAACGACAGATAAAAACTCCCATATTTGGCAAAGGCATTCCCGGATAAAATCTCACAGAGGCCCACATTTTCAATTCTATTGACAACAGGTAATTGTTTCAGCGGTAGCACATGAGAAACGTTCAGGTTTTGGGATTTAAAAGTAAATGAAGATCTGATATAGAAGTGAAATCAGCCTTCTATTGGCAATGCAAGGCACTGTCAATGTTGGAATTCTGAACAAAGTCAGAAACTAATGAAATGCTCAGTTAGACTGGCACAGTCTGTGAAGAGACCAACATTGTTACTTTGTTAAAATTGAAAACTTGTTGAGTCATGATAGAATATAAAACTGCAATAAAATCGTAACTATTAAAATGTGGGAGTGTTAGGAAGAACACGTGAGAATGTATGTTTAAGGCCAGGTTGTGGGGGGATTATTTCTCAACGATTTTATCGTACATACATATTTGACTGGTCAATGGCTGTAGTTCATCAGTGGTGAAGACACCTGTTTTACCATCGAAGCTCCATCGTCTGCACTCTTGGCCAGGTTATTAACAAATAGATAACAAAGTTGACGGGAATCAAAAGCACACAGCATAACGGTAAGGCCCCAGAAAAGATATCCAGTGTACTCCAGTACCACAACGCGAATACCAAAACAAAAGCATCTCTGCATGGATGGCTAGTAAACAAACAATGTTCCAACACAATATATTTGGGAGTGAATCTAGATTTAACTCCAGAAGCATTGGATGAATAAGACAGCAAAGGTCAACACCAGAATTGACGATCGGGTGTTGGCACCACAACCCTCCGCACCTCAGCAAGTGCAGCATTAGTCTCAGCAGCAGAGTACTGTCCACGTGTCTGACAAAGGCCATCACACACATACATTCACACATACACAAACACATATACACAACACGAACAGAAACAAATAAAAATAGAACATAGGAGCCGCAGAACGCCATTCGGGCCTTCGGGCCTGCTCCCCCATCACTATGATCATGCCTGATCACCCAAGTCAAAGCCTGCTCCCAGTTTCTCCAATTACTCGTTGATCCCCTTCGCCCCAAGAGCTATATCTAACTCCTTCTTGAAAACATAAAATATTTTGCTGAAAACGACTTTCTGTGGTAGCGAATTCCACAGGCCCTCCATTCTCTGGGTGAAGAATGTTCTCCTCATCTCAGACCTACATATCTACCGCGTATCCTCAGACTGCGACCCCTGGTTCTGGACTCCCCGACATCGGGAAAATCCTTCTGCATCTAGCATGTCTTCCCCTTTTAGAATTTTATAGGTTACTACGAGATGCCTCTCAATCCACTCATCTCCTTCGAAAAAACTCCTAACTGTCAGAACACCTCCTGATATGTCAGTCGCACCAAATCATGAAGCAGTCTGGTAAACCTGTTCGGGTTATATTCGCTGGAGTTCAGGAGAATGAGGGGGGAAAGTAATCAATGGATACATGGACAATGCAGGAGCAGGCTGTTGACTTTGATAATCAGCCATGATCAGGATGAATGTTGGAGCAAGCTCGAAATAACGAATGGTCCAATCCTGCTCCAAATATCTATGCTTCTATGTTTATATCCAACTCAATAGCTCCTCATATGTCAGTCCCGACTACCCTGCTTTCATCTGGTAAATCTTCGCTGCTCTATGGTCATATAATTAATATGCATCTTTAGATAACGAAATCAAAACTGCACACAATATTCCAAGTTTGGTCTCACCAGGGCCCTGTCTAATCATAGGAAGACATAGCTGCTCCTGTACTCATATGATGTCGCTATGAAGGCCAACATACCGTTTGCCTTCCTTACATCCTGCTGGACCAGCATGGACTCAGCGACTGGTGTACGAGGACACCCATGTCTCGTTGCACATTCCCCTCTCTCAATTTACAGCAATTCAGATAATCATCTGCCTTCCTGCTTTTGCTACCAAAGTAGATAATCTCACATTTACCCACATTGTACTGCATCTGCTGTGCATTTGCCCACTAACTCAACTTGTCCAAATCACAATGAGGATTCTCTGGATCATCCGCACTACTGACCCTCCCGCCCAGTTTCGTGTCACCTGCAAATTTGTAGATATTACATTTAGTTCCCTCATCTAAATTATTAGCATACATTGTGAATAGCCGGGGTCCCAGCACCGACCCCTGCAGTGCCCCAGTACTGACTGCCTGCCATTCTGAAATTAAGACCCATTTATTCCGACACTTTGTTACCTGTCTGCCAACCGGTTTGCTATCCATATGAATACGCTACACCCAATCACATGCATTTTAATTGTACACGCTAAGAACTTACGTGGGACTTTGTTGAAACACTTCTGAAAGTCCGTATAAGACACATCCCCTGTATCCCCTTCATCATTTCTTCAAGTGAAATCCCCGAAAAATTCAAAGCATGATTTCCATTTCGTAAATGCATGCTGTCTCTGTTCGATTCTGCCACTGCTTTCCAAGTGCCTTCTACTAATTATTTGAAACTGGGCTCTCGAATTCCGATGTCAGGGTAAATGACCTTTAATCGCCTGTTTGCTCTCTACCTCCATTTCTAAATAACAGGTTTACATTCGCTACACTCCAATCTGTAGGAACTGTCCCTGAGTATATAGAATCAATGCCCACGCTATTTCTGTGGACACTCCCTTCTGTAGTCTGGGATGTAGATAATCAGGCCCTAGGGATTTAGCGGACTTCAATCCATCAATTTCCCCAACACCATTTCACTGAAGCTCTGTTTGAATTTGTCCTTGATTTCCAAATACTATCGATTTCCTTATTCCCCTTTATGTATTTTGTGTTTGTCCTTGATTCCCCCTGCTCTGGCTTTTGCATAGGTTCCCATTCCCCTGCCATTTTAGCTTAAAGCTTCCCCAACCACTCAAGCAAATATTCCCCTTTGGACATAAGCTCCGTTCCTGCCCAGGTGTAACCCTTTCTGTTTGTACTGGTCCCATCTCCCCCAGAAACGTTCCCAATGTTCCAGGAATCTGGAGCTCTCCCCCTCACATAATGGCTTCAACCTGCTGTTCATCCGATATGTCCTACTATTTCTACTCTGACTAGCACGTGACACTGGCAGTAACACTGCGATCAATGCCATTGAGGTCCTACTTTTCAAATTACTTCCAATATTCTCTTTTTAGAACCACAATCCTTTTTACCTGTGTCGTTTGTGCCAATGTGTATCACGACCACTGGCTTTTCACCCTCACTTTTAAGAATGTCCTGAAGCTGCTCTTAGATATCTTTCGCCCGAGCACCAGTGAGGCAACATACCATCTTGGAGTCTCGTTTGCGGCCACAGATACGATGATCTATTACCCTTACAATAGAATCTCTTATAAATATCGCACTCCCAGAAATGTTTACTTCTCCCTTGTGAAGCAGAGCCAAGCAAAGTACGGCGAATTTGGCTGTTGCTGCTTTCACCAGAGAGGCCGTTCCTCTTAACAGTATCCAAAGCGGTATATCTGTTTTACAGAATATTCCTGCACTGCCCGCCTAGTCCTCTTTCTCTGCATGGTGATCACCCATTCCATTCCTGCATGTGGACATTTTAGGCTGCGGTGTGACCACCTCTCTATACGTGCTATCCACCATACTCCCCACCGCGCGTGTGTTCCACAGTGTCCCCAGCCGCCGTTCCAGCTTCAGAACCCAGGCTTCCAGGAGCTGCAGTTGGAGACACTTCCCACACACATGCAGGCTCCGGGCATAGGAAATATTCCCAGCTTCCCAAATTAACTCATCTAACTCCTCCTAAATCATTCTATGCTGCTGACCTTGTTATGACACGGCAGAGGTTGTGTGCCAGGCGGGCCCAAATCCACGAGGGGAAACTTGGTTCCGGAAATAAAACTGTTTTGTTATTTGTATTTATAACGAGAAGACTGAACACTGAAATGATAGGTAATGAATCCATTAAGAACTTTAGACTTTTAACGTTTTCATTTTAAATGAAAACAAAAGAAAAGATGACAAACACATGCAGTTGCTTAATACTGTAGTAAATACTAAAATTGCTTTGTAACCTGACTGCCGGGCCCGCCGTCTTGTAAGGCAACAGCCCAAAATAGATTTTAAATGTGGAAAGCCAGGCCAGCTCAGTTATCACCTTTAAGGTCTGTGCGCAGCAGAATCATGAAGACATGGCTCGAGGCAGTTTCGTAAGTTCGGCTGGATGTCCCAGCGCATCTCGCAACAAACCCTTTCACTCTCCATTCTATACCTTTTCTCTCTTTTGATTCTGTAAATTCCAATGGCCCATATGTCTTTGAAAATGTCATTTTCCAGAATATAAATACTTCATGGTATTAATGTTGTCATAAACCTTTGGGATAAATAACCACACTGCTAGGGCTCACCTAGTTAGGTGTGAACGTCCTGCTACGTCTTTGAAATTACAACTACCGTGGTGTATCTTAAAATACAAATTCCCCTCAAACCTTACATTCTAATTCCTCAGACAGGTTTACATATGTGGCATTTCAAACACCTCCCTAACTTGTTTTCATGCTTCCAAACCTCAAAAGCAGCCGTCTGGAATTCATTAATTCACTCACATACACACACAGACAAAAACACACACACATACAAAAACACACACACAAATAAAAACACACACACACAAATACAAAAACAGATACACATACAAACGCAGACACACATACACACACATAAACTCACATACAAACACACACACAGGAAAACACAGAAACACACACACAGACACAAACTATACAAACCCAATTAAAAAACTTCCTTGCCAAATAAAGAAAAATAATATTATTAATCTTAATATTACTCTCCTAACTGCCTCACATCCAAAGAGCGATGCTCATTTGATCAATGCTTTATTAATAAAGAGCACACTCCTGAAATCCCCAATGGATATGTTTGTGTCAATCTTTACTCTACTATTCCGGAACTGAGTTTTGATACTAGCGACACAAACAGTGCATCCTGATTTGAACTGGCAGTTTGTAACTATTTTTAATCAATATTCAGCCATGATCTTCTCAAATGACTGAGCAGGCTCGAAGGGTAGAATCGCCAAGTTCAAATCCTAAGTCCGATGTTGATACATAGCTTCGCTTTCAACAATATTGGAACATAGGTTACACGCATAGAAGCAGAAGGCAGAAAGCAGGATAACTTCCCTGCATTTGGCTTTGCAAAGGAAGAGTATATCGCAACAAGCAAAGCGAACGAGAATGCCGTTGTAGCATTTAATTTAATAAAGTTGATGCAGATTTTTACAGGTGATATATTCGATAAGTTGTGTGTAGATGACTAATCACGAGGACCAGAGGATTTGCAGCCGAATAGATTGAGAAAACGGAGGACGAATATTGTGCAGGCGGTGACGCGAATCTCCCAATATTCCTCAGATACATGATCGGTTATGGAAAACAGGAAAATGATAAATGTTGCATATATAATAAAGATAAAGATAGTCAAACGGAGACAGAGAGACAGGGAAAGAGGGACAAATGCAGCGAAAGAGAGAGACAGAGATAGAGGAGGAGAAATAGGGAGAGATAGAAAGAGCTGGTGTTGCTGATCGCTTGGAGGGGGCGGGAGAGCCCACTGGGCCATGGGTCAGACAGTTGGACAGCCCGCCTCGGAGTCTGTGTAACACACAGAGGGAGCTCGGTGTGCTCTCTGCTGAGTGTCGTGACTTTATGCCATTTTCAAAAAATCAGTAGCACATAACAAATTATTAATCATAATCAAAAACACACGATGAACATTAGCACTCCCACTGAACTCAGGAAGGAGCAACATTTGACAGGGACCAGAATATAATATTACGGCACTCGCTGAGTTTTCTGTCTGTATCATTATATCGCTCGTGCCACAGTTGTCGGTAAAGCACCCCTAGAGACTGTACCTAGGTTACAGAGCCATGGACCATTTATATTAGGTAAATAATTGGGGATACTGTCGCTCAGGTATCAGAGCTGCTGGAGCAGTCACTATTGGAATGGTTTGGGAAGATGGTCACTCAGGTTGCAAAGCCTGTGGCCAGTCATTTGTAGCTATTGATTGAGGAGACTATAACTCAGACTACGGAGCCGGGGTCAGTCTCTATAGGAATTGATTGAGGAGACTGTCACTCCAGTTACAAAGGCAGGGGCCAGTCAGTAGAGTAATGGTTTGTGGAGATTGTCACTCAGGTTACAGAGCCTGCTGCCTGCAAATATAATAATTGATTGGGGAGACGGTCACTCAGGTAACAGAGCCGGGGCGAGTCAGTAGACTAATTGATTGGGGAGACGGTCACTCAGGTAACAGAGCTGGGGCGAGTCAGCAGACTAATTGATTGGGGAGACGGTCAGTCAGGTATCAGAGACTGGGCGAGTCATTAAACTAATTGACTAGGGATTCTGTTTCTCAGGTAACAGAGCTGGGGCTAGTCAGTAGACTAATTAATTGGGGAGAAGGTCACTCAGGGAACAGAGCCGGGGCGAGTCAGTAGACTAATTGATTAGGGATTCTGTCAGTCAGGCAACAGAGCTGGGGCGAGACAGTAGACTAATTGATTGGGGAGACGGCCACTCAGGTAACAGAGCCGGAGCGAGTCAGTAGACTAATTGATTGGGGAGACGGTCACTCAGGTATCAGAGACTGGGCGAGTCAGTAGACTAATTGTTTAGGGATTCTGTCACTCTGGTAACAGAGCTGGGGCGAGTCAGTAGACTAATTGAATAGGGATTCTGTCACTCAGGTAACAGACCTTGGGCTAGTCAGTAGACTAATTGATTGGGGAGAAGGTCACTCAGGGAACAGAGCCGGGGCGAGTCAGTAGACTAATTGAATAGGGATTCTGTCACTCAGGTAACAGAGCTGGGGCGAGTCACTAGACTAATTGAATAGGGATTCTGTCACTCAGGTAACAGAGCTGGGGCGAGTCACTAGACTAATTGATTGGGGAGAAGGTCACTCAGGTAACAGAGCCGGGGCGAGTCAGTAGAATAATTGATTAGGAGTCGGACCAGTGGCCCTATTAGTGCAACAAGTAATTGGGGAGACTGTCAATCAAGCTGCAGGGCCGGGGGCCAGTCGGCATATTATTTGGTTCAGAAGATTCTCACTCAGTTTATAGGACCAGGGAGCAGTCAGTATATTAATTGATTGACGAGGCTGTCAATCAGGATACAGAGCCCTGGGCCACTCAGTGTACTAACTGATGGGGGAGACTGTCATTTAGGTTACAGAACGAGAGGCCTTTCGGTATAGTAATGTATTTGGGGAGACTGTCACAGAGGTTACAGCGCCAGGTCCTGACACTCTTGGAATTGATTGAAGAGACTTGTAATATCGTAATAGAGTGCTGTGATTGCCAGCATCATTGCAGAGACATGGTCCTGTCACTATTTTAACAGAGTGGAGAGACACTCAGCATATTTAGAACATGGGGTCTCTCACAATCGTAATAGAGTGGAGAGACTGCCAGAAATTTTACAGAGCTGGACTTTGTCACTATATTAAGAGAATGGGGTGACTATCAGGGTGTTTACAGAGCCCGGGGACTGTCACTATAGCAACAGAGTTGGGGAGACTGACTGTATTCTGACAAAGCCAGCTCCCTATCACTAACATAATGGAGAGGGCAGACCATAGGGTTCACTGAAGCGCCCGGGGTTTGCTAAATAATTGAATGGGGAAACTGTCAGATATCACAGAGCCAGGTGCCTGTCACTGTGATAATAGACAGGAGAGCCAGTCCGGATGATTACAGACCCGGGTTCTTCCAATGTTGGAATAGATTGAATAGACTGTCAGTAAATTTACAGATAAGGGGGAATGTCAGTACAGTAATTGAATGTTGGGACTGTCAAAATGTTTACAGAGCAGGGGGCCACTCAATGTTGTCAGAGACAGGGCCAAATGTCAAAATGTGTACAGAGAAGGGGGCTTGCCACTAAATTAATAGAGTGGGCAGACTCTGAGAATGTTTACAGAGCCGAGGGCCTGTCACTGTAGTAATAAAGTGCGGACACCGCCAATACATTTACAAACCTGGGGGCCTTTCACTATGGTAATAGTCTGCAGAGATTGCCATATTATCTACAGTGCCGTGTGTCTGTCAGTATATTAATAGAGTTGGAAGATGCCCAATAGTTTTACAGTGCCGGGGGCTATCACGATAGGGACAGAGTTGGTAGACTGTCGTTTGTTTACAGAGCCGGGGAATTGTCACTATATTAATATAGCGGGGAGACTGTCAGTTTATTTACAGAACCAGGGTCAATCTATAGGGAGAGGCTGCGTAGGCTGTTATTATGTTTGCAGACCCGGGGACCTGTCACTATACTAAGAGAGTGGGGAGAATGTTTGTATGTTCATAGAGCTGGGGGCTGTCACGATTGTAATAGAGAGGGGAGACTTTCAGGATGATTAAAGAGCCGGGGACCTGTCAATATACTAATAGAGAGGCTGGACTGTCGGTAATTTGATAAAACTGGGCTTCTTGCTCTACAGTAATAGAGTGGGCAGTCTGTTAGAATGTTTACAGAACCTGAGCCTGCCGCAATATATATAGAGTGGGGGAAACAGTCAGTATTTTTACAGAGCTGGCCAGAAGTTATTGCAGTAATACAGTGGGGAGACTCTCAGTATGTTTACAGACCCGGGGGCCGTCACCATATTAAGAGAGTGGGGAGACAGTCAGCATTGTTAAAGAGCTGCTAGCCTGTCAATATACTAATATAGAGACTGGCCTGTCGGTACTTTGATAGAAAAGGGGTTTTTTCACTACAGTAATAGAGTGGGGAGACTGTCAGTATGTTTACAGAGCCGTGGCCTGTCTTTATAGCAATAAATCGGGACACTTTCAGTAATATCCGAGAGCCAGTGGGTGTCAGGAAAGTAATAGAGGGGAGAGATTGTCAAAATGTTCACAGAACCGAGGGACTGTCACAACCCTAATAGTGTTGGGAAACGGAATGTTTAGAGAGCCAGCTGCCTCTCACTATTGTGATATACTGGGGTGACTGTCAGTATGTTTAAAGCGCCTTCGGCCTGTCAGTATAGTAATAGCGTAGACAGATTGTTAATGTTTTGAAAGACCTGCGGCCCTGTCACTATAGCAATAGCTTGGGGGGAGGCGTGGGGTTAGGGGAGAAGTAGGGGAGCCCTCACTGTCTTTACAGAGCCAGGGGCTTGTCACCATTTTAAAGTGTGGATAGACTGCCAGTACGTTGACAGAGCGTGGGGCGTGTCTCTATAGGAAAACTTTGGTGCACTCTCTGCATTTTTACAGAGCCTGTCGCCATAGTAATAGATTTTGGAGACTGACAGTGCCTTTTCAGGGTAGAGCATCTGTCATTACATGAATAGATTGTGGAGGTTATCTGTATGTTTACAGGTCAGTGGCCTGCCCCAAAGTAATCGCATGGGGACACTGTAAGTTTCTTTAGAGTGCCGGGGTTCTGTCACTATAGTAATAGATTTGGGAGCCTCTCTAAATGTTTAAAGAGCTGAGGGGCTGTCAATATATTAAGAGAGAGGATAGACTGTCACTATTTTTACAGAACCCGTATTCTGTCACTATAGTAATATCTTGGAGAGAGTGTCATGATATTTACAGAGAGAGTGACCCATCAAATGAGCAATAGACTGGGCAGACTGTAGTGTGTTTATAGTACCGGGAGGCTGTCTCTATATTTATAGACTCGGAGACTGTCAGTGTGTTTACAGAGCCGGGAGGCTGTCTCTATATTTATAGACTGGGAGACAATCAGCATGCTTAAAGAGCCAGGGGCCTCTCGCTATAGTAATATTTTGGGATGACTGTCGGTATGTTTACAGGGCCGGGGCCCTCTTACTATTGTAACAGATTGGGATGACTGTCGTTGTTTTTACATGGCCGTGGCCCTCTCACTATTGTAATAGGTTGCGCTGACTGTCAGTACGTTTACAGAGCTGGGATCCTCTTAATATAGTTACATACTGGGGAGAATGTCACTCTGCTTATCGAGCTGTGGGCCTGTTACTATCTTAGTAGCGAGGAGGGTCTCTCAGTATCTTTACAGAGCAGGGACCCTCGTATTATAGTTGCATACTTGGGGGGTGGGGGAATTGTCAATGTGCTTATCGAGCTGTGGGCCTGTCAGTAGCTCAGTAAGGAGGAGGTACTGTCAGTATGTTTACAGATCCGGCGGCCTCTCACTACACTAAAAGATTTGAATGACTGTCAGTGTGTTTACCGAGCTGGAGTTTCACCCCCGGCTTCTTCCTCTTCACCCTGCAACTTCCCGCAGCCCTCTTGCTGCTTTAATTGACATCAGTGAAATGTATTTGCTGTATTTCCGACAGCAGCGACTACGCTTCAAGATGACGCCGTCGCCTTAATGTATTTGGCTGCTTTGTTTGTGGGTTAAGATTTTTTTCTTTCTTTGAAAAGTTGTAGCGGGAAACAGAAACGTAGGAGGAGGCGATATACCCCGTTGTTTCTTTGATTTCCAAACTCCATGAAACACTCCTGCAGCCCGGCACCACGTAACAAGCTCACAACCCTTCCATCACTTCTGTCCCTCCTCTCCACCTACTGTTAGCAACTCTGCATCCACTAAAGCTCGTCATTCCACCTTATCCCCGTTCCACACCCATTGAAACTCTTTACAAACATTTGATCACCCTTTGCTTCTCGGTGAATATGTTCCCATCCCTCTTCTCGCCCTTCTCCACCACCAAAAACTGTTGCCAACCCTCTGATCGCCTTCCCCCACGCACTGAAACTCTTCCCAAACCTCTGATCGCCCCTTGGCGCCCTTTAAAATCCATTCTAACAATTGGATTGTTTTTGTCCAGTCACTGAAACTTTTCCTAACCGTCTGAACGCCCTTCACCACCCATTAAAACTCATCCCAATCCTCAGATCCCTCATCCCCACACACTGTTAGTGTTCCAAATACCCTGATCATCCTTCCCCACTCATTGACATTATTCCCAAACATCGGATCGTTCTTCCCCACCCACTGAAACTCGTCCAAACCCTCTGATAACACTTCACCACTCACACTATCTATTTCTAACACTCTGATCCCACTTCACCTCCTACTGAAACAATTCCCCACAAATTGAATCGACCTTCCCATACTTCGACCCATTCACCACACTCTGACCAACATCCTCAAACCTGAAACACTTTCCCATCTGCAGAACCTGTATCTGTACTGTAGTGGTTAACTAGATTTCCTGAAACGAGCGAGGTTTCTGTCTCGAAAATGTCTAGGACTTTAGTCTGCAGGGAGCGCGGATCGCTCAGCTGGTAGGTACTCGGATTTGCAAACTGAAGGCCCAGTGTTCGAAGTTCTGTGTGTGCTGTCTTCAGCAAAACTCGGTCAATTCCCATGAAACCATTAAAAGTGAGAAATTTCTGCTCAATTTCCCTGCTCCTTCAATGAAACTAAAGGGGATGTTATTATAACCGACAAATAATGTCCTTCCTACCGAAATTTCAGCAGCCACGATCGTTGTTATTCTTGAATAACAAGGGGGGCAAAGATTATTGGGATAGGCAGAATGAGAAGTTGAGGCCAGAATCAGATCAACCATGATGTCATCAAATCGAGCAGCAGGCTTAAGGGGTAAATGTCCTTATCCGGCTCCTAATTACCAAGCCACTAGATCCTTCACAATTCGTACAGCCACTGATATCCCCTCTAACAAAGTTACCCACCTCCTGAAGAAATTCCCAAACCCCGGCCTACCTTCCATGTCCCCTTCTATGACTGAACTCATGCTGGCCCCCATTTATCCATATGGTTGTCTGGGTGAAAGATCAACTCCCCCATGTCTCTCTAACCTCGTCTGGTGTTGAGATCCGGGCCACCCTGCCTCTCTATCCTGTTCCGGGGTTAAGATCCGGGCCTCCGAGCCTATCTATCCTGGATCGGGGATAAGATCCATTCCCCCAAGCTTCTCTATCCTGGTCCGGGGATAAGATCCGTGGAACCGCGCCTCTCTATCCTGGTGTGATTTAAGATCCTGGCACCCCTGCCTCTATCCGCTGGTCTGGCTGTAAGATCTGGGCCCAAATGACTCTCTACCCTGTTCTGGGGATATGAGCCAGTCCCACATGCCTCTCTACCCGGGTCTGGTTTTAAGTACCAGGCTGTCATGACTCTCATTCCTGGTTGGGTTTCAGATCCAGGCGCCCTTGCCTCTCTATCCTGGTGTAGGTTTAAGATCCGGGCCCCCATGCCTCGCTTTCCTGGCCTATGTGTAAGATGCAGGCGGCCATGCCTCTCTAGCCTGCTTTGGTGTTGAGATAAGAGTAATTTTGTGTGACATTAGCTGTTTTAGACCGGCTGTATAAACATATATTGATGTGAGTGAGATAGAAAGTAAATGTTAGGGGAGCAGCTGAATTAACTGATGTTACTGATAAGAGGTGGATTGAAGAACATTTTCCTGACAGGGAATTTTATTCCTGGGAAAGTGATAAGTGAGATTTTTTTAAAAACATTTTCACTGATGAGCATCAATAGAAATGTTGTGAAATGATCCATTGACCTGCAGGGTAAACCTGTCAATCTGCACAGGTCAGCAAGCAGGGATTCCATTGATGGGCAATCAGACAAGGAAATCTCTCCCTTAGAAAGGCATCAATAAAGGGGCAGAATGCAAGGAGCCTTCCAATTGCAAGGGTTTGAGTGGCTGAATACTGAGCTCACAACTGGAACATGCTCGAGTCTCTGATAATCCGCTCTGATGGGAAACCTGATTGTTTTAAAACTTTGTCTGTAATTGTTGTTACTTGAATCCTGTGCTCAATAAATCCTTGAACGCTTAACCTGAACCTTTCAAAAAGCTTTTTTTTCTGGAATGGTTTGATCATCTGAAAGCTTTTTCCCTCCCTTTCCCATTTAAGGGCTGCTCACTTAGTGGGTGAGGGTCAGCATCAGGCAGGATGGGAGTGTGGGTGGTGAGTTGGTTCCACATTCCCAGCTCCCAGGGTCAAAGCCTCTTCTCAAACCTCTTTTCACTGTCTTGTGATTAAAGTGATACAACCCCACCCTCTGCTGGCAGCACATTGCTACTACAGGCGCCGCTCTTAGCCAGCCTCAGATCAGTTCAGCTGCTGCATTGGCTGCATCTGGGAACAGATGGATGAAGAGTGAATATTGCACAATACTGTAAAGGATAGAAGTTTGCAGCAAGCTGCACAGTTCACTCGGATGGTGCATTTGGTCGTTTACCACCTGACCCTGTACATGAACTCTCTCCTCATTCCCTGGTCCAGCTGGGGGTCTATGATGGTTTTTTAGGATCAGAACAGTTTAAAAGAGAGGATTGAGAAGTAGAAAATCGGGCAAATAAAGGAGTTGTTCAATAAAAAAGATGGGGTGGACATAAGCAATATAAGCTTATATAATATAAGCCACTCCTGGCCTGGGGATGGGATGCAGACCCCCATGCCGCTCTGTCCTGGTCTGGTTATAAGATCCGTTCCCCGTGCCTCTCTCTCCTGATCAGAGGATAATATCTGGGCACCTCTGCCTCTCTACCCTGGTCTGGGGATAAGATCCAGAACCCCTGACTCTTTACCCTGCTCTGGGTGTAAGATGCGGGCCCCAATATCTCTCTACCCTGTACCAGGGATAAGATCCAGGGCCCCCATGCCTCTCTACCCTGATCTGGGGATAATATCCGGGCCCCCCGGCCTCTCTATCCTGGTCCAGGAATAAGATCCTGGGCCCCATGCCCCTCTATCCTGATCTCGTTTAAGATCCAGCCCCTATGCATCTCTACTTATGGGAAGGCTGTGGCATAGTGCTAATGTCAGTAAACGAGGGACCCAGTGAGCCAGGCTCATGTCCTGGGGACACAGGCTCAAGTCCAACCACTGCAGCTGTGAAATTAAATGCACTGAGTCAATCTGCAATATAAAGCTAGTCTCACTAACAGGGCAACAGTGAACCCATCGAGCATTGTCGGAACAACTGATGGGTTTATCTTTTGGGAAGGAAATCTGCCGTCCTTCCCTGGACTGCCCTACATGTGACTCCAGACCCACAGCAATGTTCTCGAGCCTGAAATGTCAGAGCAATCCGTTCAGTTCTATCAAACCGCTATCTAAAAAAGGAAAATTAATTTGCTTTTGTTCTCTCTGTCCCCATTGATCTCACTGATGATCTCTGTCTCTCTCCACTTGCTGGGTCCGCACACACACTTCCCTCTCTTTGTCTACTTTAATCAGGAAATTTCCCTGAACATTACCTTTTAAATCGGTACCATCCTTCCTGAATATGGTTCTCACGCTTCACCTGGCCGGAACACTCACTCCATTTACAATCGATGCTTCTCCAGGCCTGGTCCAGGACAGTGTGATCTACACACGGGTCAGTGAGTCCCGAGACTGCGACTGAGAGACAAGAGATGTTTCACGTTAATATAAAATATAGTTGAAGTTACACAGCGAATTCACTGTAAACACCAAAGCCGCAATAAGCTCAGTTTCTCTGCCCCACACCTGTATCCAAGCCGCTTGAAAATGTCGCAAATTAAATCTGAAATCTTTCCTCCTTCACTCAACCAGGTTCCCATCTGTCTCCCAGCTCAACCTCCCCGTCTAATTCACTGCTCCCAGACAGTATTCCCCATTCTAGATTAACCATTCGTACACTGTTAACTGAAAACTCAGCAATAAACTCAGCGTCACCTTATCCTAACAGAAACGCTGCACATAATCAGTGAGAGATATTCTGAGCTATCTCTGTCCCCAGGTGAACATTGAGTACAGATGGTGAGAGACACTTGATGGTGAATCAGAGATATCCTGAGCTATCACAAACCCCAGGTGAGCACTGAGTACAGTTGGTGAGGGGCACTCGATAATCAGGGAGAGACATCCTAGGCTATCTCAGTCCCCAGCTGTACACTGAGTGTAGATGGTGAGGGACACCCGATTGTCAGTGAGGGATATCCCGGGATATATCAGTCCCCAGCTGTACACTGAGTGTAGATGGTGAGGGACACCCGATTGTCAGTGAGGGATATCCTGGGATATCTCAGTCCCCAGCTGTACACTGAGTGTAGATGGTGAGAGACACCCGATTGTCAGTGAGAGATATCCTGGGATATATCAGTCCCCAGCTGTACATTGAGTGTAGATGGTGAGGGACACCCGATTGTCAGTGAGGGATATCCGGGGATATATCAGTCCCCAGCTGTACACTGAGTGTAGATGGTGAGGGACACCCAATTGTCAGTGAGAGATATCCTGGGATATCTCAGTCCCCAGCTGTACACTGAGTGTAGATGGTGAGGGACACCCGATTGTCAGTGAGGGATATCCTGGGATATATCAGTCCCCAGCTGTACACTGAGTGTAGATGGTGAGGGACACCCGATTGTCAGTGAGGGATATCATGGGATATATCAGTCCCCAGCTGTACACTGAGTGTAGATGGTGAGAGACACCCGATTGTCAGTGAGAGATATCCTGGGATATCTCAGTCCCCAGCTGTACACTGAGTGTAGATGGTGAGGGACACCCGATTGTCAGTGAGGGATATCCTGGGATATATCAGTCCCCAGCTGTACACTGAGTGTAGATGGTGAGGGACACCCGATTGTCACTGAGGGATATCCTGGGATATATCAGTCCTCAGGTGAAGTTAGATTACGAATCAGTTTCTGTTATGGCTGTTTCATCTCTAAACTGTACATTAAACTCTGAATATTCTAATACTGAATTGATAAATCGTTTGGATGCTTGCTATAAATAGTATTTCAGTAATGCATTATTCAAAATGAATAATATATTTACTGATTAAAATGCTGAAAATGTGATATATAAAGTAACACATCGGATCGGAATGAAAACATAGTTAAATGTTGGGCATAAATATAAGCAAACAAATCTGTAACTGATCATTCAACTGTACAGATCTATAAATATTAGGATTATAAGAAAAACCGCATCTAAATAGAAGCAATGTAGATATCTGACAATGATTTGTATAAATATTAGACTATTTGTATAAATAACTGATTTACACTGAATAACAATCAGTGTTGAGACCCTTGTTCTTCCTGACCCAGTGTGGACAGGGCAGAGTTTTAAAGAATTGTGGCCATTGCTAAATCTGGGAGCTGTATGACCTGTCAGGGGGATAGTGTAGAAAAGGCTGTTCCAACTGGAGACCGAGGGCCGGGTTCCGGCTCCTCGACCCCTCGGCTCTCCGCCTGACAAAAGGTTTTGGACATTCAACTGTCTCAGGCATGAACAATGTGGTGGAGCTGGTCATCCAATCACAGGCTGGCTCCTCCATGTATTTGTTCCCCAGTCAGCCTATCAGCTGCCAATGCAGGGAGAAACAAGCCTTTGATTGGACAAAAGGCAAACAGAGGGAAGTCAAGATTTCAAGGGAGGGTCCAGGACCAGGAGCAGAAGAGGGGCCAGGATGGTGGGGAGTGGGGGTTGGGGGGGTAGAGGGCAGCGTGGTTAGGGGCACGGGGGAGTGAATGTGAGGTCAGGGGGTAGAGGGGGTGAGGGACCGGGGGTTAGTGAGAGGGGCCAGGGTGGAGAGAGAGGTACGGGGCTGTTCTGTTCCCCCCTCCCCACCACCACCCATACCTCCCTACACTGTTCCGGGTATAAGATCATAGACCCCAAGCCTCTCTATCCTGGTTTGGGGGTAAGATCCCGGCCCCCTGGCCTCTCCGCCCTGAACTGGGTGTAGGATCCGGGCCCCCATTCCTAACTATCCTGGTCTGGGTGTAAGATCCAGCCACCCATGGCTCTCCATCCTGTTCTGGCTGTAAGTTCCGGGCCTCCGAGCCCATCCAACCTGGCCCGGGGTTAAGATCCAGACACCCATGCCTCTCAATCCTGCTCTGGGTGTAGGTTCAGTCCTCCGAGCCCATCTATCCTGGCCCGGGGATAAGATCCGGGCCCCGAAGTCTCTCTACCCTGTTCCGGGGATAAGATCCATGCCCCCATGATTCTCTACCCTGGTCTGGGTGTAAGATGCGGGCCCCAATGTCTCTCTACCATGTACCAGGGATAAGATCCGTTCCCTATGCCTCTCTACCCTGATCTGGGGATAATATCCGGGCCCCCGTGCCTCTCTATCCTGGTCCAGGAATATGATCCTGGGCCCCACGCCACTCTATCCTGATCTCGTGTATGATCCGGCCCCTATGCATCTCTACTTATGGGAAGGCTGTGGGATAGTGCTAATGTCAGTAAATGAGGGACCCAGTGAGCCAGGCTCATGTCCTGGGGACACAGGCTCAAGTCCAAACACTGCAGCTGTTAAATTAAATGCACGGAGTAAATCTGGAATATAAAGCTAGTCTCAGTAAATGGGCAACAGTGAACCCATCGAGCATTGTCGGAACAACTGATGTGGTTATCTTTTGGGAAGGAAATCTGCCGTCCTTCCCTGGACTGCCCTACATGTGACTCCAGACCCACAGCAATGTTCTCGAGCCTGAAATGTCAGAACAATCCGCTCAGTTCTATCAAAGCGCTATCTAAAAAAGGAAAATTAATTTGATTGTTTTCTCTCTGTCCCCATTGATCTCACTGATGATCTCTGTCTCTCTCCACTTGCTGTGTCTACACACACTTTCCTCTCTGTCTAGTATAATCAGGAAGTTTCCCTTAACATTACCTTTTAAATCGGTACCATCCTTCCTGAATATGGTTCTCACACTTCACCTGGCCGGAACTCTCAGTCCCTTCACAACCGATGCTTCTCCAGGCCTGGTCCAGGACGGTGTGATCTACACACGGGTCAGTGAGTCCCGAGACTGCGACTGAGACACAAGAGATGTTTCACGTTAATATAAAATATAGTTGAAGTTACACAGCGAATTCACTGTAACCCCCCAAAGCCGCAATAAGCTCAGTTTCTCTGCCCCCCACCTGTATCCAAGCCGCTTGAAAATGTCGCAAATTATATCTGAAATCTTTCCTCCTTCACTCAACCAGGTTCCCATCTGTCTCCCAGCTCAACCTCCCCCTCTAATTCACTGCTCCCAGACAGTATTCCCCATTCTAGATTAACCATTCGTACACTGTTAACTGAAAACTCAGCAATAAACTCAGCGTCACCTTATCCTAACAGAAACGCTGCACATAATGAGTGAGAGATATTCTGAGCTATCTCTGTCCCCAGGTGAACATTGAGTACAGATGGTGAGAGACACTTGATGGTGAATCAGAGATATCCTGAGCTATCACAAACCCCAGGTGAGCACTGAGTACAGTTGGTGAGGGGTACTCGATAATCAGGGAGAGACATCCTAGGCTATCTCAGTCCCCAGCTGTACACTGAGTGTAGATGGTGAGGGGCACCCGATTGTCAGTGAGGGATATCCTGGGATATATCAGTCCCCAGCTGTATACTGAGTGTAGATGGTGAGGGACACCCGATTGTCAGTGAGGGATATCCTGGGATATCTCAGTCCCCAGCTGTACACTGAGTGTAGATGGTGAGGGACACCCGATTGTCACTGAGGGATATCCTGGGATATATCAGTCCTCAGGTGAAGTTAGATTACGAATCAGTTTCTGTTATGGCTGTTTCATCTCTAAACTGTACATTAAACTCTGAATATTCTAATACTGAATTGATAAATCGTTTGGATGCTTGCTATAAATAGTATTTCAGTGATGCATTATACAAAATGAATAATATATTTACTGATTAAAATGCTGAAAATGTGATATATAAAGTAACACATCGGATCGGAATGAAAACATAGTTAAATGTTGGGCATAAATATAAGCAAACAAATCTGTAACTGATCATTCAACTGTACAGATCTATAAATATTAGGATTATAATAAAAACTACATCTAAATAGAAGCAATGTAGATATCTGGCAATGATCTGTACAATAAATATGAGACTATTTGTATAAATAATTGATTTACACAGAATAACAATCAGAGTTGAGACCCTTGTTCTTTCTGACCCAGTGTGGACAGGGCAGAGTTTTAAAGAATTGTGGCCATTGCTAAGTCTGGGAGCTGTGTGACCTGTCAGGGGTATAGTGTAGAAAAGGCTGTTCCAACTGGAGACCGAGGGCCGGGTTCCAGCTCCTCGACCCCTCGGCTCTCCGCCTGACAAAAGGTTTTGGACATTCAACTGTCTCAGGCATGAACAATGTGGTGGAGCTGGTCATCCAATCACAGGCTGGCTCCTCCATGTATTTGTTCCCCAGTCAGCCTATCAGCTGCCAATGCAGGGAGAAACAAGCCTTTGATTGGACAAGAGGCAAACAGAGGGAAGTCAAGATATCAAGGGAAGGTCCAGGACCAGGAGCAGAAGAGGGGCCAGGATGGCGGGGAGTGGGGGTTGGGGGGGTAGAGGGCAGCGTGGTTAGGGGCACGGGGGAGTGAATGTGAGGTCAGGGGGTAGAGGGGGTGAGGGACCGGGGGTTAGTGAGAGGGGCCAGGGTGGAGAGAGAGGTACGGGGCTGTTCTGTTCCCCCCTCCCCACCACCACCCGTACCTCCCTACACTGTTCCGGGTATAAGATCATAGACCCCAAGCCTCTCTATCCTGGTTTGGGGGTAAGATCCCGGCCCCCTGGCCTCTCCGCCCTGAACTGGGTGTAAGATCCGGGCCCCCATTCCTAACTATCCTGGTCTGGGTGTAAGATCGAGGCCCCCATGCCTCTCCATCCTGTTCTGGGTGTAAGTTCCGGGCCTCCGAGCCCATCTATCCTGGTCTGGGTGTAAGATCGAGGCCCCCATGCCTCTCAATCCTGCTCTGGGTGTAGGTTCAGTCCTCCGAGCCCATCTATCCTGTCCTGGAGATAAGATCCGGGCCCCTTTGCCTCTGTACCCTGGTCCAGGTGTAAGATCCGGGCCTCGAAGTCTCTCTACCCTGGTCTGGGGGTAAGATCCGGCCCCACATGCATCTCTATCCTGGTCTGGGATAAATATCCAGGCCCTCATGACTCTAAATCCTTTTCTGGGGTTAAGATCCAGGCCCCCATGCCTCTCTTCCCTGAACTGGGGCTAAGCTCCGGGCCCTCAGGCCTCTCTAAGCTGATCAGTGGGTAAGATCCAGGCCCCCATGCCACTCTATCCTGGTCCGGGGTTAAGATCCGGGCCCCCATGGCTCTCTACCCTGGGTCTGCGTGTATGTTTCAGGGACCCATGCCTCTCTATCCTGGTCTGGGGGTAAGATCCAGGCCCCCATGCCTCTCTATCCTGGTCTGGGGATAAGATCCAGGCCCCCATGCCTCTCTATCCTGGTCTGGGGGTAAGATTCAGGCCGCCATGCCTCTCTATCCTGTTCTGGGAGTAAGAAACGGGACCCCATGCGTCACTATCATGGTCTGTGCTTAAGATGCAGGAACCAATGCCTCTTTATCCTGGTCTGGGGATAAGATCCAGGCCCCCAAGCCTCTCTATCCTGTTCCGGGAATATGATCCAGGCCCCCATGCCTCTCTACCCTGGTCTGGGTTTAAGATCCAGGCACCTATGCCTCTCTATCCTGGTCTGGGGATAAGATCCAAGCCCCCAAGCCTCTCTATCCTGTTCCGGGAATATGATCCTGGCCCCCCTGCCTCTCTATCCTGTTCTGGCGATAAGAAATGGGTCCCCATGCATCTCTACCATGCTCTGGGGATCAGATCCAGAACCCTATGCCTATCTACCCTGGTCTGGTGGTGAGATCTAGGCCCCCAGGCCTCTTTATCCTGGTCTGGGGATAGGATCCAGGCCCCAATGCTTCTCAACGTGGTCTGGGAGGAAGTTCCAAGCCCCCATGCTGTCCAACTCTGGTCCGGGGATAAGACCAGGGACCCCAAGTCTCTCTATCCTGGTCCGAGGATAAGATCCGGGCCACCATGTCTCTCTGCCCTAGTCTGAGGATCAGATCCAGGCCCCCATGTGACTCTAAGCTGGTCCGGGAGTAACATGCCCCTCAACCCTGGCCTATGATAAGATCCGGGACCCCAGGTCTCTCTGCCCTAGTCTGAGGATCAGATCCAGGCCCCCATGTGACTCTAAGCTGGTCCGGGAATAACATGCCCCTCAACCCTGGCCTATGATAAGATCCGGGACCCCATGCCTCTCCAACCTGCTCTGGGGGTAAGATCCGTGCCCCCATGCCTCACTACCCTGGGTCTGCGGGTATGATCCAGGCCCCCACGCCTCTCTATTCTGGTTTGAGGGTAAGAAACGGGCCCCCATGCATCTCTATCCTGGCCTGTGGTTATAATCCAGGCACCCCGGCCACTCTATCCTGGTCTGGGTGTAAGATCCGGCCACACATGCCTTTCTATCCTGGTTTAGGGGTAAGATCCAGGCCCCCATGTCTCTGTACCCTGGTCTGGGTGTAAGATCTGGGCCCACACGCCGTTCTACCCTGTGCTGGGTTTAATATCCAGGCCCTCATGCCTCTCCATCCTGATCTGGGTTTAAGATCCAGGCCCCCATGTCTCTCTATCCTGGTCTAGGGGTAAGATCCAGGCGCCCGTGTCACTCAATCTATTTCTGGCTTTAAGATCCGGGCCCCCATGCCTCTCTATCCTGGTCCGTGAATAAGATCCAGGCCCCCATGCCTCTCTATCCTGCTCTGGTGTTGAGATCCGGGCCACTATCCTCACTAACCCTCTCTGCCATGTGTTCTTCACAAAGAACAAACATACAGTGTGAACGTCACCTTTACCAGCACAACCTCAAGTCGGACAAGTGAGGCTGTGGTTCACTATCCTGGTCCGGTGATAAGGTCTGGGCCTCCGAGCCTATCTATTATTTTCCGGGGATAAGATCCAGGCCCCCATGAATGTCTACCCTGTTCTAGGGGAAAGGTCCAGGCCTCCCTGCCTCTCTATCCTGGTCTAGGTGTAAAATCCAGGTCCCAATGTCTCTCTATCCTGGTCTGGGTGTGAGATCCAGGCCCTCATCCCTCCCTTATCTGGTCTGGGTGTATGTTCGTGGCCCCCATGGCTCTCTATCCTGGTCTGCTGTTGAGATCCGGGACACCATGCCTCTCTATTCTGTCCCAGGGTTAAGATCCGGAACTCCGAGTCTATCTAACCTGGACCGGGGTTAAGAGCCTGGCCCCCATGGCTCTCTACCCTGGTCTGGTGTTGAGATCCGGGACACGATGCCTCTCTATTCTGTTCCAGGGTTAAGATCCGGGCCTCCGAGCCTCTCTATCCTGGTCCGGGGATAAGTTCAATGCCCCCATGCCTCCCTATCCTGTTCCGGGGATAAGATCCAGGACACCATGCCACATTATCCTGGCCCTGTGGCTAAGATCCAGGCCTCCATGCCTCCCTATCCTGGTCTAGGGTTAAAATCCAGTGTCCAATGCATCTATACCTTCTCTGGGTAAAAGTTACATTCCCCATGCCTCTCTATCCTGGTCCGGGGATAATACCCAGGCATCCGCACATCTCTATCCCGGTCCGGGCATCAGATCCAGGACCCCCTGCCTCTCTACCCTGGTCTGGATGTACCCAGACCAGGGTACGTGGGGGGGTTTTGGGGAGGTTATCTATAGAATAGCAGATTCCCTGGAGTGAGTTACAGACTGGAATCTAATCGAGGGGTTCAGGGGGTTTATATATAGAATCATAGATACCCGGGAGTGATTAACAGACTGGAATCTAATCGAGGGGTTCAGGGGGTTTATATATAGAATAATAGATACCTGGGATTGAGTTACAGGCTGGAATCTAATTGAGGGGTGCAGGGGGTGTATATATAGAATAATCGATACCCGGGTTTGAGTAAAAGACTGGAATCAAGAACAGTTGAAAATATCATTTTTCTTGTGATGTGCTGAAGTGCAGGTTACAGAGGCTGATTCATGGAATGGGTAGTGTGAGTTTTTAACCAGCTTTATCCCAAATATCAAATTTAATTTCTCATTGGAACTGTTTGATGTTTTCTTAGTCTTGACACAAATGGATAGGGAGTCATTGGACCCTCAATGTTTGCAGCTTTTCACCATTTATTATGTAACCTGTTCCATCCTTTTTAAAGTGGGCAGCCACACATTTGCCTACAATGAATCCCATCTTTCACTATTTCACCAATTCACTTAAGGTGTACATATCTCTTTGGAATTTGAAGTGCAGGTTACATATTGGATTGGAACTTTCTGCTTTCTGAATCATTAGCCAAGGTTCACAGAGTTAAACATCAAAACTGACATTCTGAAACAGGAGAGGGCCCCACAACTTCAATTCTGTGATTCTCTAGCATCTCATGATCTGTATCTTACAATATGTCTGCCCCCTTCATGTCTCTGAAGACTTGGGAAAGTGTTTCAGACATTGGGGAACCATTTCTGTCAACCGGGATATTTCCTTTGAAGCATTTCATTGTCTCGAGACGTTTACAGTAAACGGCTCCTTCAAAGCACATCATTAAAATTCACTCTTTAATCATCCAAATCCTGTTGCCCATTCAGACACCCTGGCCCTACATCCTATTGTTTCAAAGCTAACTTACATTTCACAATGTAGGAATGTGTGAATGCAAACACTTTCTTCACACGTTTCCACAATACTAAGGCTCACACTATTCAGCGTGAAATTTTCAAGACAACATTCATCAACTGACAGATTTCCAGCTCCAAATGGAAGCTTCAAGACACAGAAAGTGACAGAGAAATGAAACCTCTGATTTATTTGTTTCTGCATCAGTTATTGGACATCGCAGGGTTAGATAGGAATTAAAGTTGTTCTAAAATTGTCCTCTTCAATCACATCCAGGACTGGTACAGCATGGGGTTCGAAACAGAGTAAAGCTCCCTCAACACTGGAGTTCTGAGATTCAAAAGCCTCATTATCTTTGAATTCGAGTTCAAATTAAAAAAGTGTTCAAATTAAAAGTTCATCAGCTGGAGAAAAGGCTAAAGCTCCAAATATTTTTCAATATGCCAGGGTATATCAAACATTATCCTGTGACATATCCTTTTCCCCATCTTTAAAATGGAGTGAGATCGCTTCTCCTTCTTTACCACTGTTACCACTATCTTCATTTCCATTATTATCTTGAAGCGTTTGATCAAATCACCCCTTAACATCAATTCCAGTGTTTCAGAGTGAAGCTTTGAGTCCCAACCCTATTACAGTACGGGGATCGATACAGAGTCAAATTGTAAAAACCTGGTTCAAGTGTGACGGGGGAGACACAGAGTGAAGGTTTGGGGAAAGGGTTAAAGGGGGGGTGTGGTGAAGACATTTTTAAATCAGCGAGTGGTGATGACCTTGAACCTGTGGGCAATGCGGTGTTTCAGGGATGAGTGTTTGATCAGTGACTCAGTGTCTCCATAGTTGTGTCTCTGTCACGTTGAAAGTACCAATGTCACATTCCTGAGGAGTCAACTCTGTCAGAAATGTCCCAGTGCTGTGCGCACATAAAATGGCCTCTGTGAACAAACCTTAAAGGCTGACTGGTGTTTGTGTAATTTATATAGATTCTGAGAGGGAGGAAGAGAGAGAGAGAGAGACAGACCGAGCGAGTGAGAAGAAGAGAGAGACTCACATCGAGAGGGAGACCGAGAGACAGAGATTGAAGAAAGGATATTTATAATAGCACATGGGAAGAGGAAGTTGCCATTTCACCCCACACCCTGTTTCCGAAATTCAATGAGATCCTGACTGATCTCTGATCCAACTACATATCTCTTTACGCCTTTGCCTAACAAAAATCTATCAGCCTCAGATTGAAATATGAACAAGATACTTTGCATCAATTGCCGTTTGCAGAAGATTGTTTCAAACTAAAGCGTTGACTACACTGTTCATCAAACACTCCCAACCCAAATACAGTATGGGGTTCGATACAGAATCAAATTACCTCTGCTCTTTCCAAGAAATTTTTAATTGACGATTTTTATTTTAAATTTAGGATAAGAGGACTGAAATTGTACGGCATCCCAGTGTGAGATTGAAACTCCTGTTTATTTCAATCTTTAGCTCAGGAATTCACATTAAAACATGCAGAGAATTGAAACCTTCCTCATACAGTTGCCTGTTTGTTCCAGTGTTGGTATATTCCCTCTTTCTCTTGCGTTTTCACTTGTCTGAAGAAATTGAATTGTTGACATTGGATAATCGTCCCTTTCCCATGAAAATGTAAACTCCTGGGAAACTGCAACAGACACAATCTAATGCAGTGAACAAAATCCTGCACCTTTATTCATCAATCCCATTTCCTATCTCTGTAGAAACTCCCTTCCACTGACAGATTCTGAGATCCATACTCAATCTCAAAAACCACCACAGAAAAGTGACTGCTTATGTTAAACAATGAATCTGAACTATTTGAAGTTCTGACTCAGTCACAGAATCGCAGAAATTTTGACTCTGTGGGATGAAAATTATCAGAATAACTTTGCAACATACAGGTAACCTGTAGTGACAGGAGGATACTTGTCTGTTCAAAAGGGATTCGATAAGATGCCTCACAAAGCTTGTTACTCAGGACAAGAGCTCATACATTCCCCTAATCTCCCCAAACAGTTCCTCTCAGGATTTGACAATTTGATCAAGTCACCCCTTATGCTACTAAATTTCAGGGAATACAACCCGACTTTGCGCAATCTCACTTTGCAATTTAACCCTTGGAATCCAGGTCTCATTCTGGCAAAGCTGCGATGCACTCGAACTGTCTAAACTGTCCCTGGAGTGTCGGATTAACCCGGGTCACTCACATACACCCAGGTCAGGTACAAGTCTCACCTGTCTCACTCACTGAGACGCTCCAGTATCACTGGCCTTATTGTAGTCGGATGCCGCGTTGGGAGCAGGACAGGTAGACGGGATTAGGATGACTGCTCATGTGGAGGGTAAACACGAGGAATCTATCAGAGAATCAGAACAGACCAGGGAGAATCAAAGAAGGAAACTGATGTTCAATTTATTAGGCCTGATTTGTGGATTGTTTTTGTTTTGGGCGAGAATGTTGCCAACAAACAGTCCCAGAAAGGATGCAGTAGGACCTAGATACAGAGTAAAGCTCCCTCGATACTGTCCCCATCAAACACTCCCTGGACAGGAACAGAACAGGGTTGGATACAGAGTAAAGCTACCACTACACTTTCCCCATCAAACACTCCCAGGGCAGGAAAATCACTGGGTTAGATACAGAGTAAAGCTCCCTCTACACTGTCTCCATCAAACACTCCCAGGCCTGGTACAGCACAGGGTTAGATACAGTGTAAACCTCCATGTATACACTCGCCATCAAACACTCCCAGGACTAGTACAGCACGGGGTTAGATACAGAGTAAAGCTGCCCCTACACTGTGGTCATCATACACTCCCAGGGCAGGTACAGCACGGGGTTAGATACAGAGTAAATTTCCCACTATTCTGTCCTCATCAAACACTCCCAGGACAGGTACAGCACGCGGTTAGATACAGTGTAAACCTCCATCTATACTCTCCCCATCAAACACTCCCAGGACTGGTACAGCAAGGGGTTAGATACAGAGTAAAGCTCCCTCTACACTATCACCATCAAACACTCCCAGGACTGGTACAGCACGGGGTTAGATACAGAGTAAAGCTCCCTCTATACTGTCCACATCGTACACTCCCAGGGCAGGTACAGCACGGGGTTAGATACTGTCTAAATTTCCCTCTAAGCTGTCCCCATCAAACACTCCCAGGACTGGTGCAGCACAGAGGTAGATACAGAGTAAAGCTCAGTCTTCACTGTCCCCATCAAGCACTCACAGGGCAGGTACAGGTCAGAGTTAGATGCAGAGTAAATCTACCTCTACACCGTCCCCATCAAACACTCCCAGGGCAGATACAGTAGAGGGTTTGATACAGAGTAAAGCTTCCTCTACACTGTCCCCATCAAACTCTCCCAGGACAGGTACAGCACGGGGTTAGGTACAGAGTTAAACTTCCTCGATACTGTCCCCATCAAACACTCCCAGGACAGGTACAGCACGGGGTTAGATGCAGAGTAAATTTCCCTCTATAATGTATGCATCTAAAAATCCCAGTACAGGTACACCACAGGGTTAGATACAGAGTAAAGCTCCCTCGATACTGCACCCATCAAACACTCCCAGGAAAGGTACAGCACGGGGTTAGATACAGAGTCAAGCTCCCTCTATACTGTCCCAATCAAACACTCCCAGGACAGGTACAGCACGGGGTTAGATGCAGAGAAAAGTTCATTCGATAATGTATCCATCTAAAATTCCCAGTACAGGTTCAGCACGGGGTTAGATACAGAGTAAAGCTCCCTCGATACTGTACCCATCAAACACTCCCAGGACTAGTACAGCCCGGGGTTAGAAACAGAGAAGAACTTCCCCTACACTGTGCTCATCATACACTCCCACGGCAGTTACAGCACAGGTTTAGATACAGAGTAAATCTCCCTTTAACCTGTCCCCATCTAAAACTCCCAGGACTGGTACTGCCCGGGGTAAGATTCAGAGTAAAGCTCCCTCTACACAGTCCCCATGAAGCACTCCCAGGGCAGCTACAGGACAGGGTTATATACAGAGTAAAGCTCACTCTAAACTGTCTCCATCAAACCCTCCCAGGACAGGTACAGCACGGTGTAGATACAGAGTAAAGCTCACTCTAAACTGTCCCCATCAAAGCCTCCCAGGACAGGTACAGCATGGGGTTAGATACAGAGTAAAGCTCCCTCTGCACCGTCCCCATCAAACACTCCCAGTGCAGGTACAATACGGGGTTAGATACAGAGTAAAACTTCCTCTACACTGTCCCCATCAAACACTCCCAGGACAGGTAGAGCACGGTGTTAGATACAGAGTAAATCTCCCACTACACCTTCCCCATCAAACACTCCCAGGCCAGGTAAAGCATGGGTATAGATACAGAATAAAGGTCCCACTGCAGTGTCATCATCAAACACTCCCAGGGCAAGTACAGCACTGGGTTAGATACAGAGTAAAGCTCCCTCTATACTGTCCCCATCAAACACTCCCAGGACAGGTACAGCACAGGGTTTGATACAAGGTGAAGCTCCCTCTGCACTGTTCCCATAAAACACTCCCTGGACAGGAACAGAACAGGGGTAAAATACAGAGTAAAGCTCCCTCTACACTGTCCCCAACAAACACTCCCAGGACTGGTACAGCACGGGGTTAGATGCAGAGTAAAGCTCCCTCTAAACTTCCCCATCAAACCCTCCCAGGACAGGTACAGCACGGGGTTAGATACAGAGTAAATCTCCCTCTGCACCATCCCCATCAAACACTCCCAGTGCAGTTACATTACGGGGTTAGATACAGAGTAAAACTTCCTCAAAACTGTCCCCATCAAACACTCACAGGACAGGTACCGCACGGTGTTAGATACAGAGTAAATCTCCCACTATACCGTCCCCATCAAACACTCCCAGGCCAGATACAGCACGGGTTTATATTCAGAATAAAGGTCACACTGCACTGTCATCATCAAACACTCCCAGGGCAAGTACAGCACTGGGTTAGATACAGAGTAAAGCTCCCTCTATACTGTCCCCATCAAACACTCCCAGGACAGGTACAGCACAGGGTTAGATACAGAGTAAAGCTCCCTCGATAATGTCCCCATCAAACACTCCAACGACGGGAACAAGACAGGGTCAGATACAGAGTAAAGCTACCTCTACACTTTCCCCATCAAACACTCCCAGGGCATGAAATGCACTGGGTTAGATACAGAGTAAACCTCCCTCTATACTCTCCCCATCAAACACTCCCAGGACTGGTACTGCACGGGGTTAGATACAGAGTAAAGCTGCCCCTACACTGTGGCCATCATACACTCCCAGGGCAGGTACAGCACGGGGCTAGATACAGAGTAAAGCTCCCCCTACACTGTCCCAATCATACACTACCTGGACTGTTAAGCACGGGGATAGATACAGAGTAAAGCTCCCCCTACACTGTACCCATCATACACTCCCAGGGCAGGTACAGCACGGGGTTAGATACAGAATAAATTTCCCTCTAATCTGTCCCCATCAAACACTCCCAGGACAGGTAATGCACGGGGTTAGATACAGAGTAAAGCTCCCTCTACACTGTCCCAATCAAACACTCCCAGGTCCGGTACAGCACAGGGTTAGATACAGTGTGAACCTCACTCTATGCTGTCCCCATCAAAAACTCCCAGGACTGGTTTGATAGAGAGTAAATCTCCCTCTACACTATCGCCATCAAACACTCCCAGGACTGGTACAGCACGGGGTTAGATGCAGAGCAAAGCTCCCTCTATACTGTCCCCATGAAACACACACAGGACTGGTACAGAACGGGGTTAGATAGAGAGTAAAGCTCCCCCTACACTGTGCACATCGTACACTCCCAGGGCAGGTACAGCACGGTGGTAGATACAGAGTAAAGCTCCCTTGATACTGTCCCCATCAAACACTCCCAGCACAGGTACAGCACGGGGTTAGATGCAGAGAAAATTTCCTTCGATAATGTATCCATCTAAAATTCCCAGTACAGGTACAGTATGGGGTTAGATACAGAGTAAAGCTCCCTCGATACTGTACCCATCAAACACTCCCAGGACTAGTACAGCACGGGGTTAGAAACAGAGAAAAACTACCCCTACACTGTGCCCATCATACACTCCCACGGCAGTTACAGCCCAGGGTTAGATACAGAGTAAATCTCCCTCTAACCAGTCCCCATCTAAAACTCTCAGGACTGGTACTGCCCGGGGTAAGATTCAGAGTAAAGCTCCCTCTACACAGTCCCCATGAAGCACTCCCAGGGCAGGTACAGGACAGGGTTATATACAGAGTAAAGCTCACTCTAAACTGTCCCCATCAAACCCGCCCAGGACAGGTACAGCACGGGGTTAGATACAGAGTAAAGCTCCCTCTACACCGTCCCCATCAAACACTCCCAGTGCAGGTACATTACGGGGTTAGATACAGAGTAAAACTTCCTCTACACTGTCCCCATCAAACACTCCCAGGACAGGTACAGCACGGTTTTAGATACAGCGTAAATCTCCCACTACACCGTCCCCATCAAACACTCCCAGGCCAGATACAGCACGGGTTTAGATACAGAATAAAGGTCCAACTGCACTGTCATCATCAAACACTCCCAGTGCACGTAGAGCACAGGGTACGATACAGAGTAAAGCTCCCTCAATACTGTCCACATCAAACACTCCCAGGACAGGTGCAGCACAGGGTTTGATACAAGGTGAAGCGCCCTCTGCACTGTTCCCATAAAACACTCCCTGGACAGGAACAGAACAGGGTTAGATACAGAGTAAAGCTCCCTCTATACTGTCCCCATCAAACACTCCCAGGACAGGAACAGGACAGGGTTAGATACAGAGTAAAGCTCCCTCTACACTGTCTCCATCAAACACTAGCAGGTCCGCTACAGCACAGGGTTAGATACAGGCTAAACCTCCCTCTATACTCTCCCCATCAAACTCTCACATGACTGGTACAGCACGGGGTTAGATACAGAGTAAAGCTCCCTCTAAACTTTCCCATCAAACCCTCCCAGGACAGGTACAGCATGGGGTTAGATACAGAGTAAAGCTCCCTCTACACCATCCCCATCAAACACTCCCAGTGCAGGTACATTACGGGGTTAGATACAGAGTAAAACTTCCTCTACACTGTCCCCATCAAACACTCCCAGGACTGGTACAGCACGGTGTTAGATACAGAGTAAATCTCCCACTATACAGTCCCCATCAAACACTCCCAGGCCAGGTACAGCACGGGTTTATACACAGAATAAAGGTCACACTGCACTGTCATCATCAAACACTCCCAGGGCAAGTACAGCACTGGGTTAGATACAGAGTAAAGCTCCCTCTATACTGTCCCCATCAAACACTCCCAGGACATGTACAGCACAGGGTTAGATACAGACTAAAGCTCCCTCTGCACTGTCCCCTTCAAATACTCCCTGGACAGGAACAGAACTGGGTTAGATACAGAGTAAAGCTCCCTCGATACTGTCCCAATCAAACACTCCCACGACGGGAACAAGACAGGGTCAGATACAGAGTTAAACTTCCTCTACACTTTCCCCATCAAACACTCCCAGGGTAGGAAAAGCCCTGGGTTAGATACAGAGAAAAGCTCCCTCTACACTGTCCCCAGCAAACACTCCCACGTCCCCCACAGCACAGGGTTAGATACAGTGTAAACCTCCCTCTATACTCTCCCCATCAAACACTCCCTGGACTGGTACAGCACGGGGTTAGATACAGAGTAAAGCTGCCCCTACACTGTGCACATCGTACACTCCCAGGGCAGGTACAGCACGGGGTTAGATACAGTCTAAATTCCCCTCTAAGCTGTCCCCATCAAACACTCTCAGGACTGGTGCAGCACAGGGTTAGATACAGAGTAAAGCGCCCTCGATACTGTCCCCATCAAGCACATCCAAGACAGGTAAGCACGGGGTTAGATACAGAGTAAAGCTCCCTCGATACTGTCCATATCAAACACTCCCAGGACAGGTACAGCACGGGGTTAGATACTGAGTAAAGCTCCATCTGCACTGTCCCCATCAAACACTCCCAGGGCAGGTACAGCATGGGGTTAGATACAGAGTAAAGCTCCCTCTACACTGTCTCCATCAAACACTCCCAGGACTGGTACAGCACAGGGTTAGATACAGAGTAAACCTCCCTATACACTCTCCCCATCAAACACTCTCAGGACTGGTACAGCACGGGGTTAGATACAGAGTAAATCTCCGTCTACACTGTGCCCATCAAACACTCCCAGGACTGGTACAGCACGAGGTTAGATACAGAGTAAAGCTCCCTCTACACTGTCCCCATCAAGCACTAACAGGGCAGTGACAGGACAGGGTTAGATACAGAGTAAATCTCCCTCTATACTGTCCCCATCAAACACTCCCAGGACTGGTACAGCACGGGGTTAGATACAGAGTAAAGCTCCCCCTACACTGTGCCAATCATACACTCACAGGGCAGGTACAGCAAGGAATTAGATACAGACTAAAGCTCCCTCTAACCTGTCCCATCAATCACTCCCAGGACTGGTACAGCACGGGGTTAGATACAGAGTAAAGCTCCCTCTAAACTGTCCCCATCAATCACTCCCAGGACAGGTACATTACGGGGTTAGATACAGACTAAAGCTTCCTATACACTGTCCCCATCAAACACTCGCAGGACATGTACATCACAGTGTTAGATACAGAGTAAATCTCCCTCTACACCGTCCCCATCCACCAATCCCTGGGCAGGTACAGCACGGGTTTAGATACAGAGTAAAGCTTCCTCTACACTGTCCCCATCAAACACTCCCAGGACAAGTACAGCACGGGCTTAGATAAAGAGTCAAGCTCCCTCTGAACTGTCTCCATCAAACACTCCCAGGGCAAACACCACGGGGTGAGATACAGAGTAAAGCTCCCTCTATACTGTACCCATCAAACACTCCCAGGACAGGTAAAGCACAGGGTTAGATACACAGTAAAGTTCCCTCTACACTGTCCCCATCAAACAGTCCCAGGACAGGTACAGCACGGGGTTAAATACAGAGTAAAGCTCCCTCTACACTGTCCCCATTAAACACTCCCAGGACAGGACCAGGACAGTCTTAGATTCAGAGTAAAGCTCCCTCTATACTGTCTCCATCAAAAACTACCAGGACAGGAACAGGACAGGGTAAGATACTGAATAAAGCTACCTCTTCACTTTCCCCATCAAACACTCCAGGGCAGGTAATGCACTGGGTTAGATACAGAGTAAAGGTCCCTCTACACTGTCCCCATCAAACACTCCCAGGATAGGTACAGCACGGGGTTTGATACAGAGTAAAGCTCCCTCGATACTGTCCCCATCAAACACTCCCAGGACAGGTACAGCACGGGGCTAGATACAGAGTAAATCTCCCTCGATACTGTCCCCATCAAACACTCTGAGGACAGGTACAGCTCGGGGTTAGATAAAGAATAAAGCTTCAATTGCACTGTCCCCATCAAACACTCCCAGGGCACGTACAGCACGGTGTTAGATACAGAGTAAAGCTCCCTCTATACTATCCTCATCAAGCACTCCCACGACAAGTACTGCACACATTTAGATTCAGAGTAAATCTTCCTCTACACTGTCCCCATCAAACACTCCCAGGACAGGTAAAGCACTGGGTTAGATACAGAGTAAAGCTCCCTCTACACTGTCCACATCAAACACTCCCAGGACATGAACAGGAAAGGATTAGATACAGAGTAAAGCTCGCTATATACTGTCCCCATCAAACAGTCCCAGGAGAGGAACAGGACAGTGTTAGATACAGAGTAAAGCTACCTCTGCACTTTCCCCATCAAACACTCCCAGGACAGGTAAAGAATTGGGTTAGATACAGAGTAAAGCTCCCTCGATACTGTCCCCATCAAACCCCATCAAACACTCCCAAAGCAGGTACAGCACGGGGTTAGATACAGAGTAAAGCTCCCTCTATACTGTCCCCATCAAACACTCCCAGGCAATAGACCACGGGGTTAGATACAGAGTAAAGCTCCCTCTATACTGTCCACATCAAACATTCCCAGGGCAGGTACAGCACTGGGTTAGATACAGAGTAATGCTCCCTCTACACTGTGCCCATCATACACTCCCAGGGCAGGTACAGCATGGGGTTAGATACAGAGTAAAGCTCCCTCTGCACTGTCCCCATCATAAACTCCCAGGACTGGTACAGCACGGGGTCAGATACAGAGTAAAGCTCACTCTACACTGTCCCCATCAAGCTCTCACAGGGCAGTGACAGGACAGGCTTAGATACAGAGTAAATCACCCTCTACACCGACCCCATCAAATACTCCCAGGCCAGGTAGAGCACAGGTTTAGATACAGAATAAAGGTCCAACTGCACTGTCTCAATCAAACACTCCCAGTGCAATGCACCATGGGGTTAGATACAAAGTAAAGCTCCCTCTATACTGGCCCCATTAAACACTCCCAGGACTGGTACAGCACAGAGTTTGATACACAGTAAAGCTCCCTCTACACTCTCGCCATCAAACACTCCCAGCACAGGTACAGCACGGGGTTAGATACAGAGTAAAGCTCCCTCTACACTGTCCCCATTAAACACTCCCAGGACAGGACCAGGACAGTCTTAGCTACAGAGTAAAGCTCCCTCTATACTGTCCCCATCAAAAACTCCCAGGACAGGAACAGGACAGGGTTAGATAAAGAATAAAGCTACCTCTTCACTTTCCCAATCAAACACTCCCAGGGCAGGTAAAGCACTGGGTTAGATACAGAGTAAAGCTCCCTCGATACTGACCCATCAAACACTCCCAGGATAGGTACAGCACGCGGTTAGATACAGAGTAAAGCTCCCTCGATACTGTCCCCATCAAACCCCATCAAACACTCCCAGGACAGGTACAGCACGGTGTTAGATACAGAGTAAAGCTTCCTCTACACTGTCCCCATCAAACACTCCCAGGACAGGTACAGAACGGGGCGAGATACAGAGTTAAGCTCCCTCGATTCTGTCCCCATCAAACACTCCCAGGGCAGGTACAGCACGTGGTTAGATACAGAGTAAAGCTCCCTCTACACTGTGCCCATCAAACACTCCCGGGACAGGTACAGCACGGGTTCATATGCAGAGTAAATCTCCCTCTAAACTGTCCCATCAAACACTCCCAGGACAGATTCAGCACGAGTTTAGATACATAGTAAAGCTCCCTCTATACCGTCCCCATCAAAAACTCCCAGGCAGGGCAGGTACTGTACGGGGTTAAATACTGAGTAAAGCTCCCTCTATACTGTTCCAATCAAACACTCCCTGGACAGGAACTGGACAGGGTTAGAAAGAGATTAAAGCTCCCTCTATACTGTCCCCTTCAAACACTACCAGGACAGGAACAGAACAGGGTTAGATACAGAGTAAAGCTCCCTCTACACTGTGGCCATCATACAGTCCCAGGGCATGTACAGCACGGGGTTAGATACAGAGTAAAGCTCCCTCTACACTGTCTCCATCAGACACTCCCAGGACTGGTAGAGCTCAGGGTTAGATACAGAGTAAATCTCCCTCTATACTGTCCCCATCAAACACTCCCAGGACTGGTACAGCACGGGGTTAGACACAGAGTAAAGCTCCCCCTACACTGTGCCCATCATACACTCCCAGGTCAGGTACAGCACGGTGTTAAATACAGAGTAAATTTCCCTCTAACCTGTCCCCATCAAACGCCCCCAGGTCTGGTACAGCACAGGGTTAGATACAGAGTAAAACTCCCTTTACACTGTCCCCATCAAGCACTCACAGGGCAGATAAAGGACAGGGTTAGATACAGAGTACATCTCCCTCTACACCGTCCCCATCAAACACTCCCAGGGCAGGTACAGCACGGGGTTAGATACAGAGTAAAGCTCCCTCTACACTGTCTCCATCAAACACTCCCAGGACTGGTACAGCTCAGGGTTAGATACAGAGTAAATCTCCCTCTATACTGTCCCCATCAAACACTCCCAGGACTGGTACAACATGGGGTTAGATACAGAGTTAATCTCCCCCTACAATGTGCCCATCATACACTCCCAGGGCAGGTACAGCACGGTGTTAGATACAGAGTAAATCTCTCTCTAACCTGTCCCCATCAAACACTCCCAGGACTGGTACAGCACGGGGTTAGATACAGAGTAAAGCTCCCTCTATACTTTCCACATCAAACACTCCCAGGACAGGTTCAGCACAGAGTTAGATAAAGAGTAAAGCTCCCTCTACACTATCTCCATCAAACACTCCCAGGACAGGTTCAGCACGGGGTTAGATACAGAGTAAAGCTCCCTCTACACTGTCGCCATCAAACACTCCCAGGACAGGTACAGCACGGGGTTAGATACAGAGTAAAGCTCCCTCGATACTGTCCCCATCAAACCCCATCAAACACTCCCAGGGCAGGTACAGCACGGTGTTAGATACAGAGTAAAGCTCCCTCTACACTGTCCCCATCAAACACTGCCAGGACAGGTACAGCACGGGGTGAGATACAGAGTAAAGCTCCTTCTGCACTGTCCCCATCAAACACTCCCAGGGCAGGTACAGCACGGGGTTAGATACAGAATAATGCTCCCTCTACACTGTCTCCATCAAACATTCCCAGGACAGGAACAGGACAGGGTTAGATACAGAGTAAAGCTCCCTCTATACTGTCCCCATCAAACACTCCCAGGACAGGGAGTGGTGATAGGGAGAGTGGGTTGGTGTGAGAGGGTTTGGCTGAGAGGGAGAGCGGGATGGGATGAGAGGGAGAGTGGGTTGGGGTGAGAGGGAGAGTGGGTTGGGGTGAGAGGGAGAGTGGGTTGGGGTGAGAGGGAGAGAGGGTTGGGGTGAGAGGGAGAGTGGGTTGGGGTGAGAGGGAGAGAGGGTTGGGGTGAGAGGGAGAGTGGGTTGGGGTGAGAGGCAGAGTGGGTTGGGGTGAGAGGGAGAGTGGGTTGGGGTGAGAGGGAGAGTGGGTTGGGGTGAGAGGGAGAGTGGGTTGGGGTGAGAGGGAGAGTGGGTTGGGGTGAGAGGGAGAGTGGGTTGGGGACTGCGATTACTGCCAGTGTTTTGGGGGTTTGTGTGAGATCAGGGTTTGGAACTGGAGTAACACAACCAACAGGGGAAAGAAATATAGATTTATTATTAAACCAAAAATAATGATAGGCCCTTGTTGAAACCATGTCTGTCCTGGGGTTAACCCTCAGTGGAGAGGAGCAGCAAGGGGTCCTGTCCTGTTATTAACATTCAATGGACAGGATCAGCAAGGGGTCCTGTCTGGGAAGAGAGAGGGAGAGAGAAAACTGGAGTGACAGAGACAGGGAAATGCCACCCCCTCCCCCAGAAACGTCGTGTGTTCCCTGTTGCAATTCAGTAAAAGCTGCAGGCCGTTTCTGCACAGGGGGATCCCACAGGCAGCAATGTAATGCTATCCGGATGGGAACAGGGAGACACATTTCCTTCCCCAGCCTCATGCCTGCTGTAACCCTTCCTCTTCCCCCTCTCCCCCCCGGGCACCATGTGTGCTCTGAGTCCGGACATATCCCCAGAAAGGTCTAAACTCCTTCTCTTCAAACCGGGAACAAGCTGCTGCTTCCTGGGGGAGACTTTTGAAATCTCCATCCCAGCATCGATTTTTACAAACCAGGCGTCCCCGGGAGGGTGTGACTGAGGCTTTTCTGCAGAGACTGGGAGCTGGGTACTGACTCCACACTGGAGACACTCCCCTAACCCCACCCGGACCCTGTGTCTCTTCCTCACCCCCAACCACCTGCCTCTGTTTCACTGTCTTTTCCTGTTTCCCTCAATCTCCCCCCTCTCTCTCTGTTGTAACGTAGGGACACATCCTAGAGAGACTGAATTCAAATGACTGTTCCACCTCCCAATTCATCGCCCTGCCTAAAACACCAGCATTATTCAGGAATTAGCACAAACTTTTACACACTCTCACAGTTAGGACTTGGTAAAGGGATCCTGAGGGACAGGAAATGAGTCCAATCAGCACATTTTTAATCAATTAACTGGTTGTGGTACAGTATGAAACACTGCAGGGATTTTGTGCACAGCAAGATCCCAAAGGGTGCAGTCAGCTCTGCACAGCACTTTTTAAATGGGGCAATATTTACACAGAGAGAGAGAGGCAGCAAGTTGGGGAGGGACCAAGACAGTGAAGACCCCCGACCCCTTCAGAACCTCAGAAAGACTGAGCGCTTTGCAGTGAAAGAATGAATGTTTAAAATGCTCTCATTGTTAGTGAGTCACTTGCTTCACTGTCCCTGGATTCATTTTCGCAATTCAGCCTTTTCAAAAAGATGTGACTGGGAGCTGGGCAGTGTCTACATATTAGAGACCCCCAGATCCTGTGTCTATTCACACCCCCTCCTCTTGTTTTGCTACCTCAGCCCCTCTGTTTCAACCCTCTTTCCAGACATTATGGCAAACTTGTGGCATTCTAAACTATTATCTTAAATTGTTAATAAATACTGAGAAGCAGACACAGAGACGGGCTTTGCAGCAGCAGAAAGAATGTGAATCATTCTATCACGGGGGTTTTTACTTCCAGATTCAGTTTTAGAAAATTCAGAATTCAAATTCACAGCAGCAAAGTGTGGGAGTGAACGCCCGAATCCTTCAATATTCCAGGGAATACACGTGGAATTTATGTCTCCATACCTGTGTCTCTGTCACGTTTAAAATATTAATGTTACATGAGTCAACTCTGTCCTAAATGTCCCATTGCTGTGGGGACATAAAATGGCCACTGTGAACAAACCTAAAATGGCTGCCTGGTGTTTGTAGACTAGATTCTCAGAGGAAGAGAGGTAGGGAGAGAGGGATAGAGAGCTGGGTAAGCGAGTGAGATAGAGAGAGGAGATCAAGCGATAAAAAAGGGATGAGTTGAGTGAGAGAGATGAAGAGAGGGGAGCGAGTGTAGGGTAAAGATATGGGGTGAGAGAGAGAAACAGAGAAATGTATAGAGTGGCAGAGAGATGGGGTGGGAGAGGGAGAGAAGGAACGAGACTGGATGAGAGAATGAGAAAGTGTAGGGGGAAACTGAAAATGTTCAAAAATGTGTTAACATTATTGAGTGTAAAGGACAATATCCTGTGAGACATCCCTTCTCCATCTTAAAATTGGCGGGAGAGCCTTTAACCAACTTCAAAATGGGGGGAGACCCCTTCCTCAACTTGTGATGTGGAAGTGCTGGCATCTAATCGAGGGGTTCGGGGTGGTTTATATATAGAATAACAGATACCCGGGAGTGAGTAACAGACTGGAATCTAATCGAGGGATTTGTGGGGTTTATATATAGAATAACAAACACCCGGCAGTGAGTTACAGGCAGGAATCTAACGGAGGGGTTTGGGGTGGTTTAAATATAGAATAACAGACACCCGGCAGTGAGTTACAGGCAGGAATCTAACGGAGGGGTTTGGGGTGGTTTATATATAGATTAACAGATGCCCGGGAGTGAGTTATGGGCTGAAATTTAATCGAGGGGTTCGGGGTGGTTTATATATAAATCATGTAGATATAATATATATCGAATAAAAGATATCCGGGAGTGAGTTAAAGAACGGAATCTCATCGAGGGGAATGAGGGGTTTATATATAGAATAATAGATATGGGAGAGAGTTACAGACTGGAATCTAATTGAAGGGTGCAGTGGTTTTATATACAGAATAATAGATACCCGGGAGTGAGTTACAGAGTGGAATCTAATCGAGGGTTTCAGGGGGTTTATATATAGAATTATCGATACCCGGGAGTGAGTTGCAGACAGGAATCTAATCGAGTGCTTCCGGGGGTTTATATATAGAATCATAGATACCCGGGATTGAGTTACAGGCTGGAATTTAATTAAGGGGTGCAGGGGGTTTATATATAGAATTATCGATACCCGGGATTGAGTTACAGACTGGAATCTAATCGAAGGGATCAGGGGGTTTATATATAGAATCAGAGATACCCGGGATTGAGTTACAGACTGGAATCTAATCGAGGGGTTCAGGGGGTTTATATATAGAATAATAAATACCTGGGATTGAGTTACAGACTGCAATCTAATCGAGGGGTTCAGTGGGTTTATATAGAGAATAATAGATACCCGGGAGTGAGTTACAGACTGGAATCTATTCGAGGGGTTCGGGGAGTTTATATATAGAATAATCGATACCCGGCATTGAGTTACAGGCTGGAATCTAATTGAGGGGTGCAGGGGGTATATATATATAGAATAATAGATACCCGGAATTGAGTAACAGACTGGAATCAAGAACAGTTGAAAATATCATTTTTCTTGTGATGTGCTGAAGTGCGGGTTACAGAGGCTGATTCGTGGAATGGGTAGTGTGAGTTTTTAACCAGCTTTATCCCAAATATCAAATTTAATTTCTCATTGGAACTGTTTGATGTTTTCTTAGTCTTGACACAAATGGATAGGGACTCTTTGGACCCTCACTGTTTGCAGCTTTTCACCATTTATAATGTAACCTGTTCCATCCTTTTTAAAGAGGGCAGCCACACATTTGCCTATAATGAAATCCATCTTTCATTATTTCACTCATTCACTTAAGGTGTACATATCTCTTTGGAATTTGAAGTGCAGGTTACAGATTGGATTGGAACTTTCTGCTTTAAGAATCATTAACCAAGTTTCACAGAGTTAAACATCAAAACTGACATTCTGAAACAGGAGAGGTCCCCACAACTTCAATTCTGTGATTCTCTAGCACCTCATGATCTGTAGCTTACAATGTCCGCCCCCTTCATGTCTCTGAAGACGTGGGAAATCTTTCAGACATTGGGGAACCATTTCTGTCAATCGGGATATTTCCTTTGAAGCATTTCATTGTCTTGGGACATTTACAGTAAACGGCTCCTTCAAAGGACATCATTAAAATTCACTCTTTAATCATCCAAATCGTTTTGTCCATTCAGACTCCCTGGCCCTACATCCTATTGTTTCAAAGCTAACTTACATTTCACAATGTAGGAATTTGTGAATGCAAACACTTTCTTCACACGTTGCCACAATACTAAGGCTCACACTATTCAGGGTGAAATTTTCAAGACAACATTCATCAACTGACAGATTTCCAGCTCCAGCTAATTGTAGATTTTTATTTTTAATTTTGGGATAACAGGACTGAAATTGTACGGCATCCCAGTGTGAGATTTAAACACCTGTTTATTTCAATCTTTAGCTCAGGAATTCACATTAAAACATGCAGAGAATTGAAACCTTCCTCATACAGTTGCCTGTTTGTTCCAGTGTTGGTATATTCCCTCTTTCTCTTGCGTTTTCACTTGTCTGAAGAAATTGAATTGTTGACATTGGATAATCATCCCTTTCCCATGAAAATGTAAACTCCTGGGAAACTGCAACAGAAACAATCTTTTGCAGTGATCAAAATCCTGCACCTTTATTCATCAATCCCATTTCCTATCTCTGTAGAAACTCCCTTCCACTGACAGATTCTGAGATCCATACTCAATCTCAAAAACCACCACAGAAAAGTGACTGCTTATTTTAAACAGTGAATCTGAACTATTTGAAGTTCTGACTCAGTCACAGAATCGCAGAAATTTTGACTCTGTGGGATGAAAATTATCAGAATAACTTTGCAACATACAGGTAACCTGTAGTGACAGGAGGATACTTGTCTGTTCAAAAGGGCTTCGATAAGATGCCTCACAAAGCTTATTACTCAGGACAAGAGCTCATACATTCCCCTAATCTCCCCAACCAGTTCCTCTCAGGATTTGACAATTTGATCAAGTCACCCCTGATGCTACTAAATTTCAGGGAATACAACCCGAGTTTGTGCAATCTCACTTTGCAATTTAACCCTTGGAATCCAGGTCTCATTCTGGCAAAGCTGTGATGCACTCGAACTGTCTAAACTGTCCCTGGAGTGTCGGATTAACCCGGGTCACTCACATACACCCAGGTCAGGTTCAAGACTCACCTGTCTCACTCGCTGAGACGCTCCTGTATCACTGGCCTTAATGTAGTCGGATGCCGCGTTGGGAGCAGGACAGGTAGACGGGATTAGGATGACTGCTCATGTGGAGGGTAAACACGAGGAATCTATCAGAGAATCAGAAAAGACCCGGGAGAATCAAACAAGGAAACTGATGTTCAATTTATTAGGCCTGATTTGTGGATTGTTTTTGTTTTGGGCGAGATTGTTGCCAACAAACACTCCCAGAAAGGATGCAGCAGGGGCTAGATTCAGAGTAAAGCTCCCTCGATACTGTCCCCATCAAACACTCCCAGGATAGGTACAGCACGGGGTTAGATACAGAGTAAAGCTCCCTCGATACTGTCCCCATCAAACACTCCCAAGAAAGGTACAGCACGGGGTTAGTTACGGATAAAGCTCCCTCGATACTGTCCCCATCAAGCACTCCCAGGACAGGTACAGCACGGGGTTAGATACAGAGTAAAGCTCCCTCGATACTGTCTCCATCAAGCACATCCAAGACAGGTAAGCACGGGGTTAGATACAAAGTAAAGCTCCCTCGATACTGTCCATATCAAACACTCCCAGGAAAGGTACAGCACGGGGTTAGATATAGTGTAACGATCCCTCGATACTGTACCCATGAAACACTCCCAGGACAGGTACAGCTCGGGGTAGATATAGAGTATAGCTCCCTCTATACTGTCCCCATCAACCACTCCCAGGACAGGTACAACACGGGGTTAGACACAGAGTAAAGCTCCCTCTGCACTGTCCCAATCAAACACTCCTGGACAGGAACAGGACAGGGTTAGATACAGAGTAAACCTCCCTCTATACTCTCCCCATCAAACACTCCCAGGACTGGTACAGCATGGGCTTAAATACAGAGTAAAGCTCCGCCTACACTGTGGACATCATACACTCCCAGGGCAGGTACAGCACTGGGTTAGATACAGAATAAAATTCCCTATACACTGTCTACATCAAACACTCCCAGGGCTGGTACAGCTCAGGGTTAGATACAAAAAAAAGCTCCCTCTATACTGTCCCAATCAAACACTACCAGTACAGGTACAGCACGGGGTTAGATACAGAGTAAATCTCCCCCTACACTGTGACCATCATACACTCCCAGGGCAGGTACAGCACGGGGTAAGATACAGAGTAAATCTCCCCCTACACTGTGCCCATCATACACTCCCAGGGCAGGTACAGCACGGGGTTAGATACAGAGTAACGCTCCCGCTAACCTGTGCCCATCAAACACTCCCAGGACTGGTACTTCCCAGGGTAAGATAAAGTTTAAAGCTCCCTCTACACTTTCCCCATGAAGCACTCCCAGGGCAGGTATAGGACAGGGTTATATACAGAATAAAGCTCCCTCTAAACTGTCCCCATCAAACCCTCCCAGGACAGGTACAGCACGGGGTTAGATACAGAGTAAAGCTCCCTCTGCACCGTCCCCATCAAACACTCCCAGGGAAGGTACAGCACGGGGTTAGATAGAGAGTAAAGCTCCCTCTACACTGTCTCCCTCAAACACTACCAGGACAGGTACAGCACGGTGTTCGATACAGAGTAAATCTCCCTCTATACTGTCACCATCAAACACTCCCAGGACTGGTACAGCACAGGGTTAGATACAGAGAAAAGCTCCCCCTACACTGTGCCCATCAAACACTCCCAGGGCAGGTACAGAACGGTGTTAGATACAGAGTAAATCTCCATCTAACCTGTCCCCATCAAACACACCCAGGACTGGAACAGCACGGGGTTAGATACAGAGTAAACTCCCTCTAACCTGTCCCCATCAAACACTCCCAGGACAGGAACAGGGCAGGGTTAGATACAGAGTAAAGCTCCCTCTACACTGTCCCCATTAAACACTCCCAGGACAGGACCAGGACAGTCTTAGATACAGTGTAAAGCTCCCTCTATACTGTCCCCATCAAAAACTCCCAGGACAGGAACAGGACAGGGTTAGATACAGAATAAAGCTACCTCTTCACTTTCCCAATCAAACACTCGCAGGGCAGGTAAAGCACTGGGTTAGATACAGAGTAAAGCTCCATCGATACTGTCCCCATCAAACCCCATCAAACACTCCCAGGACAGGTACAGCAAGGTGTTAGATACAGAGTAATGCTCCCTCTACACTCTCCCCATCAAACACTCCTAGGGCAGGTACCGCACGGGTCTAGATACTGAGTTAATCTCCCTCGATTCTGTCCCCATCAAACACTCCCTGGACAGGTACAGCACGGGGTTAGATACAGAGTAAAGCTCCCTCTACACTGTGCCCATCAAACACTCTCAGGGCAGGTACAGCACGGGGTTAGATACAGAATAAAGCTCCCTCTACACTGTCCCCATAAAACACTCCCAGGACAGGTACAGCATGGGATAATATGCAGAGTAAATCTCCCACTAAACTGTCCCCATCAAACACTCCCAGGACAGATAAAGCACGAGGTTAGATACAGAGTAAAGCTCCCTCTACACCGTCCCCATCAAAAACTCCCAGGGCAGGTACAGTACGGGTTTAAATACAGAGTAAAGCTCCCTCTATACTGTCCCCATCAAACACTCCCTGGACAGGAACTGGACAGGGTTAGAAAAAGATTAAAGCTCCCTCTATACTGTCCCCATCAAACACTCCCAGGACAGGAACAGAACAGGGTTAGATACAGAGTAAATCTCCCTCTGCACTGTGGCCATCATACACTCCCAGGGCATGTACAGCACGGGGTTCGATACAGATTAAAGCTCCCTCTACACTGTCTCCATCAGACACTCCCAGGACTGGTAGAGCTCAGGGTTAGATACAGAGTTAATCTCCCTCTATACTGTCCCCATCAAACACTCCCAGGACTGGTACAGCACGGGGTTAGATACTGAGTAAAGCTCCCCCTACATGTTGCCCATCAAACACTCCCAGGACAGGTACAGCACGGCGTTAAATGCAGAGTAAATTTCCCTCTAACCTGTCCGCATCAAACACTCCCAGGACTGGTACAGCACAGGGTTAGATACAGAGTAAAGCTCCCTTTACACTGATCCCATCAAGCACTCACAGGGCAGATAAAGGACAGGGTTAGATACAGAGTAGATCATCCTCTACACCGTCCCCATCAAACTCTCCCAGGGCAGGTGCAGCACGGGATTAGATACAGAGTAAAGCTCCCTCTGCACTGTCTCCATTAAACACTCCCAGGACTGGTACAGCTCAGTGCTAGATACAGAGTTAATCTCACTCTATACTGTCCCAATGAAACACTCCCAGGACTGGTACAGCACGGGGTTAGATACAGAGTAAAGCTCCCTCTACACCGTCCCAATCAAACACCCCCAGGGCAGGTACAGAACGGGGTTAGATACAGAGTAAAGCTCCCTCTACACTGTCCCCATGAAACACTCCCAAGACTGGTACAGCTCAGGGTTAGATACAGAGTAAATCTCCCTCTATACTGTCCCCATCAAACACTCCCAGGACTGGTACAGCACAGGGTTAGATACAGAGAGAAGCTCCCCCTACACTGTGCCCATCATACACTCCCAGGGCAGGTACAGCACGGTGTTAGATATAGAGTAAATCTCCATCTAACCTGTCCCCATCAAACACTCCCAGGACAGGAACAGGACAGGGTTAGATACAGTGTAAAGCTCCCTCTATACTGTCCCCATCAAACACTCCCAGGACAGGGAGTGGTGATAGGGAGAGTGGGTTGGTGTGAGAGGGTTGGGGTGATAGGGAGAGTGGGATGGGATAAGAGGGAGGGTGGGTTGGGGTGAGAGGGAGAGTGGGTTGGAGTGAGAGGGAGAGTGGGTTGGGGTGAGAGGGAGAGTGGGTTGGGGTGAGAGGGAGAGTGGGTTGGGGTGAGAGGGAGAGTGGGTTGGGGTGAGAGGGAGAGTGGGTTGGGGTGAGAGGGAGAGTGGGTTGGGGTGAGAGGGAGAGTGGGTTGGGGTAGAGGGAGAGTGGGTTGGGCTGAGAGGGAGAGTGGGTTGGGCTGAGAGGGAGAGTGGGTTGGGGTGAGAGGGAGAGTGGGTTGGGGTGAGAGGGAGAGTGGGTTGGGGTGAGTGGGAGAGTGGGTTGGGGTGAGAGGGAGAGTGGGTTGGGGTGAGAGGGAGAGTGGGTTGGGGTGAGAGGGAGAGTGGGTTGGGGCGAGAGGGAGAGTGGGTTGGGGTGAGAGGGAGAGTGGGTTGGGGACTGAGATTACTGCCAGTGTTTTGGGGGTTTGTGTGAGATCAGGGTTTGGAACTGGAGTAACACAACCAACAGGGGAAAGAAATATAGATTTATTATTAAACCAAAAATAATGATAGGCCCTTGTTGAAACCATGTCTGTCCTGGGGTTAACCCTCAGTGGACAGGAGCAGCAAGGGGTCCTGTCTGGAAAGAGAGAGGGAGAGAGAAAGCTGGAGTGACAGAGACAGGGAAATTCCACCCCCTCTCCCAGAAACGTCGTGTGTTCCCTGTTGCAGTTCAGGAAAAGCTGCAGGCCGTTTCTGCACAGGGGGATCCCACAGGCAGCAATGTAATGCTATCCTGATGGGAACAGGGAGACACATTTCCTTCCCCAGCCTCATGCCTGCTGTAACCCTCCCTCTTCCCCCTCTCTCCCCCCCTGGGCACCATGTGTGCTCTGAGTCCAGACACATCCCCAGAAAGGCCTAAACTCCTTCTCTTCAAACCGGGAACAAGCTGCTGCTTCCTGGGGGAGACTTTTTGAAATCTCCGTCCCAGCATCGATTTTTACAAACCAGGCGTCCCCGGGAGGGTGTGACTGAGGCTTTTCTGCAGAGACTGGGAGCTGGGCACTGACTCCAAACTGGAGACCCTCCCCTAAACCTACCCGGACCCTGTGTCTATTCCACACCCCCAACCACCTGCCTCTGTTTCACTGTCTTTTCCTGTTTCCCTCAATCTCCCCCCTCTCTCTCTGTTGTAACGTAGGGACACATCCTAGAGAGACTGAATTCAAATGACTGTTCCACCTCCCAATTCATCGCCCTGCCTAAAACACCAGCATTATTCAGGAATTAGCACAAACTTTTACACACTCTCACAGTTAGGACTTGGTAAAGGGATCCCGAGGGACAGGAAATGAGTCCAATCAGCACATTTTTAATCAATTAACTGGTTGTGGTACAGTATGAAACACTGCAGGGATTTTGTGCACAGCAAGATCCCACAGGGTGCAGCCAGCTCTGTTCAGCACTTTTTAAATGGGGCAATATTTACACAGAGAGAGAGAGGCAGCAAGTTGGAAAGGGACTAAGACAGTGAAGACCCCCGACCCCTTCAGAACCTCAGAAAGACTGAGCGCTTTGCAGTGAAAGAATGAATGTTTAAAATGCTCTCATTGTTAGTGAGTCACTTGCTTCACTGTCCCTGGATTCATTTTCGCAATTCAGCCTTTTCTAAAAGATGTGACTGGGAGCTGGGCAGAGTCTACACATTGGAGACCCCCAGATCCTGTGTCTATTCACACCCCCTCCTCTTGTTTTGCTACCTCAGCCCCTCTGTTTCAACCCTCTTTCCAGACATTATGGCAAACTTGTGGCATTCTAAACTATTATCTTAAATTGTTAATAAATACTGAGAAACAGACACAGACACGGGCTTTGCAGCAGCAGAAAGAATGTGAATCATTCCATCCCGGGGGTTTTTACTTCCAGATTTAGTTTTAGAAAATTCAGAAGTCAAATTCACAGCAGCAAAGTGTGGGAGTGAACGCCTGGATCCTTCAATATTCCAGGGAATACACGTGGAATTTATGTCTCCATACCTGTGTCTCTGTCACGTTTAAAATACTAATGTTACATGAGTCAACTCTGTCCTAAGTGTCCCATTGCTGTGGGGACATAAAATGGCCACTGTGAACAAACCTAAAATGGCTGCCTGGTGTTTGTAGACTAGATTCTCAGAGGAAGAGAGGTAGGGAGAGAGGGATAGAGAGCTGGGTAAGCGAGTGAGATAGAGAGAGGAGATGAAGCGATAAAAAAGGGTTGAGGTGAGAGAGAGAGATGAAGAGAGGGGAGCGAGTGTAGGGTAAAGATATGGGGTGAGATTGAGAAACAGAGAAATATATAGGGTGGCAGAGAGATGGGGTGGGAGAGGGAGAGAAGGAACGAGACAGGGTGAGAGAAAGAGAAAGTGTAGGGGGAAACTGAAAATGATCATAAATTTGTTAACTTTATTGAGTATAAAGAACAATATCCTGTGAGACATCCCTTCTCCATCTTTAAATTAGGAGAGCTATTAAACAACTTTAAAATGGGGGGAGACCCCTTCCTCAATTTGTGATGTGGAATTGCTGGAATCTAATCGAGGGGTTCGGGGTGGTTTATATATAGAATAACAGATACCCGGGAGTGAGTTACAGACTGGAATCTAATCGAGGGGTTCGGGGTGGTTTATATACAGAATAACAAATACCCTGGAGTGAGTTACAGACTGGAATCTAATCGCGGGGTTCGGGGTGGTTTATATATAGAATAACAGATACCCGGGAGTGAGTTACAGACTGGAATCTAATCGAGGACTTCAGGGGGTTTATTTATAGAATAACAGTTACCCGAAAGTGAGTTACAGACTGGAATCTAATCGAGGGGTTCGGGGGGTATATATGTAGAATAATTGATTCGCTGGATTGAGTTCCAGGCTGGAATCTAATCGAGGGGTTCAGGGGGTTTATATATAGAATAATAGATTCCTGGGCTTGTGTTACAGACTGGAATCTAATCGAGGGGTTCAGGGGGTTTATATGTAGAATAATTGATTAGCGGGATTGAGTTACAGACTGGAATCTAATCGAGGGCTTCAGGGGGTTTATATGTAGAATCATTGATTCGCGGGATTGAGTTACAGGCTGGAATCTAATCGAGGGGTTCAGGTGGTTTATATGTAGAATAATTGATTCCCAGCCTTGTGTTACAGACTGGAATCTAATCGAGGGGTTCAGGGGATTTATATGTAGAATAATTGATTCGCGGGATTGAGTTACAGACTGGAATCTAATCGAGGGGTTCAGGGGGTTTATATGTAGAACAATTGATTCCCGGGAGTGAGTTAGACTGGAATCAAATCGTAGGTTTTGTGGTTGTTTATATATAGGAAAACAGATACCCGGGAGTGATTTTCAGGCTGGAATCTAATTGAGGTGTTCGTGGTGGTTTATATATAGAATAACAGATACCTGCGAGTGAGTTACAGACTGGAATCTAATCGAGGGGGTCGGGGTGGTTTATATATAGAATAACAGATACCCGGGAGTGAGTTACAGACTGGAATCTCATTGAGGGGTTCGGGGGATTTATATATAGAATAACAGATACCCGGGTGTGATTTACAGACTGGAATCAAATCGAGGGGTTTGGGGTGGTTTATATATAGAATAAGAGACACCCGGGAGTGAGTTACAGACTGGAATCTAAAAGAGGGGTTTGGGGTGGTTTTTACATAGAATAACAGATACCCGGGAGTGAGTTACAGAACAGAATCTAATGGAGGGATTTGGAATGGTTTATACATAGAATAACACAAAGGGAGTGAGTTACAGAGTGGAATCTCATCGAGGGGTTCGGGGGTTTATATATAGAATAACAGTTACCCGGGAGTGAGTTACAGACTGGAATCTCATCGAGGGTTTCGGGGTGTTTATACATAGAATAACAGTACCCGGGACTGAGTTACAGACTGGAATCAAATCGAGGGGTTCGGGGTGGATTATATATAGAATCATAGATACCCGAGAGTATGTTAAAGATTGGAATCTAATCGAGGGGTTTGGGGAGTGTATATATAGAATAACAGATTCCCTGCAGTGAGTTACAGACTGGAATCTAATCGAGGTGTTCAGGGGGTTTATATGTAGAATAATTGATTCCCGGGAGTGAGTTACAGACTGGAATCTAATCGAGGGGTTTAGGGGTTTTAAATATAGAATCACAGATAACCAAGAGTGAGTTAGACTGGAATCAAATCGTAGGTTTTGTGGTGGTTTATATATAGGATAACAGATACCCGGGAGTGATTTTCAGGCTGGAATCTAATTGAGGTGTTCGTGGTGGTTTATATATAGAACAACAGATACCCGCGAGTGAGTTACAGACTGGAATATCATCGAGGGGTTCGGGGGATTTATATATAGAATAACAGATACCCGGGAATGAGTTACATACTGGAATCAAATCGAGGGGTTTGGGGAGGTTTATATAAGAATAACAGTTACCCGGGAGTGAGTTACAGACTGGAATCCAATCCAGGGGTATGGGGTGGTTTATATATAGAATAACAGACACCCGGGAGTGAGTTTCAGACTGGAATCTAATCGAGGGGTATGGGGTGGTTTACATATAGAATAAGAGACACCCAGGAGTGAGTTACAGACTGGAATCCAAAAGAGGGGGTTGGGGTGGTTTTTACATAGAATAACAGACACCCGGGAGTGAGGTGCAGACTGGAATCTAATTGAGGGGTTGGAGTGGTTTATATTTTGAATAACAGATACCCGGGAGTGAGTTACAGAACAGAATCTAATGGAGGGATTTGGGATGGTTTATACATAGAATAACATAATGGGAGTGAGTTACAGAGTGGAATCTCATCGAGGGGTTCGGGGTTTTTATATATAGAATAACAGTTTCCCGGGAGCGAGTTACAGACTGGAATCTCATCGAGGGGTTCGAGGTGGTTTATAATTATATAGAATAACAGATACCCGGGAGTGAGTTACAGACTGGAATCTCATCGAGGGGTTCGGGGCTTTTATATATAGAATAACAGTTACCCGGGAGTGAGTTACAGACTGGAATATAACCGAGGGGTTCAGAGGGTTTAAACATAGAATCATAGATACCCGAGAGTATGTTACAGACTGGAATCTAATCGAGGGGTTTGGGGTGGTGTATATATAGAACAACAGCTTCCCCGGAGTGAGTTACAGACTGGAATCTAATCGAGTGCTTCCGGGTGGTTTATATATAGAATAACAGATTCCCCGGAGTGAGTTACAGAGTAGAATCTAATCGAGTGGTTTTGGGAGTTTTATATGTAGAATAATTGATTCCCGGGTTTGAGTTACAGACTGGAATCTAATCGAGGGGTTCAGGGGGTTTATATGTAGAATAATTGATACCCGGGATTGAGTTACAGACTGGAATCTAAATAAAGGGTTCAGGTTGTTTATATAGAGAATAATAGATACCCGGGATTGAGTTACAGACTGGAATCTAATCGAGGGGTTCAGGGGGTTTATATATAGAATAATAGATACCCGGGATTGAGTTACAGACTGGAATCATGAACCGTTGAAAATATCATTTTTCTTGTGATGTGCTGAAGTGCAGGTTACAGAGGCTGATTCATGGAATGGGTAGTGTGAGTTTTTAATCAGCTTTATCCCAAATATCAAATTTAATTTCTGATTGGAACTGTCTGATGTTTTCTTAGTCTTGACACAAATGGATAGGGACTCTTTGGACCCTCACTGTTTGCAGCTTTTCACCATTTATAATGTAACCTGTTCCATCCTTTTTAAAGTGGGCAGCCACACATTTGCCTATAATGAAATCCATCTTTCACTATTTCACCCATTCACATAAGGTGTACATATCTCTTTGGAATTTGAAGTGCAGGTTACAGATTGGATTGGAACTTCCTGCTTTCTGAATCATTAGCCAAGTTTCACAGAGTTAAACATCAAAACTGACATTCTGAAACAGGAGAGGGCCCCACAACTTCAATTCTGTGATTCACTGGTATCTCATGATCTGTATCTTACAATATCTCTGCCCCCTTCATGTCTCTGAAGACTTGGGAAAGTGTTTCAGACATTGGGGAACCACTTCTGTCAACCAGGATATTTCCTTTGAAGCATTTCATTGTCTCGGGACATTTACAGTAAACGGCTTCTTCAAAGGACATCATTAAAATTCAAACTTTAATCATCCAAATCGTGTTGTCCATTCAGACTCCCTGGCCCTACATCCTATTGTTTCAAAGCTAACTTACATTTCACAATGTAGGAATGTGTGAATGCAAACACTTTCTTCACACGTTTCCACAATACTAAGGCTCACACTATTCAGGGTGAAATTTTCAAGACAACATTCATCAACTGACAGATTTCCAGCTCCAGCTAATTGTAGATTTTTATTTTTAATTTTGGGATAACAGGACTGAAATTGTACGGCATCCCAGTGTGAGATTTAAACACCTGTTTATTTCAATCTTTAGCTCAGGAATTTACATTAAAACATGCAGAGAATTGAAACCTTCCTCATACAGTTGCCTGTTTGTTCCAGTGTTGGTATATTCCCTCTTTCTCTTGCGTTTTCACTTGTCTGAAGAAATTGAATTGTTGACATTGGATAATCATCCCTTTCCCATGAAAATGTAAACTCCTGGGAAACTGCAACAGACACAATCTAATGCAGTGAACAAAATCCTGCACCTTTATTCATCAATCCCATTTCCTATCTCTGTAGAAACTCCCTTCCACTGACAGATTCTGAGATCCATACTCAATCTCAAAAACCACCACAGAAAAGTGACTGCTTATTTTAAACAGTGAATCTGAACTATTTGAAGTTCTGACTCAGTCACAGAATCGCAGAAATTTTGACTCTGTGGGATGAAAATTATCAGAATAACTTTGCAGCATACAGGTAACCTGTAGTGACAGGTGGATACTTGTCTGTTCAAAAGGGATTCGATAAGATGCCTCACAAAGCTTGTTACTCAGGACAAGAGCTCATACATTCCCCTAATCTCCCCCCTCAGTTCCTCTCAGGATTTGATAATTTGATCAAGTCACCCCTGATGCTACTAAATTTCAGGGAATACAACCCGAGTTTGTGCAATCTCACTTTGCAATTTAACCCTTGGATTCCAGGTCTCATTCTGGCAAAGATGTGATGCACTCAAACTGTCTAAACTGTCCCTGGAGTGTCGGATTAACCCAGGTCACTCACATATACCCAGGTCAGGTTCAAGACTCACCTGTCTCACTCAAGAGGTTCCTGTGTCACTGGCCTTACTGTAGTCGGATGCCGCGTTGGGAGCAGGACAGGTAGACGGGATTAGGATGACTGCTCATGTGGAGGGTAAACAAGACGAATCTATCAGAGAATCAGAACAGACCAGGGAGAATCAAACAAGTAAACTGATGTTCAATTTATTAGGCCTGATTTGTGGATTGTTGTTGTTTTGGGCGAGTATGTTGCCAACAAACACTCCCAGAGATGATGCAGCAGGGGCTAGATACAGAGTAAAGCTCCCTCTATACTGTCCCCATCAAACACTCCCAGGACAGGTACAGCACAGGGTTAGATACAGAGTAAAGCTCCCTCGATACTGTACCAATGAAACACTCCCAGGACAGGTACAGCACGGAGTTAGATACAGAGTAAAGCTCCCTCGATAATGTACCAATCAAACACTCCCTGGACAGGAACCGGACAGGGTTAGATACAGAGTAAAACTCCCTCTATACTCTCCCCATCAAACACTCCCAGGACTGGTACAGCACGGGGTTAAATACACAGTAAAGCTCCCCCTACACTTTGGACATCATACACTCCCAGGGCAGGTACACCACGGGGTTAGATACAGAATAAAATTCCCTCTACACTGTCTACATCAAACACTCCCAGGACTGGTACAGCTCAGGGTTAGATACAGAAAAAAGCTCCCTCTATACTGTCCCAATCGAACACTACCAGTACAGGTACAGCACGGGGTTAGATACAGAGTAAAGCTCCCTCTACACTGTCTACATCAAACACTCCCAGGACTGGTACAGCTCAGGGTTAGATACAGAGTAAAGCTCCCTCTATACTGTCCCCATCGTACACTCCCAGGTCTGGTACAGCACGGGTTTAGATACAGACTATAGCTCCCCCTACACTGTGCCCATCATACACTCCCAGGGCAGGTACAGTACGGGGTAAGATGCAGAGTAAATCTCCCCCTACACTGTGCCCATCATACACTCCCAGGGCAGGTACAGCACGGGGTTAGATACAGAGTAAAGCTCCCGCTAACCTGTCCCCATCAAACAGTCCCAGGACTGGTACTGCCCGGGGTAAGATACAGATTAAAGCTCCCTCTACACTGTCCCCATGAAGCACTCCCAGGGCAGGTACAGGACAGGGTTATATACAGAGTAAAGCTCTCTCTAAACTGTCCCCATCAAACCCTCCCAGGACAGGTACAGCACGGGGTTAAATACAGAGTAACGCTCCCTCTACACTGTCCCCATCAATCACTCCCAGGGCAGGTACAGCACGGTGTTAGACACAGAGTATATCTCCCTCTACACCGTCCCCATCAAACACTACCAGGACAGGTACAGCACAGGTTTAGATACAGAGTAAAGGTCCCTCTGCAATGTCCCCGTCAAACACTCCCTGGACAGGAACAGAACAGGGTTATATACAGAGCAAAGCTCCCTCGATACTGTCCTCATCAAACACTCCCAGGACAGGAACAGGACAGTGTTAGATAGAGTAAAGCTTCCTCTACACTTTCCCCATCAAACACTCCCAGGGCAGGAAAAGCACTGGGTTAGATACAGAGTAAAGCTCCCTCTACACTGTCTCAATCAAACACTCCCATGTCCGGTAGAGCACAGGGTTAGATACAGTGTAAACCTCCCTCTATACTCTCCCCATCAAACACTCCCTGGACTGGTACAGCACGGGGTTAGATACAGAGTAAAGCTCCCCCTACACTGTGCCCAACATACACTCCCAGGGCAGGTACAGCACGGGGTTAGATACAGAGTAAATTTCCCTCTAAGCTGTCCCCATCAAACACTCCCAGGACAGGTACAGCACGGGGTTAGATACAGAGTAAAGCTCCCTCGTTACTGTCCCCATCAAACACTCCAAGGATAGGTACAGCAAAAGGGTTAGATACAGAGTAAAGCTCCCTCTACACTGTGCCCATCAAACACTCCCAGAGCACGTACAGCATGGGGTTAGATATAGAGTAAAGCTCCCTCTACACTGTGTTCATCAAACACTCCCAGGATAGGTAAAGCACTGGGTTAGAATTAGAGTAAAGCTCCCTCTACACTGTTCCCATTAAACACTCCCAGAACAGGGTTGGATACAGAGTTAAGCTCCCTCTATACTGTCCCCATCAAACACTCCCAGGACAGGAACAGGACAGGGTTAGATACAGACTAAAGCTACCTCTACACTTTCCCCGTCAAACACTCCCAGGGCAGGTAAAGCACTGTTTTAGATACAGAGTAAAGCTCCCTCGAAACTGTCCCCATCAAACACTCCCTGGACAGGTACAGCACGGGGTTAGGTACAGAGTAAAGCTCCCTCGATACTGTCCCCATCAAACACTCCCAGGACAGGTACAGCATGGGGTTTGATACAGAGTAAAGCTCCCTCAACACTTGAGTTATGCTGTTAAAAAGCCTCATTCTCCTTTGAATTAGATTTCAAAATAAATACAGTGTTCAAATTAAAAGTTCATCAGCTGGAGAAAATGGAAAAGCTCCAATTATTTTTCAATGTGCCTGGGTATAAACAACATTGTCCTGTCATATCGTTTATCCATGGAATCTAATCGAGGGATTTTGGGGATTTATATACAGAACAACATACCCGGGAGTGAGTTACAGACTGGAATCTAATTGAGGGGTTCGGGGTAGTTTATGTATATAATAACAGATACCCGGGAGTGAGTTACAGACTGGAATATAATCGAGGGGTTCGGGGTGGATTATATACAGATTAACAGATAACCGGGACTGAGTTACAGACTGGAATCTAATCAAGGGGTTCGCGGTGGTTTATATACAGAATAACAGGTACCCGGGAGTGAGTTACAGACTGGAATCTCATCGAGAGTTTCGGGGGGTTTATACATAGAATAACAGTTACCCGGGTGTGAGCTACAGTCTGGAATCAAATCGAGCGTTTTGGGGTGGTTTATATATAGAACAACAGACACCCGGGAGTGAGTTACAGACTGGAATCTAAAATTGGGCATTGGGGTGGATTATATTTTGAATAACAGATACCCGGGAGTAAGTTACAGAACAGAATCTAATGGAGGGATTTGGAATGGTTTATACATAGAATAACACAACGGGAGTGAGTTACAGAGTGGAATCTAATCGAGGGGTTCAGGGGGTTTATATATAGAATAACAGATACCCGGGAATGAGTTACAGACTGGAATCTAATCAAGGGGTTCGGGCTGGTTTATATATAGAATAACAGATTCCCGGGAGTGAGGTACAGACTGGAATCTAATCGAGGGGTTCAGGGTGTTTATACATAGAATAATAGATACCCGGGATTGAGTAACAGACTGGAATCTAATCGAGGGGTTTGGGGTTTTATATATAGAATAATAGATACCCGCGATTGAGTAACAGGCTGGAATCTAATCGAGGAGGCCAGTCAGACCATCAAACTACTTTCGACACTCTGCAAGGAAAGTTTCACTGGTCTCACTCGTCCGTCCTTTCCCCGAAACCCTGAAAATATTTTCCCTTCAGATTCACACCCAAAATTTGCTGAAAAGGGAAATTGGGGATGGTGGGGAGAGGGGGAGGCTGATGGAGTGAGAGAGAGAGTGAGAGAGAGAGAGAGGCAGAGAGATGGTGAGAGAGAGACAGATTGAGATAGAGAAAGAGAGACAAAACTCGTGAAGAGAGAGAGAGATACAGGGCGAGATAGAGAGAGGGGCAGGGTGTTGTAGTGAGAGATAGACAGTGAAAAGCGAGGCGAGAAAGAGAGCGATGGAGAAAGAGACAGGCGTGAGAGAGAACGAATGTGACAGAGAGACAGTGGCAGAGCGAGGGAGAGAGAGAGCGACAGAGAGAGGTGGTGACAGGGATAGAGACGGGGCGATAGAGAGAGGGTCAGAGAATGACAGAGATAGAGTGAGAGACAGAGAGAGAGGGTGAAGGGCAGAGAGATGGGGTGAGAGAGAGAGGGAAATAGTGACAGTGAGATGGGGTGAGAAAGAAAGAGAGAGGGCGCGAGATAGAGAGGGAAATAGTGAGAGTGAGATGGGGTGAGAAAGAAAGAGAGAGAGGGCGAGAGAGAGGGTCAGAGAATGACAGAGAGATGAAATGATAGACAGAGAGGGTGAAGGGGAGAGAGATGGGGAGAGAGAGAGGGAGATAGCGACAATGAGATGGGCTGAGGGAGAAATAGAGAGAGGGCGAGGGAGAGAGATAGAGAGAGGCGATTGAGTGAATGAAAAATGGGTGGGGTGAGGGAGAGGCAGAGAGAGGGGAGTGAGTGTCCGAAATAGCGATGGGATGAGAGAGATCCTCAGAGAGACGAGTCGAGGGAAGGAAAAAGCGGTAGGGAGAGAGAGACCTGATGAAATGGAGCGAGAACCATTCTCAATATTTAAAATGGAGGCAGATAACTTCTCCACCGTTAAAACGGAGGGAGTTCCCTTTTCAATCTTTAAAATGGAGGGAGATATCTGTGTCTCTGTCACGTTGAAAGTACTAATTTTCCATTCGTGAGGAGTCAAATCTGTCCTAAATGTCCCATTCCTGTGGGGACATAAAATGGCCACTGGGAACAAACCTAACATGTCTGCCTGGTGTTTGTAGACTAGATTCTCAGAGGAAGAGAGGCAGGGAGAGAAGACACAGATCGAGTGAATGAGAAATAGAGACTCTCAGACCAAGTGGGTGACTGAGAGCCAGACAGTGAATAAAGGATATTGGTCATAGCACATGGAAAGAGCAAGAGGCCATTTAACCCTCCAACCCTGTTCCGACATTCAATGAGATCCAGGCTGATGTGTGATTGAACCCCTTGGTCTCATATCTCTGCAGCGTGTTAGCTAACAGAAATCTATCAGCCTCAGTTTTAAACATGGACTAGTGGCTCAGCATCAATTTCCGTTCATGTGAGAGAGATCCAAACTAATACCACACTTGGTGTTTTAAAGTGTTTCTTAGTTTCTCTCCTGAAATTCTAAAATTCTAAACATAGTTGAAAAACCATGGCCTCAAGGCCCAGACTCCCCAAACTGGCGGGAATAGTTAGTCTTTTTCAAACCTCTACTTCCATTATTATCCTGAAATATTTCATCAAATCACCCCCTCACCTAAATTCCAGTGTAAAGCTTCATCTACACTGTTCAACAAACACACCCAAACCATATACAGTATGGGGTTCGATAGAGAGTAACATTCCCTCTGCTCTGTCCCATCAAACAGGCCCAGGGAAGGGGCAGCACAGGGTTAGATACCAAGTAAAGACAGGGCCTATTGAGTGATAAACAGAGTTTCTCCATCTTTAAAATGGAGGGAGATATCTGTGTCTCTGTCACGTTGAAAGGACTAATTTACCATTCGTGAGTAGTCAACTCTGTCATAAATGTCCCAGTGCTGTGGGCACATAAAATGGCCACTGTGAACAAACCTAAAATGGACACCTGGAGTTTGGGGATTTTTCTTACAGAATCTGAGAGGGGGAGAGAGAGAGAGAGAGAGAGAGAGCAGACGCGGAATGAGGGAATGTTAAAGAGAGAGACACAGAGTGAGAGGGGATGAACAGGCAGACGATCAAAGAATGATATCGGTCATAACATTGGGACATTTCTGACCGAGTTGAATTATGGCAAACTAGTGGCATTCTATCCTATTATCTTAAATTGTTAATAAATACTGAGAAACAGACACAGACACGGGCTTTGCAGCAGCAGAAAGAATGTGAATCATTCCATCCCGGGGGTTTTTACTTCCAGATTCAGTTTTAGAAAATTCAGAATTCAAATTCACAGCAGCAAAGTGTGGGACTGAACCCCCGGATCCTTCAATATTCCAGGGAATACACATGGAATTTATGTCTCCATACCTGTGTCTCTGTCACGTTTAAAATACTAATGTTACATGAGTCAACTCTGTCCTAAATGTCCCATTGCTGTTGGGACATAAAATGGCCACTGTGAACAAACCTAAAATGGCTGCCTGGTGTTTGTAGAGTAGATTCTCAGAGGAAGAGAGACAGGGAGAGAAGACACAGATCGAGTGAATGAGAAATAGAGACTCTCAGACCAAGTGGGTGACTGAGAGCCAGACAGTGAATAAAGGATATTGGTCATAGCACATGGAAAGAGCAAGAGGCCATTTAACCCTCCAACCCTGTTCTGACATTCAATGCGATCCTGGTTTTTATGTGTGTGTGCCTGCGTCTATGAAAAAGTAAATATCTGTGCAAGTGTGTGCGTGTTTTTGTGTGTACATGAGAGAGAGAGAATGTATATATGTGTGTGTGTGTGAGAGAGCGTGTATGTGTGTGAGTTGGTGTGTGTGTGTGTGTTTGTGTGTGAGGAAGAATATATGTGTGTGTGAGATTGTGTGTGTTTGCGTGTATGAGAATGAATAGATCTACGAGTCTGTGTGTGAATCGGTGAGATAGAGAATCAGTGTCTGTGTGAGAGAGGATGTGTGTGCGTTTGAGAATACATCTGTGTGATTGTGACTATGTCTGTGTGAGCATGTGTATGAGAAAGAATATGTCTTTGTGAGTGTGTGAGAGAGAGTGTGTGTCTATGAGGAATAATATATCTGTGTAGCGTGAGTGTGAGAGAGAATGTGTGTGTGTATGTATGTGTGAAATAGAGAATATATGTGCGTGAGTGTGTCTGTGTGTGAGAGGATGTGTGTGTGTGTCTGCGTTTATGAGAAAGAATATATCTGTGCAATTGTGTGTTTGTGTGTTTGAGAGCGTTTGTGTCCAAATTGAAATGTAGTGGATTCCTTCCACATCATTAAAATGGAGGGGGATCCCTTCCCCATTTTAAATTGTACGGAGATCCCTTCTATATATTTTAAATGGAGGGCGACACCTCCTACATCTTAAAAATAGAGTGAGGTCCCTTTTCCATCTTTAAAATGTTGGTAGATCCCTTCTCCGTCATTAAAATGGAGGGAGATGTTTTCTCAATCTTTAAAATTGAGGTAGATCCCTTCTCCGTCTTTAAAATGCAGGGATATCTCTGTCATAGAGTCACAGAGGTCAACAGCACAGAAAAAGGCCTTTTGGCCCATCAAGTCTGTGCCGATCGAACAAGAACCTAACAATTCTAATCCTATTTTACAGCACTAGGCCCACAGCCTTCTATGCCAAGGCATCGCAAGTGCACATCCAAATATTCTTAAATGTTATGAGGGTTTCTGCCTCTAACCCCCTTTCAGGCAGTGAGTTCCAGATTCCCACCACCCTCTGGGTGAAAAAATCCTTCCCTACTTCCCCTCTAACCCTCCTGCCCCCTGCCTTAAATCTATGCTCCGTGGTTATTGTTCCCTCCACCAAGGGGAAAAGTTCCTTCCTCTCTACCCTATCAATGCCCCTCATTATTTTATTCACCTCAATCATGTCCTTCCTCAATCTCCTCTGCTCATGGGAAAATAATCCAAGTCTATCCTATCTCTCCTCATATCTTACATTCTCCAGCCCAGGCAACATCCTGGTAAATCTCCTCTGCTCTCTCTCTAGTGCAATCACATCCTTCCTACAATGCGGACTCCAGAACTACACGCAATACTCTAGCTGTGGCCTAACCAGCGTTTTATGCAGTTCCAGCATGACTTCCCTGCTCTTATATTCTATGTCTCGGCTAATAAAGGAAAGTATCTCATATGCCTTCTTAAACACCTTATTTACCTGTCCCACTACCTTAAGGGACCAGTGGACATACACACCAAGGTCTCTCTAATGCGCATTAGATCCCAGGGTCCTACCATTCATCATATATTCCTGTGCCTTGTGTGTCCTGCCCAAGTGCATCACCTCACACTTATCCGGATTAAAGTCCTTGAACCACTGACCAGTCCGTCTATATCCGCCTGTAATCTAAGGCTCTCCTCCTCACTATTTACCACACCACCAATTATCGTGTCATCCACAAACTTGCTGATCAACCCTCCTACATTGAAGTCTAAATTGTTTATACGTACCACACACAGCAAGGGACCCAACACCGACCCCAGGGGAACCCCACTGGACACAGGGATTCAGTCACAAAAACACCCCTTGACCATCACCCTCTGCTTCCTGCCACTCAGCCAATTCTGGATCCAAATTGAAAAATTGCCTTGGATCCCATGGGATCTTACCTTCGCTTTCGTTCTCCCTTGTGGGACCTTACCAAAAGCCTTGCTTATGTCCCACTAGGCTACGTCTTCTCCATCTTTAAAGTGGAGGAAGATCCATTCCCGTCTTTAAAATGGAGGGAGATCCATTGCCCAACTTGTGATGTGGAGGTGCTGGAACCTACAATGGAGGAAAGAGTGAAGCTTATTCGAGAATGAAATGTTAACCTGCGTGTGTAACACAGAAAGTTTACAACACAGAAGGAGGACATTCAGCCCATCAATCTACTTTCGACACTCTGCAAGGAAAATTTCACTGGTCTCACTCGTCTGCCCTTTCCCCAAAATTATTATAATTGTTATTGAAGGTTGTTGCTCAGAAGCCAATGAAGACAAGGACAAGGCCAATTGTGTGAGGCATTTCGCATCATCTCTGACCTTATGAGGAAAGGATTCTGATTTTCTTATTAGGAAAGGTTGGACAGGCTGGGCTTGTATCCATTGGAGTTTAGAATTTGGAGAGGTGATCTTAGTGAAAGATGTAAGTTGCTGAGGGGTCTTAACAGGGTGGATGTGGAGAAGATGTTTCCCCTTGTGGGAGAGTTTGGAACTAGGGGCGAAGTTTAAAACTATTTTCAAACAATTTAAAAAATGGATGCTAAGCTCCAATTCACACTCAGTGATGCAGTCTATAAAAAAAGGGAATTATTTAAAAAGATCTGAAAATGTCTACAAAACACAGCACACCTCAAATGAAGCTGATTCCAACATCAAACACAGAAGGAGTGTAAATCTCAATTCCATCCCACGTAATCACACTGCCCCGGGAATCATATCCTTCCTATAGTGTGGCTCCCAGGACTGTACACAATACTCCATCTGAGGTCTAACTAGCGTCTTATATAAATTCAGCATAACCTCCCTGCTCTTGTACTCTAAGCCCCTATTAGTAAAGCCCAGGATACAATATGCTTTATGAACCACTCGCTCAACCTGTCCTGCAACCTTCAATGAAATATGCACATCTTCACCCAGGTCTTTCTGCTCCTGCACCCCCTTCAAAATTACACCCCTAATTTTGTTTTTCATGTCCATGTTTCTCCTACCAAAATGCATCACATCAAACGTCTCCACATTGAACATCATTGGCCACCTATCTGCCCACTCTCCCAACTTGTAAATGTCCTTTTGATGCTCTACACTGTCCCCCTCTCTGTTTATCATTCTCCCAAGTTTTGTGCCATCCACAAACTCTGAAATGGTCCCCTGCACACCAATATCTCAATCATTTATATACATCAGGGAAATCCAGGGTTCCAATACTGACCCCTGGGGAACTCCACTACAATCCTACATCCAGCCGGAAAAATTCCCATGAACCATTACTCTCTGTTTTCCTGGGAGAGAAAGAGAGAGAGAGAGATAGACGGAGAGATAGATTGGATGAAAGAGGTACAGAGATAGAAAGAGAGCAACAGAGAGACAAGGCGAAAGGGAGAGATATGGCAGCGACAGAGAGAGTAGCAGAGCAACAGAGATAAGTACTGAGTGAGAGAGAGAGAGAAAGACGGAACGACAGATAGAGAGACAGAGCGGCAGAGAGACAGGGTGAGAGGGAAAGAGAGCTGGGTAAGCGAGTGAAATAGAGAGGGGAGATCGAGCGAAAGAAAAAGGGATGAGTTGAGAGAGAGAGATGAAGAGAGGGGAGCGAGTGTAAGGTAAAGATATGGGGTGAGAGAGAGAAACAGAGAAATGTATAGAGTGGCAGAGAGATGGGGTGGGAGAGGGAGAGAAGGAATGAGATAGGATGAGAGAAAGAGAAAGTGTAGGCGGAATCTGAAAATGTTCAAAAATTTGTTAACATTATTGAGTGTAAAGGACAATATCCTGTGAGACATCCCTTCTCCATCTTTAAATTAGAGGGAGAGCCTTTAACCAACTTTAAAATGGGGGGGACCCCTTCCGCAACTTGTGATGTGGAAGTGCTGGAATCTAATCGAGGGGTTCGGGGTGGTTTATATATAGAATAACATACCCGGGAGTGAGTTACAGACTGGAATCTAATCGAGGGGTTCGGGGTGGTTTAAAATAGAATAACAGATACCCGGGAGTGAGTTACAGACTGGAATCTAATTGAGGGGTTCGGGGTGGTTTAAAATAGAATAACATACCCGGGAGTGAGTTACAGACTGGAATCTAATCGAGGGGTTCGGGGTGGTTTATATATAGAATAACATACCCGGGAGTGAGTTACAGACTGGAATCTAATCGAGGGGTTCGGGGTGGTTTATATGTAGAATAACATACCCGGGAGTGAGTTAAAGACTGGAATCTAATCGAGGGGTTCAGCGGGTTGAAATATAGAATAACAGATACCCAGAAGTGAGTTACAGACTGGAATCTAATCGAGGGGTTCGGGGTGGTATATATACAGAATAACAGATACCTGGGAGTGAGTTACAGACTGGAATCTAATCGAGGGGTTCCGGGGGTTTATATATAGAATAACAGATACCCGGGAGTGAGTTACAGACTGGAATCTAATCGAGGGGTTAGGGGTGGTTTATATATAGAATAACAGATACCCGGGAGTATGTTACAGACTGGAATCTAATCGAGGGGTTCGGGGTGGTTTATATATAGAATAACAGATACCCGGGAGTGAGTTACAGACTAGATTCTAATTGAGTAGAGTGGGGTGTATTTATATAGGCTAACAGATACCCGGGAGTGAGTTACAGATTAGAATCTAATAGACGTTTTCGGGATGGTTTAAATATAGATAATCAGATAGGTGAGAATGAGTTACAGACTGGAATCTAATCGAGGTGTTCAGGGGGTTTAAATATAGAATCACAGATAACCAAGAGTGAGTATGACTGGAATCAAATCGAAGGTTTTGTGGTGGTTTATATATAGAATAACAGATACCCGGGAGTGAGTTACAGACTGGAATCAAATCGAGGTGTTCGAGGTGGTTTATATATAGAATAACAGAGACCCGCGAGTGAGTTACAGACTGGAATCTAATAGAGGTGTTTGGTGGGTTTATATATAGAATCACTGATGGAGGAGAGTGAGTTACAAGCTGAAATCTAATCGAGAGATTCGGGGTTTAATTTATACAATCACAGATGCCCGAGATTGAGTTACAGACTGGAATCTAATTGAGGGGTTTGAGGGTTTTATAGATACAATCACAGATTCCCGAGATGAAGTTACAGACTGGAATCAATTCGAGAGGTTTGGGGGATTTATATATAGAATAACAGATACCCGGGAGTGAGTTAGAAAATGGAATCTAATCGAGGGGTTCGGGGTTGTTTATATATAGAATAACAGATACCCGGGAATGAGTTACAGACTGGAATCTAATCGCGGGGTTCGGGGTGGATTATATATGGAATAGCAGATACCCGGGATTGAGTTATAGGCTGGATTCTAATCGAGGGGTTCGGTGGGTTCATATTTAGTATATCAGAAACCCGGCAGTGAGTTACAGACTGGAATCTTATCGAGGGGTTCGGGGGGTTTATATATAGAATAATAGATACCTGGGAGTGAGTTACAGACTGGAATCTAATCGAGGGATTCGGGGTGGATTATATATAGAATAACATACCCGTGAGTGAGTTACAGACTGGAATCTAATCGAGGGGTTCAGGGGGTTTATATATAGAATAACAGATACCCGGGAGTGAGTTACAGACTGGAATCTAATCAAGGGGTTCGGGGTGGATTATATACAGAATAATAGATACCCAGGAGTGAGTTACAGACTGGAATCTAATCGTGGGTTTCAGGGGGTTTATTTATATAGTAACAGATACCCGGGAGTGAGTTACAGACTGGAATCTAATCAAGGGGTTCGGGGTGGTTTATATATAGAATAACAGATACCCGGGAGTGAGTTACAGACTGGAATCTAATCAAGGGGTTCGGGGTGGTTTATATATAGAATAACAGATTCCCGGGAGTGAGTTACAGGCTGGAATCTAATCGAGGGGTTCAGGGGCTTTATATATGGAATAACAGATAACCGGGAGTGAGTTACAGACTGGAATCTAATCGAGGGGTTCGGGGTGGATTATATACAGAATAACAGATACCTGGGAGTGAGTTACAGGCTGGAATCTAATCGAGGGGTTCGGGGTGGTTTATATATAGAATAACATATACCCGGGAGGGAGTTACAGACTGGAATCTAATCGAGGGGTTCGGGGTGGTTTATATATAGAATAACAGATTCCCGGGATTGAGTTACAGGCTGGAATCTAATCGAAGGGTTCGTTGGGTTCATATTTAGTATAACAGATACCCGGGAGTGAGTTACAGACTTGAATCTAATCGAGGGGTTCAGGGGGTTTATATATAGAATAATAGATATCCGCGATTGAGTTACAGACTGGAATCTAATCGAGGGGTTCAGGGGATTTATATATAGAATAACAGATACCTCCGATTGAGTAATAGACTGGTATCTAATCGAAGAGGCCATTCAGCCCATCAAACTACTTTCGACACTCTGCAAGGAAAGTTTCACTGGTCTGACTCGTCCGCCCTTTCCCCGAAACCCTGAGAATATTTTCCCTTCAGCTTCACACCCAAAATTTGCTGAAAAGGGAAATTGAGGATGGTGGGGAGAGGGGGAGGCTGATGGAGTGAGAGAGAGAGTGAGAGAGAGAGAGAGGCAGAGAGATGGTGAGAGAGAGACAGATTGAGATAGAGAAAGAGAGACAAAACTCGCCAAGAGAGATAGAGAGACAGGGCGAGATAGAGAGAGGGGCAGGGTGTTGTAGTGAGAGAGAGACAGTGAAAGGCGAGGCGAGAAAGAGAGCGATGGAGAAAGAGACAGGCGTGGGAGAGAACGAATGTGACAGAGAGTCAGTGGCAGAGCGAGGGAGAGAGAGCGACAGAGAGAGGTGGTGATAGGGATAGAGACGGGGCGATAGAGAGAGGGTCAGAGAATGACAGAGATAGAATGAGAGACAGAGAGAGAGGGTGAAGGGCAGAGAGATGGGGTGAGAGAGAGAGGGAAATAGTTACAGTGAGATGGGGTGAGAAAGAAAGAGAGAGAGCGCGAGAGAGAGAGAGAGATGGAATTAGTGAGAGTGAGATGGGGTGAGAGAGAGAGGGTGAAGGGCAGAGAGATGGGGTGAGAGAGAGAGGGAAATAGTTACAGTGAGATGGGGTGAGAAAGAAAGAGAGAGAGCGCGAGAGAGAGAGAGAGAGAGAGAGAGAGGGAAATAGTGAGAGTGAAATGGGGTGAGAAAGAAAGAGAGATAGGATGAGAGAGAGAGAGTGAGGGAAATAGTGAGTGAGATGGGGTGAGAAAGAAAGAGAGAGAGCGCGAGAGAGAGAGAGAGCGGGAAATAGTGAGAGTGAGATGGGGTGAGAAAGAAAGAGAGATAGGATGAGAGAGAGAGAGTGAGGGAAATAGTGAGTGAGATGGGGTGAGAAAGAAAGAGAGAGAGCGCGAGAGAGAGAGAGAGCGGGAAATAGTGAGAGTGAGATGGGGTGAGAAAGAAAGAGAGAGAGGGCGAGAGAGAGAGGGTCAGAGAATGACAGTGAGATAAAATGAAAGACAGAGAGGGTGAAGGGGAGAGAGATGGGGCGAGAGAGAGGGAGATAGCGACAATGAGATGGGCTGAGGGAGAAAGAGAGAGAGGGCGAGAAAGAGAGATAGAGAGAGGCGATTGAATGAAAGAAAAATGGGTGGGGTGAGGGAGAGGCAGAGAGAGGGGAGTGAGTGTCCGAAATAGCGATGGGATGAGAGAGATCCTCAGAGAGACGAGTCGAGGGAAGGAAAAAGCGGTAGGGAGAGAGAGACCTGACGAAATGGGGCGAGAACCATTCTCAATATTTAAAATGGAGGCAGATAACTTCTCCACCGTTAAAACGGAGGGAGTTCCCTTTTCCGTCTTTAAAATGGAGGGAGATATCTGTGTCTCTGTCACGTTGAAAGTACTAATTTTCCATTCGTGAGGAGTCAAATCTGTCCTAAATGTCCCATTCCTGTGGGGACATAAAATGGCCACTGGGAACAAACCTGAAATGTCTGCCTGGTGTTTGTAGACTAGATTCTCAGAGGAAGAGAGACAGGGAGAGAAGACACAGATCGAGTGAATGAGAAATAGAGACTCTCAGACCAAATGGGTGACTGAGAGCCAGACAGTGAATAAAGGATATTGGTCATAGCACATGGAAAGAGCAAGAGGCCATTTAACCCTCCAACCCTGTTCTGACATTCAATGAGATCCTGGCTGATCTGTGATTGAAGCCCTTGGTCTCATATCTCTGCAGCGTGTTAGCTAACAGAAATCTATCAGCCTCAGTTTTAAACATGGACTAGTGGCTCAGCATCAATTTCTGTTCATGTGAGAGAGATCCAAACTAATACCACACTTGGCGTTTTAAAGTGTTTCTTAGATTCTCTCCTGAAATTCTAAAATTCTAAACATAGTTGAAAAACCATGACCCCAAGGCCCAGACTCCCCAAACCAGCGGGAATAGTTACTCTTTTTCAAACCTCCACTTGCATTATTATCCTGAAATATTGCATCAAATCACCCCCTCACCTAAATTCCAGTGTAAAGCTTCATCCACACTGTTCAACAAACACACCCAAACCAAATACAGTATGGGGTTCGATAGAGAGTAACATTCCCTCTGCTCTGTCCCATCCAACAGGCCCAGGGAAGGGGCAGCACAGGGTTAGATACCAAGTAAAGATAGGGCCTATTGAGTGATAAACAGAATTTCTCCATCTTTAAAATGGAGGGAGATATCTGTGTCTCTGTCACGTTGAAAGGACTAATTTACCAATTGTCAGGAGTCAACTCTGTCATAAATGTCCCAGTGCTGTGGGCACATAAAATGGCCACTGTGAACAAACCTAAAATGGCTGCCTGGTGTTTGGGGATTTTTCTTACAGAATCTGAGAGAGGGAGAGAGAGAGAGAGAGAGAGAGCAGATGCGGAATGAGGGAATGTTAAAGAGAGAGACACAGAGTGAGAGGGGATGAACAGGCAGACGATGAAAGATTGATATCGGTCATAACATTGGGACATTTCTGACTGAGTTGAATTATGGCAAACTAGTGGCATTCTATCCTATTATCTTAAATTGTTAATAAATACTGAGAAACAGACACAGACACGGGCTTTGCAGCAGCAGAAAGAATGTGAATCATTCCATCCCGGGGGTTTTTACTTCCAGATTCAGTTTTAGAAAATTCAGAATTCAAATTCACAGCAGCAAAGTGTGGGAGTGAACGCCCGGATCCTTCAATATTCCAGGGAATACACGTGGAATTTATGTCTCCATACCTGTGTCTCTGTCACGTTTAAAATATTAATGTTACATGAGTCAACTCTGTCCTAAGTGTCCCATTGCTGTGGGGACATAAAATGGCCACTGTGAACAAACCTAAAATGGCTGCCTGGTGTTTGTAGTCTAGATTCTCAGAGGAAGAGAGACAGGGAGAGAGGGAAAGAGAGCTGGGTAAGCGAGTGAGATAGAGAGAGGAGATCAAGCGATAAAAAAGGGATGAGGTGAGAGAGAGAGATGAAGAGAGGGGAGCGAGTGTAGGGTAAAGATATGGGGTGAGAGAGAGAAACAGAGAAATATATAGGGTGGCAGAGAGATGGGGTGGGAGAGGGAGAGAAGGAACGAGACAGGGTAAGAGAAAGAGAAAGTGTAGGGGGAAACTGAAAATGTTCAAAAATTTGTTAACATTATTGTGTAAAGAACAATATCCTGTGAGACATCCCTTCTCCATCTTTAAATTAGAGGGAGAGCCTTTAACCAACTTTAAAATGGGGGGGACCCCTTCCTCAATTTGTGATGTGGAAGTGCTGGAATCTAATAGAGGGGTTCGGGGTGGTTTATATATAGAAAAACATACCCGGGAGTGAGTTGCAGACTGGAATCTAATCGAGGGGTTCGGGTTGGTTTATATATAGAATAACAGATACTCGGGAGTGAGTTACAGACTGGAATCTAATCGAGGGGTTCGGGGTGGTTTATATACAGAATAACAGATATCCGGGAGTGAGTTACAGACTGGAATCAAATCGAGGGGTTCAGGGGGTTTATATATAGAATAACAGATATCCGGAAGTGAGTTACCGACTGGAATCTAATCGAAGAGGCCATTCAGCCCATCAAACTACTTTCGACACTCTGCAAGGAAAGTTTAACTGGTCTCACTCATCCGCCCTTTCCCCGAAACCCTGAAAATATTTTCCCTTCAGCTTCACACCCAAAATTTGCTGAAAAGGGAAATTGGGGATGGTGGGGAGAGGGGGAGGCTGATGGAGTGAGAGAGAGAGAGAGGCAGAGAGATGGTGAGAGAGAGACAGATTGAGATAGAGAGAGAGAGACAAAACTCGCCGAGAGAGAGAGAGAGACAGGGTGAGCAAGAGAGAGGGGCAGGGTGTTGTAGTGAGAGAGAGACAGTGAAAGGCGAGGCGAGAAAGAGAGCGATGGAGAAAGAGACAGGCTTATCTTAAACAGTTAATAAATACTGAGAAACAGACACAGACACGGGCTTTGTAGAAGCAGAATGAATGTGAATCATTCCATCCCGGGGGTTTTTACTTCCAGATTCAGTAATAGAAAATTCAGAATTCAAATTCACAGCTGCAAGGTGTGGGACTGAACGCCCAGATCCTTCAATATTCTAGGGAATACACAGGGAATTCATGTCTCCATACCTGTGTCTCTGTCACGTTTAAAATATTAATGTTACATGAGAGAGGGGTCAACTCTGTCCTCAATGTCCCATTCCTGTGGGGACATAAAATGGCCACTGTGAACAAACCTAAAATGGCTGCCTGGTGTTTGTAGACTAGATTCTCAGAGGAAGAGAGACAGGGAGAGAAGACACAGATCGAGTGAATGAGAAATAGAGACTCTCAGACCAAGTGGGTGACTGAGAGCCAGACAGTGAATAAAGGATATTGGTCATAGCACATGGAAAGAGCAAGAGGCCATTTAACCCTCCAACCCTGTTCCGACATTCAATGAGATCCTGGCTGATCTGTGACTGAACCCCTTGGTCTCATATCTCTGCAGCGTGTTAGCTAACAGAAATCTATCAGCCTCAGTTTTAAACATGGAATAGTGGCTCAGCATCAATTTCTGTTCATGTGAGAGAGATCCAAACTAATACCACACTTGGTGTTTTAAAATGTTTCTTAGTTTCCCTCCTGAAATTCTAAAATTCTAAACATAGTTGAAAAACCATGACCCCAAGGCCCAGACTCCCCAAACCGGCGGGAATGGTTAGTCTTTTTCAAACCTCTACTTGCATTATTATCCTGAAATATTTCATCAAATCACCCCCTCACCTATATTCCAGTGTAAAGCTTCATCCATACTGTTCAACAAACACACCCAAACCAAATACAGTATGGGGTTCGATAGAGAGTAACATTCCTTCTGCTCTGTCCCATCCAACAGGCCCAGGGAAGGGGCAGCACAGGGTTAGATACCAAGTAAAGATAGGGCCTATTGAGTGATAAACAGAGTTTCTCCATCTTTAAAATGGAGGGAGATATCTGTGTCTCTGTCACGTTGAAAGGACTAATTTACCATTCGTGAGGAGTCAACTCTGTCATAAATGTCCCAGTGCTGTGGGCACATAAAATGGCCACTGTGAACAAACCTAAAATGGCTGCCTGGAGTTTGGGGATTTTTCTTACAGAATCTGAGAGAGGGAGAGAGAGAGAGAGAGAGCAGATGCGGAATGAGGGAATGTTAAAGAGAGAGACACAGAGTGAGAGGGGATGAACAGGCAGACGATGAAATATTGATATCGGTCATAACATTGGGACATTTCTGACTGAGTTGAATTATGGCAAACTAGTGGCATTCTATCCTATTATCTTAAATTGTTAATAAATACTGAGAAACAGACACAGACATGGGCTTTGCAGCAGCAGAAAGAATGTGAATCATTCTATCCCGGGGGTTTTTACTTCCAGATTCAGTTTTAGAAAATTCAGAATTCAAATTCACAGCAGCAAAGTGTGGGACTGAACGCTCGGATCCTCCACTATTCCAGGGAATACACGTGGAATTTATGTCTCCATACCTGTGTCTCTGTCACGTTTAAAATATTAATGTTACATGAGTCAACTCTGTCCTAAGTGTCCCATTGCTGTGGGGACATAAAATGGCCACTGTGAACAAACCTAAAATGGCTGCCTGGTGTTTGTAGTCTAGATTCTCAGAGGAAGAGAGACAGGGAGAGAGGGAAAGAGAGCTGGGTAAGCGAGTGAGATAGAGAGAGGAGATCAAGCGATAAAAAAGGGATGAGGTGAGAGAGAGAGATGAAGAGAGGGGAGCGAGTGTAGGGTAAAGATATGGGGTGAGAGAGAGAAACAGAGAAATATATAGGGTGGCAGAGAGATGGGGTGGGAGAGGGAGAGAAGGAACGAGACAGGGTAAGAGAAAGAGAAAGTGTAGGGGGAAACTGAAAATGTTCAAAAATTTGTTAACATTATTGTGTAAAGAACAATATCCTGTGAGACATCCCTTCTCCATCTTTAAATTAGAGGGAGAGCCTTTAACCAACTTTAAAATGGGGGGGACCCCTTCCTCAATTTGTGATGTGGAAGTGCTGGAATCTAATAGAGGAGTTTGGGGTGGTTTATATATAGAAAAACATACCCGGGAGTGAGTTGCAGACTGGAATCTAATCGAGGGGTTCGGGTTGGTTTATATATAGAATAACAAATACCAGGGAGTGACTTACAGACTGGAATCTAATCGAGGGGTTCGAGTTGGTTTATATATAGAATAACAGATGCCCGGGAGTGAGTTACAGACTGGAATCTAATCGAGGGGTTTGGGGTGGTTAATATATAGAATAACAGATGCCCGGGAGTGAGTTACAGGCTGAATCTAATCGAGGGGTTCGGGGTGGATTATATATAGAATAACAGATACCCGGGAGTGAGTTACAGGCTGGAATCTAATCGAGGGGTACAGGGGGTTTATCTATAGAATAACAGATATCCGGGAGAGAGTTACAGACTGGAATCAAATCGAGGGGTTCAGGGGGTTTATATATAGAATAACAGATATCCGGAAGTGAGTTACCGACTGGAATCTAATTGAAGAGGCCATTCAGCCCATCAAACTACTTTCGACACTCTGCAAGGAAAGTTTAACTGGTCTCACTCATCCGCCCTTTCCCCGAAACCCTGAAAATATTTTCCCTTCAGCTTCACACCCAAAATTTGCTGAAAAGGGAAATTGGGGATGGTGGGGAGAGGGGGAGGCTGATGGAGTGAGAGAGAGAGAGAGGCAGAGAGATGGTGAGAGAGGGACAGATTGAGATAGAGAGAGAGACAAAACTCGCCAAGAGAGAGAGAGAGACAGGGCGAGCAAGAGAGAGGGGCAGGGTGTTGTAGTGAGAGAGAGAGAGTGAAAGGCGAGGCGAGAAAGAGAGCGATGGAGAAAGAGACAGGCTTATCTTAAACAGTTAATAAATACTGAGAAACAGACACAGACACGGGCTTTGTAGAAGCAGAATGAATGTGAATCATTCCATCCCGGGGGTTTTTACTTCCAGATTCAGTAATAGAAAATTCAGAATTCAAATTCACAGCTGCAAGGTGTGGGACTGAACCCCCGGATCCTTCAATATTCCAGGGAATACACAGGGAATTCATGTCTCCATACCTGTGTCTCTGTCACGTTTAAAATACTAATGTTACATGAGTGAGGAGTCAACTCTGTCCTAAATGCCCCATTGCTGTGGGGACATAAAATGGCCACTGTGAACAAACCTAACATGGCTGCCTGGTGTTTGTAGACTAGATTCTCAGAGGAAGAGAGGCAGGGAGAGAAGACACAGATCGAGTGAATGAGAAATAGAGACTCTCAGACCAAGTGGGTGACTGAGAGCCAGACAGTGAAAAAAGGATATTGGTCATAGCACATGGAAAGAGCAAGAGGCCATTTAACCCTCCAACCCTGTTCTGACATTCAATGCGATCCTGGTTTTTATGTGTGTGTGCCTGCGTCTATGAGAAAGTATATATCTGTGCAAGTGTGTGCGTGTCTTTGTGTGTACATGAGAGAGAGAGAATGTATATATGTGTGTGTGTGTGTTTGTGTGTGAGGAAGAATGTATTTGTGTGTGAGATTGTGTGTATTCTCTGTTTTCCTGGGAGAGAAAGAGAGAGAGAGAGAGATAGATGGTGAGATAGATGGGATGAAAGAGGTACAGAGATAGAAAGAGAGCAACAGAGAGACAAGGTAAAAGGGAGAGCGATGGGTGCGACAGAGAGAGTAGCAGAGTAACGGAGGAAAGGAGTGAGTGAGAGAGAGAAAGACGGAACGACAGATAGAGAGACAGAGGGGCAAAGAGACAGGGTGAGAGGGAAAGAGAGCTGGGTAAGCGAGTGAAATAGAGAGGGGAGATCGAGAAAAAGAAAAAGGGATGAGTTGAGAGAGAGAAATGAAGAGAGGGGAGCGAGTGTAGGGTAAATTGATGGGGTGAGAGAGAGAAACAGAGAAATATATAGAGCGGCAGACAGATGGGATGGGAGGGGGAGAGAAGGAACGAGACAGGATGAGAGAAAGAGAAAGTGTAGGGGGAAACTGATAATGTTCAAAAATTTGTTAACATTATTGAGTATAAAGAACATCAAATCACCCCCTCACCTAAATTCCAGTGTAAAGCTTCATCCACTCTGTTTAACAAACACACCCAAACCAAATACAGTATGGGGTTCGATAGAGAGTAACATTCCCTCTGCTCTGTCCCATCAAACAGGCCCAGGGAAGGGGCAGCACAGGGTCAGAAACCAAGTAAAGACAGGGCCTATTGAGTGATAAACAGAGTTTCTCCATCTTTAAAATGGAGGGAGATATCTGTGTCTCTGTCACATTGAAAGGACTAATTTACCATTCGTGAGTAGTCAACTCTGTCATAAATGTCCCAGTGCTGTGGGGACATAAAATGGCCACTGTGAACAAACCTAAAATGGACGCCTGGAGTTTGGGGAAATTTCTTACAGAATCTGAGAGGGGGAGAGAGAGAGAGCGAGAGAGCAGACGCGGAATGAGGGAATGTTAAAGAGCGAGACACAGAGTGAGAGGGGATGAACAGGCAGACGATCAAAGAATGATATTAATCACAACAGATACCCGAGATTGAGTTACAGACTGGAATCTAACGGAGGGGTTTGGGTTTGTTTATATATAGAATAACAGACACCCGGCAGTGAGTTTCAGACAGGAATCTAACGGAGGGGTTTGGGGTGGTTTATATATAGAATAACAGACACCCGGCAGTGAGTAACAGGGAGGAATCTAACGGAGGAGTTTCGGGTGGTTTATATATAGAATAACAGATGCCCGGGAGTGAGTTACGGGCTGAAATTTAATCGAGGGGTTCGGGGTGGTTTATATATAAATCATGTAGATATAATATATATCGAATAAAAGATATCCGGGAGCGAGTTAAAGAACGGAATCTCATCGAAGGGAATGAGGGGTTTATATATAGAATAATAGATACCCGGGAGTGAGTTACAGACAGGAATCTAATCGAGTGCTTCCGGGGGTTTATATACAGAATCATAGATACCCGGGATTGAGTTACAGGCTGGAATTTAATTAAGGGGTGCAGGGGGTTTATATAGAGAATAATCGATACCCGGGATTGAGTTACAGACTCGATTCTAATTGAAGGGATCAGGGGGTTTATATATAGAATCATAGATACCCGGGATTGAGTTACAGACTGGAATCTAATCGAGGGGTTCAGGGGGTTTATATATAGAATCATAGATACCAGCGATTGAGTTACAGACTGGAATCTAATCGAGGGGTTCAGGGGGTTTATATATAGAATAATAAATACCTGGGATTGAGTTACAGACTGCAATCTAATCGAGGGGTTCAGTGGGTTTATATAGAGAATAATAGATACCCGGGAGTGAGTTACAGACTGGAATCTAATTGAGGGGTGCAGGGGGTTTATATAGAGAATAATAGATAACCGGGATTGAGTTACAGACTGGAATCAAGAACAGTTGAAAATATCATTTTTCTTGTGATGTGCTGAAGTGCAGGTTACAGAGGCTGATTCATGGAATGGGTAGTGTGAGTTTTTAAGCAGCTTTATCCCAAATATCAAATTTAATTTCTCATTGGAACTGTTTGATGTTTTCTTAGTCTTGACACAAATGGAAAGGGACTCTTTGGACCCTCACTGTTTGCAGCTTTTCACCATTTATAATGTAACCTGTTCCATCCTTTTTAAAGTGGGCAGCCACACATTTGCCTATAATGAAATCCATCTTTCACTATTTCACTCATTCACTTAAGGTGTACATATCTCTTTGGAATTTGAAGTGCAGGTTACAGATTGGATTGGAACTTTCTGCTTTAAGAATCATTAACCAAGTTACACAGAGTTAAACATCAAAACTGACATTCTGAAACAGGAGAGGGCCCCACAACTTCAATTCTGTGATTCTCTAGCACCTCATGATCTGTATCTTACAATATGTCCGCCCCCTTCATGTCTCTGAAGACTTGGGAAATGTTTCAGACATTGGGGAACCATTTCTGTCAATGGGGATATTTCCTTTGAAGCATTTCATTGTCTTGGGACATTTACAGTAAACGGCTCCTTCAAAAGACATCATTAAAATTCACTCTTTAATCATCCAAATCCTTTTGCCCATTCAGACTCCCTGGCCCTACATCCTATTGTTTCAAAGCTAACTTACATTTCACAATGTAGGAATGTGTGAATGCAAACACTTTCTTCACACGTTTCCACAATACTAAGGCTCACACTATTCAGGGTGAAATTTTCAAGACAACATTCATCAACTGACAGATTTCCAGCTCCAGCTAATTGTAGATTTTTATTTTTAATTTTGGGATAACAGGACTGAAATTGTACGGCATCCCAGTGTGAGATTTAAACTCCTGTTTATTTCAATCTTTAGCTCAGGAATTCACATTAAAACATGCAGAGAATTGAAACCTTCCTCATACAGTTGCCTGTTTGTTCCAGTGTTGGTATATTCCCTCTTTCTCTTGCGTTTTCACTTGTCTGAAGAAATTGAATTGTTGACATTGGATAATCATCCCTTTCCCATGAAAATGTAAACTGCTGGGAAACTGCAACAGACACAATCTTATGCAGTGATCAAAATCCTGCACCTTTATTCATCAATCCCATTTCCTATCTCTGTAGAAACTCCCTTCCACTGACAGATTCTGAGATCCATACTCAATCTCAAAAACCACCACAGAAAAGTGACTGCTTATTTTAAACAGTGAATCTGAACTATTTGAAGTTCTGACTCAGTCACAGAATCGCAGAAATTTTGACTCTGTGGGATGAAAATTATCAGAATAACTTTGCAACATACAGGTAACCTGTAGTGACCGGAGGATACTTGTCTGTTCAAAAGGGATTCGATAAGATGCCTCACAAAGCTTGTTAATCAGGACAAGAGCTCATACATTCCCCTAATCTCCCCACCCAGTTCCTCTCAGGATTTGACAATTTGATCAAGTCACCCCTGATGCTACTAAATTTCAGGGAATACAACCCGAGTTTGTGCAATCTCACTTTGCAATTTAACCCTTGGAATCCAGGTCTCATTCTGGCAAAGCTGTGATGCACTCGAACTGTCTAAAATGTCCCTGGAGTGTCGGATTAACCCGGGTCACTCACATATACCCAGGTCAGGTTCAAGACTCACCTGTCTCACTCGCTGAGACGCTCCTGTACCACTGGCCTTATTGTAGTCGGATGCCGCATTGGGAGCAGGACAGGTAGACGGGATTAGGATGACTGTTCATGTGGAGGGTAAACACGAGGAATCTATCAGAGAATCAGAACAGACCAGGGAGAATCAAAGAAGGAAACTGATGTTCAATTTATTAGGCCTGATTTGTGGATTGTTTTTGTTTTGGGCGAGAAAGTTGCCAACAAACACTCCCAGAAAGGATGCAGCAGGGGCTAGATACAGAGAAAAGCTCCCTCGATACTGTCCCCATCAAACACTCCCAGGACGGGAACAGGACAGGGTCAGATACAGAGTAAAGCTACCTCTACACTTTCCCCATCAAACACTCCCAGGGCAGGAAAAGCACTGGGTTAGATAGAGAGTAAAGCTCCCTCTACACTGTCTCCATCAAACACTCTCAGGTCTGGTACAGCACAGGGTTAGATACAGTGTAAACCTCCCTCTATGCTCTCCCCATCAAACACTCCCAGGACTGGTACAGCACGGGGTTAGATAAAGAGTAAAGCTGCCCCTACACTGTGGACATCATACACTCCCAGGGCAGGTACAGCACGGGGTTAGATACCGAGTAAAGCGCCCCCTACACTGTGCCCAACATACACACCCAGGGCAGGTAGAGCACGGGGTTATATACAGAGTAAATTTCCCTCTAATCTGTCCCCATCAAACGCTCCCAGGACAGGTACAGCACGGGGTTAGATACAGAGTAAAGCTCCCTCTACACTGTCTCCATCAAGCACTCCCAGGTCCGGTACAGCACAGGGTTAGATACAGTGTAAACCTCCCTCTATACTCTCCCCATCAAACACTCCCAGGTCTGGTACAGCAAGGGGTTAGATTCAGAGTAAAGCTCCCTCTACACTATCGCCATCAAACACTCCCAGGACTGGTACAGCACGGGGTTAGATACAGAGTAACGCTCCCTCTATACTGTCCCCATCAAACACTCCCAGGACTGGTACAGCACGGGGTTAGATACAGAGTAAAGCTCCCCCTACACTGTGCCCATCGTACACTACCAGGGCAGGTACAGCACGGGGTTAGATACAGTCTAAATTTTCCTCTAAGCTGTCCCCATCAAACACTCCCAGGACAGGTGCAGCACAGAGTTAGATACAGAGTAAAGCTCAGTCTAAACTGTCCCCATCAAGCACACACATGGCAGGTACAGGACAGAGTTAGATGCAGAGTAAGTCTACCTTACACCGTCCGCATCAAACACTCCCAGGGCAGATACAGTAGAAGGTTTGATACAGAGTAAATCTTCCACTGCACTGTCCCCATCAAACTCTCCCAGGTCAGGTACAGCACGGGGTTAGGTACAGAGTTAAACTTCCTCGATAATGTCCCCATCAAACACTCCCAGGACAGGTACAGCACAGGGTTAGATGCAGAGAAAATTTCCCTCTATAATGTATCCATCTAAAATTCCCAGTACAGGTACACCACAGGGTTAGATACATAGTAAAGCTCCCTCGATACTGTACCCATCAAACACTCCCAGGACAGGTACTGCCCGGGGTAAGATTCAGAGTTAAGCTCCCTCTACACTGTCCCCATGAAGCACTCCCAGGGCAGGTACAGGACAGGTTTATATACAGAGTAAAGCTCCCTCTAAACTGTCCCCTTCAAACCCTCCCTGGACAGGTACAGCACGGGGTTAGATACAGAGTAAAGCTCCCTTTACACGGTCCCCATCAAACACTCCCAGTGCCGGTACATTAGGGGGTTAGATACAGAGTAAAACTTCCTCTACACTGTCCCCATCAAACAATCCCAGGACAGGTACAGCACGGTGTTAGATACAGAGTAAATCTCCCACTACACCGTCCCCATCAAACACCTCCAGGCCAGGTACAGCACGGGTTTATATACAGAATAAAGGTCCCACTGCACTGTCATCATCAAACACTCCCAGGGCAAGTACAGCACTGGGTTAGATACAGAGTAAAGCTCCATCTAAACTGTCCCCATCAAACACTCCCAGGACAGGTACAGCACAGGGTTAGATACAGAGTAAAGCTCCCTCTATACTGTCCCCATCAAACACTGCCAGGACAAGAACAGCACGGGGTTAGATACAGAGTAAAGCTACCTCTACACTGTCTCCATCAAACTCTCCCAGGACAGGGTTAGATACAGAGTAAAGCTCCCTCTATACTGTCCCCATCAAACACTCCCAGGACAGGGTTAGATACAGAGTAAAGCTACCTCTACACTTTCCCCATCAAACACTCCCAGGACTGCTACAGCACAGGGTTAGATTCAGAGTAAATCTCCCTCTATGCCGTCCCCATCAAACACTCCCTGGGCAGGTAAAGCACAGGGTTAGATAAAGAGTAATGCTTCCTCTACACTGTTCCTATCAAACACTCCCAGGACTTTTACAGCACTGGGTTAGATACAGAGTTTAGCTCCCTCTACACTGTCCCCATCAAACACTCCCAGGACAGGTACAGTGATGACCCCCGTCCCCTTCAGAACCTCAGAAAGACTGAGCGCTTTGCAGTGAATGAATGAATCTTTAAAATGCTCTCATTGTTAGTGAGTCACTTGCTTCACTGTCCCTGGATTCATTTTCGCAATTCGGCCATTTCTAAAAGATGTGTCTGGGAGCTGGGCAGAGTCTACACATTGGAGACCCCCAGATCCTGTGTCTATTCACACCCCCTCCTCTTGTTTTGCTACCTCAGCCCCTCTGTTTCAAACCTCTTTCCAGACATTATGGCAAACTTGTGGCATTCTAAACTATTATCTTAAATTGTTAATAAATACTGAGAAACAGACACAGACACGGGCTTTGCAGCAGCAGAAAGAATGTGAATCATTCTATCCCGGGGGTTTTTACTTCCAGATTCAGTTTTAGAAAATTCAGAATTCAAATTCACAGCAGCAAAGTGTGGGAGTGAACGCCCCGATCCTTCAATATTACAGGGAATACACAGGGAAGTCATGTCTCCATACCTGCGTCTCTGTCACGTTTAAAATATTAATATTACATGAGTCAACTCTGTCCTAAGTGTCCCATTGCTGTGGGGACATCAAATGGCCACTGTGAACAAACCTAAAATGGCTGCCTGGTGTTTGTAGACTAGATTCTCAGAGGAAGAGAGGTAGGGAGAGAGGGATAGAGAGCTGGGTAAGCGAGTGAGATAGAGAGAGGAGATCAAGCGATAAAAAAGGGATGAGTTGAGAGAGAGAGATGAAGAGAGGGGAGCGAGTGTAGGGTAAAGATATGGGGTGAGAGTGAGAAACAGAGAAATGTATAGAGTGGCAGAGAGATGGGGTGGGAGAGGGAGAGAAGGAACGAGACAGGATGAGAGAATGAGAAAGTGTAGTGCGAAACTGAAAATATTCAAAAATGTGTTAACATTATTAAGTGTAAAGGACAATATCCTGTGAGACATCCCTTCTCCATCTTAAAATTGGCAGGAGAGCCTTTAACCAACTTCAAAATGGGGGGACACCCCTTCCTCAACTTGTGATGTGGAAGTGCTGGAATCTAATCGAGGGGTTCGGGGTGGTTTATATATAGAATAACAGATACCCGGGAGTGCGTTGCAGACTGGAATCTAATCGTGGGGTTTGTGGAGTTTATATATAGAATAATAGATACCATGGATTGAGTTAAAGACGGGAATCTAATCGAGGGGTTCGGGGTGGTTTATATAGAGAATAACAGATACTCGGGAGTGAGTTTATGGACTGGAATCTAATCGAGGGGTTCGGGGTGGTTTATATACAGAATAACAAATACCCGGGAGTGATTTACAGACTGGAATCTAATCGAGAGATTCGGGGTGGGTTATATATAGAATAACAGATACCCGGGAGTGAGTTACTGACTGGAATCTAATCGAGAGATTCGGGGTGGATTATATATAGAATAACAGATACCCGGGATTGATTTACAGACTGGAATCTAATCGAGGGCTTTGGGGAATTTATGTATAGAATAACAGATACCCGGGAGTGAGTTACAGACTGGAAACAAATCGATGGGTTCGGGGTGTTTATATATAAATCATATGAATATAATATATATAGATTAACAGAAGCTTTGAATGAGTAACAGACTGAAATCTAGTCGAGCGGTTTGGGACATTTAGATACAGAATAACAGTTAGACGGTAATGAGTTACAGACGGGAATCAAATCGAGGGGTTTGGGGTGGTCTTTATATAGAATAACAGATTCCTGGGAGTGAGTTACATGCTGGAATCTTATCGAGGAGTTCGGGGTGTTTTATATATAGAATAACAGATACCCGAGATTGAGTTACAGACTGGAATCTAACGGAGGGGTTTGGGTTTGTTTATATATAGAATAACAGACACCCGGCAGTGAATTTCAGACAGGAATCTAACGGAGGGGTTTGGGGTGGTTTATATATAGAATAACAGACACCCGGCAGTGAGTTACAGGCAGGAATCTAACGGAGGGGTTTGGGGTGTTTTATATATAGATTAACAGATGCCCGGGAGTGAGTTACGGGCTGAAATTTAATCGAGGGGTTCGGGGTGGTTTATATATAAATCATGTAGATATAATATATATCGAATAAAAGATATCCGGGAGTGAGTTAAAGAATGGAATCTCATCGAGGGGAATGAGGGGTTTATATATAGAATAATAGATATGGGAGAGAGTTACAGACTGGAATCTAATTGAAGGGTGCAGTGGTTTTATATACAGAATAATAGATACCCGGGAGTGAGTTACAGAGTGGAATCTAATCGAGGGTTTCAGGGGGTTTATATATAGAATAATCGATACCCGGGAGTGAGTTACAGACAGGAATCTAATCGAGTGCTTCCTGGGGTTTATACATAGAATCATAGATACCCGGGATTGAGTTACAGGCTGGAATTTAATTAAGGGGTGCAGGGGGTTTATATATAGAATAATCGATAACCGGGATTGAGTTACAGACTCGAATCTAATCGAAGGGATCAGGGGGTTTATACACAGAATCATAGATACCCGGGATTGAGTTACAGACTGGAATCTAATTGAGGGGTTCAGGGGGTTTATATATAGAATAATAAATACCTGGGATTGAGTTACAGACTGCAATCTAATCGAGGGGTTCAGTGGGTTTATATAGAGAATAATAGATACCCGGGAGTGAGTTACAGACTGGAATCTAATTGAGGGGTGCAGGGGGTTTATATAGAGAATAATAGATACCCGGGATTGAGTTACAGACTGGAATCACGAACAGTTGAAAATATCATTTTTCTTGTGATGTGCTGAAGTGCAGGTTACAGAGGCTGATTCATGGAATGGGTAGTGTGAGTTTTTAACCAGCTTTATCCCAAATATCAAATTTAATTTCTCATTGGAACTGTTTGATGTTTTCTTAGTCTTGACACAAATGGATAGGGACTCTTTGGACCCTCACTGTTTGCAGCTTTTCACCATTTATAATGTAACCTGTTCCATCCTTTTTAAAGTGGGCAGCCACACATTTGCCTATAATGAAATCCATCTTTCACTATTTCACTCATTCACTTAAGGTGTACATATCTCTTTGGAATTTGAAGTGCAGGTTACAGATTGGATTGGAACTTTATGCTTTAAGAATCATTAACCAAGTTTCACAGAGTTAAACATCAAAACTGACATTCTGAAACAGGAGAGGGCCCCACAACTTCAATTCTGTGATTCTCTAGCACCTCATGATCTGTATCTTACAATATGTCTGCCCCCTTCATGTCTCTGAAGACTTGGGAAAGTCTTTCAGACATTGGGGAACCATTTCTGTCAATGGGGATATTTCCTTTGAAGCATTTCATTGTCTTGGGACATTTACAGTAAACGGCTCCTTCAAAGGACATCATTAAAATTCACTCTTTAATCATCCAAATCCTTTTGCCCATTCAGACTCCCTGGCCCTACATCCTTATTGTTTCAAAGCTAACTTACATTTCACAATGTAGGAATGTGTGAATGCAAACACTTTCTTCACACCTTTCCACAATACTAAGGCTCACACTATTCAGGGTGAAATTTTCAAGACAACATTCATCAACTGACAGATTTCCAGCTCCAGCTAATTGTAGATTTTTATTTTTAATTTTGGGATAACAGGACTGAAATTGTACGGCATCCCAGTGTGAGATTTAAACTCCTGTTTATTTCAATCTTTAGCTCAGGAATTCACATTAAAACATGCAGAGAATTGAAACCTTCCTCATACAGTTGCCTGTTTGTTCCAGTGTTGGTATATTCCCTCTTTCTCTTGCGTTTTCACTAGTCTGAAGAAATTGAATTGTTGACATTGGATAATCATCCCTTTCCCATGAAAATGTAAACTCCTGGGAAACTGCAACAGACACAATCTTATGCAGTGATCAAATTCCTGCACCTTTATTCATCAATCCCATTTCCTATCTCTGTAGAAACTCCCTTCCACTGACAGATTCTGAGATCCATACTCAATCTCAAAAACCACCACAGAAAAGTGACTGCTTATTTTAAACAGTAAATCTGAACTATTTGAAGTTCTGACTCAGTCACAGAATCGCAGAAATTTTGACTCTGTGGGATGAAAATTATCAGAATAACTTTGCAACATACAGGTAACCTGTAGTGACAGGAGGATACTTGTCTGTTCAAAAGGGATTCGATAAGATGCCTCACAAAGTTTGTTACTCAGGACAAGAGCTCATACATTCCCTAATCTCCCCACCCAGTTCCTCTCAGGATTTGACAATTTGATCAAGTCACCCCTGATGCTACTAAATTTCAGGGAATACAACCCGAGTTTGTGCAATCTCACTTTGCAATTTAACCCTTGGAATCCAGGTCTCATTCTGGCAAAGCTGTGATGCACTTGAACTGTCTCAACTGTCCCTGGAGTGTCGGATTAACCCGGGTCAAACGCATACACCCAGGTCAGGTTCAAGACTCACCTGTCTCACTCGCTGAGACGCTCCTGTATCACTGGCCTTATTGTAGTCGGATGCCGCGTTGGGAGCAGGACAGGTAGACGGGATTAGGATGACTGCTCATGTAGAGGGTAAACACGAGGAATCTATCAGAGAATCAGAACAGACCAGGGAGAATCAAACAAGGAAACTGATGTTCAATTTATTAGGCCTGATTTGTGGATTGTTTTTGTTTTGGGTGAGAATGTTGCCAACAAACACTCCCAGAAAGGATGCAGCAGGGGCTAGATACAGAGTAAAGCTCCCTCGATACTTTCCCCATCAAACACTCCCAGGACAGGTACAGCACGGGGTTAGATACAGAGTAATGCATCCTCTACACTGTCCCCATCAAACAATCCCAGGACAGGAACTGGACAGGATAAGATACAGAGTAAAGCTCCCTCTACACTGTCCCCATCAAGCACTCCCAGGGCAGGTACAGGACAGGGTTATATACGGAGTAAAGCTCCCACTAAACTGTCCCCATCAAACACTCCCAGGACAGGTACAGCACGGTGTTAGATACAGAGTAAATCTCCCTCTACACTGTAACCATCAAACACTCCCAGTGCAGGTACAGTACGGGGTTAGATACAGACTAAAGCTTATTCTACACGGTCCTCACCAAACACTCCCAGGACAGGTACAGCACGGGGTTAGATACAGAGTAAAGCTCCCTCTAAACTGTCCCCATCAAACACTCTCAGGGCAGGTAAAGCACTGGGTTAGATACAGAGTAAAGCTCCCTCTTCACCGTCCCCATCAAACACTCCCAGGACATGTACAGCACGGCGTTAGATACAGAGTAAATCTCCCACTACACAGTCCCCATCAAATACTCCCAGGGCAAGTACAGCACGGGGTTAGATACAGAGTAAAGCTCCCTCTATACTGTCCACATCAAACACTCCCAGGACAGGTAAAGCACGGGGTTAGATACAGAGTAAAGCTTCCTCTACACTGTCCCCAACAAACACTCCCCGGACAGGAACAGGACTGGGTTAGATACAGAGTAAAGCTCCCTCGATACTGTCCCCATCAAACACTCCCAGGACAGGAACTGGACAGGATTAGATACAGAGTAAAGCTACCTCTACACTTTCCCCATCAAACCCTCCCAGGGCAGCTAAAGCAACGGGTTAAATACAGAGTAATGCTCCCTCTACACTGTCTCCATCAAACGCTCCCAGGGCAGGTACAGCACGGGGCTGGATGCAGAGTAAAGCATCCTCAATACTGTCCCCATCAAACACTCCCTGGACAGGTACAGGACGGGCTTTGATACAGAGTAAAGCTCCCTCTACACTCTGCCCATCACACACTCCCAGGGCAGGTACAGCAAGGGGTTAGATACAGAATAAAGCTCCCTCTGCATTGTTCCCATCAAACACTCCCAGGCCACATACAGCATGGGATTAGATGCAGAGTAAATCTCCCTCTATACTGTCCACATCAAACACTCCCAGGACAGGTACAGCACAATTTAGATACAGAGTAAAGCTTCCTCTACACTGTCCCCATCAAACACTCCCAAGACAGGTAAAGCTCGGGGTTAGATACAAAGTAAAGCTCCCTCTACACAGTCCCCCTCAAACACACCTAGGACAGGAACAGGACAGGATTAGATACAGAGTAAAGCTCGCTCTATTCTCTCCCAATAAAACACTTTCAGGGCTGGTACTGGACAGGATTAGATACAGAGTAATGCTCCCTCTGCACTGTCCCCATCAAACACTCCCTGGACAGGAACAGAACAGGGTTAGATACAGAGTAAAGCACCCTCTATACCTTCCCCATCAAACACTCCCAGGACAGGAACAGGACAGGGTTAGATACTGAGTATAGCTACCTCTACACTTGCCCCATCAAACACTCCCAGGGCAGTTAAAGCACTGGGTTAGATACAGAGAAAAGCTCCCTCTGCACTGTCCCCATCAAACACTCCCTGGACAGGAACTGGACAGGGTTAGATACAGAGTAAACCTGCATCTATACTCCCCCCATCAAACACTCCCAGGACTGGTACAGCACGGGGTTAAATACAGAGTAAAGCTCCCCCTACACTGTGGCCATCATACACTCCCAGTGCTGGTACAGCACGGCGTTAGATAAGGAGTAAACCTCCCTCTACACTGTCCCCATCAAACACTCCCAGGACTGGGACAGCACGGGCTTAGATACAGAGTAAACCTCCCCCTACACTGTGGCCATCATACACTCCCAGGTCAGGTACAGCACGGGGTTAGATACAGAGTATATCTCCCTCTAACCTGTCCCCATCAAAAACTCCCAGGACTGGTACAGCACAGGGTTAGATACAGAGTAAAGCTCCCTCTACACTGTCCCCATCAAGCACTCACAGGGCAGGTACAGGACAGCGTTAGATGCAGAGTAAATCTCCCTCTACACCGTCCCCATTAAACACTCCCAGGGTAGGTGCAGCACGGGGTTAGATACAGAGTTAAGCTTCATCTACACTGTCCCCATCAAACACTCCCTGGACAGGTACAGCACGGGGTTATATACAGAGTAAAGCTCCCTCTACACATTCCCCATCAAACACTCCCTGTACAGGTACAGCACGGGGTTAGATACAGAGTAAAGCTCCCTCTGCTCTGTCCCCATCAAACACTCCCAGGACAGGATCAGGACTTGGTTAGATACAGAGTAAAGCTACCTCTACACTTTCCCCATCAAACACTGCCAGGGCAGGTAAAGCACTGGGCTAGATATAGAGTAAAGCACCCTCTACACTGTGGCCATCAAACACTCCCAGGACTGGTATTAACATTCAATGGACAGGAGCTGCAAGGGGTCCTGTCCTGTTATTAACCCTCAGTGGACAGGAGCAGCAAGGGGTCCTGTCTGGAAAGAGAGAGGGAGAGAGAAAGCTGGAGTGACAGAGACAGGGAAATGCCACCCCCTCCCCCAGAAGCGTCGTGTGTTCCCTGTTGCAGTTCAGGAAAAGCTGCAGGCCGTTTCTGCACAGGGGGATCCCACAGGCAGCAATGTAATGCTATCCAGATGGGAACAGGGAGACACATTTCCTTCCCCAGCCTCATGCCTGCTGTAACCCTCCCTCTTCCACCTCTCACCCCCTCACCGGGCACCATGTGTGCTCTGAGTCCGGACACATCCCCAGAAAGGCCTAAACTCCTTCTCTTCAAACCGGGAACAAGCTGCTGCTTCCTGGGGGAGACTTTTTGAAATCTCCGTCCCAGCATCGATTTTTACAAACCAGGCGTCCCCGGGAGGGTGTGACTGAGGCTTTTCTGCAGAGACTGGGAGCTGGGCACTGACTCCACACTGGAGACCCTCCCCTAACCTCCCCCAGACCCTTTGTATCTTCCTCACCCCCAACCCCCTGCCTCTGTTTCACTGTCTTTTCCTGTTTCCCTCAATCTCCCCCCTCCCTCTCTGTTGTAACGTAGGGACACATCCTAGAGAGACTGAATTCAAATGACTGTTCCACCTCCCAATTCATCGCCCTGCCTAAAACACCAGCATTATTCAGGAATTAGCACAAACTTTTACACACTCTCACAGTTAGGACTTGGTAAAGGGCTCCTGAGGGACAGGAAATCAGTCCAATCAGCACATTTTTAATCAATTAACTGGTTGTGGCACAGTATGAAACACTGCAGGGAATTTGTGCACAGCAAGATCCCAAAGGGTGCAGCCAGCTCTGTTCAGCACTTTTTAAATGGGGAAATATTTACACAGAGAGAGAGAGGCAGCAAGTTGGAGAGGGACTAAGACAGTGAAGTCCCCAGACCCCTTCAGAACCTCAGAAAGACTGAGCGCTTTGCAGTGAATGAATGAATGTTTAAAATGCTCTCATTGTTAGTGAGTCACTTGCTTCACTGTCCCTGGATTCATTTTCGCAATTCAGCCTTTTCTAAAAGATGTGACTGGGAGCTGGGCAGAGTCTACACATTGGAGACCCCCAGATCCTGTGTCTATTCACACCCCCTCCTCTTGTTTTGCTACCTCAGCCCCTCTGTTTCAACCCTCTTTCCAGTCATTATGGCAAACTTGTGGTATTCTAAACTATTATCTTAAATTGTTAATAAATACTGAGAAACAGACACAGACACGGGCTTTGCAGCAGCAGAAAGAATGTGAATCATTCTATCCCGGGGGTTTTTACTTCCAGATTCAGTTTTAGAAAATTCAGAATTCAAATTCACAACAGCAAAGTGTGGGACTGAACGCCCGGATCCTTCAATATTCCAGGGAATACACGTGGAATTTATGTCTCCATACCTGTGTCTCTGTCACGTTTAAAATACTAATGTTACATGAGTCAACTCTGTCCTAAATGTCCCATTGCTGTGGGGACATAAAATGGCCACTGTGAACAAACCTAAAATGGCTGCCTGGTGTTTGTAGACTAGATTCTCAGAGGAAGAGAGGCGGGCAGAGAGGGAAAGAGAGCTGGGTAAGCGAGTGAGATAGAGAGAGGAGATCAAGCGATAAAAAAGGGATGAGTTGAGAGAGGGAGAGATGAAGAGAGGGGAGCGAGTGTAGGGTAAAGATATGGGGTGAGAGAGAGAAACAGAGAAATGTATAGAGTGGCAGAGAGATGGGGTGGGAGAGGGAGAGAAGGAACGAGACAGGATGAGAGAAAGAGAAAGTGTAGGGGGAAACTGAAAATATTCAAAAATGTGTTAACATTATTGAGTGTAATGAACAATATCCTGTGAGACATCCCTTCTCCATCTTAAAATTAGAGGGAGAGCCTTTAACCAACTTTAAAATGGGGGCAGACCCCTTCCTCAATTTGTGATGTGGAAGTGCTGGAATCTAATCGAGGGGTTCGGGGTGGTTTATATATAGAATATCATACCCGGGAGTGAGTTACAGACTGGAATCTAATCGAGGGGTTCGGGGTGGTTTATATATTGAATAACAGATACCCGGGAGTGAGTTACAGACTGGAATCTAATCGAGGGGTTCGGGGGGGTTTATATATTGAATAACAGATACCCGGGAGTGAGTTACTGATTGGAATCTAATCGAGGGGTTCGGGGTGGTTTATATATAGAATATCATACCCGAGAGTGAGTTACAGGCTGGAATCTAATCGAGGGGTTCGGGGTGGATTATATATAGAATAACAGATACCCGGGAGTGAGTCACAGGCTGGAATCTAATCGAGGGGTTCGGGGTGGATTATATATAGAATAACAGATACCCGGGAGTGAGTCACAGACTGGAATCTAATCGAGGGGTTCGGGGTGGTTTATATATTGAATAACAGATACCCGGGAGTGAGTTACAGACTGGAATCTAATCGAGGGGTTCGGGGGGGTTTATATATTGAATAACAGATACCCGGGAGTGAGTTACTGATTGGAATCTAATCGAGGGGTTCGGGGTGGTTTATATATAGAATATCATACCCGAGAGTGAGTTACAGGCTGGAATCTAATCGAGGGGTTCGGGGTGGATTATATATAGAATAACAGATACCCGGGAGTGAGTCACAGGCTGGAATCTATTCGAGGGGTTCAGGGGGTTTATATATAGAATAACGGATACCCGGGAGTGAGTTACAGACTGGAATCTAATCGAGGGGTTCAGGGGGTTTATATATAGAATAACAGATATCCGGGACTGAGTTACAGACTGGAATCTAATCGAGGAGGCCATTCAGCCCATCAAACTACTTTCGACACTCTGCAAGAAAAGTTTCACTGGTCTCACTCGTCCGCCCTTTCACCGAAACCCTGAAAATATTTTCCCTTCAGCTTCACACCCAAAATTTGCTGAAAAGAGAAATTCGGGATGGTGGGGAGAGGGGAAGGCTGATGGAGTGAGAGTGAGAGTAAATGAGAGAGAGAGGCATAGAGATGGTGAGAGAGACAGATTGAGATAGAGAAAGAGAGACAAAACTCACCGAGAGAGAGAGAGGGACAGGACGAGATAGAGAGAGGGGCAGGGTGTTGTAGTGAGAGAGAGACAGTGAATGGCGAGGCAAGAAAGAGAGCGATGGAGAAAGAGACAGGCTTATCTTAAACAGTTAATAAATACTGAGAAACAGACACAGACATGGGCTTTGTAGAAGCAGAATGAATGTGAATCATTCCATCCCGGGGGTTTTTACTTCCAGATTCAGTAATAGAAAATTCAGAATTCAAATTCACAACAGCAAAGTGTGGGGCTGAACGCCCGGATCCTTCAATATTCCTGGGAATACACAGGGAATTCATGTCTCCATACCTGTGTCTCTGTCACGTTTAAAATACTAATGTTACATGAGTGAGGAGTCAACTCTGTCCTAAGTGTCCCATTGCTGTGGGGACATAAAATGGCCACTGTGAACAAACCTAAAATGGCTGCCTGGTGTTTGTAGACTAGATTCTCAGAGGAAGAGAGGTAGGGAGAGAGGGAAAGAGAGCTGGGTAAGCGAGTGAGATAGAGAGAGGAGATCAAGCGATAAATAAGGGATGAGGTGAGAGAGAGAGATGAAGAGAGGGGAGCGAGTGTAGGGTAAAGATATGGGGTGAGAGAGAGAAACAGAGAAATATATAGGGTGGCAGAGAGATGGGGTGGGAGAGGGAGAGAAGGAACGAGACAGGATGAGAGAAAGTGTAGGGGGAAACTGAAAATGTTCAAAAATTTGTGAACATTATTGAGTGTAAAGGACAATATCCTGTGAGACATCCCTTCTCCATCTTAAAATTAGAGGGAGAGCCTTTAACCAACTTTAAAATGGGGGAGACCCCTTCCTCTACTTGTGGTGTGGAAGTGCTGGAATCTAATCGAGGGGTTCGGGGTGGTTTATATATAGAATAACATACCCGGGAGTGAGTTACAGACTGGATCTAATCGAGGGATTCGGGATGGTTTATATATAGAATAACATACCCGGGAGTGAGTTACAGACTGGATCTAATCGAGGGATTCGGGATGGTTTATATATAGAATAACATACCCGGGAGTGAGTTACAGACTGGATCTAATCGAGGGATTCGGGATGGTTTATATATAGAATAACATATACCCGGGAGTGAGTTACAGGCTGGAATCTAATCGAGGGGTTCGGGGTGGTTCATATACAGAATAACAAATAACAGGAGTGAGTTACAGACTGGAATCTTATTGAGGGGTTCGGGGTGGATAATATATAGAATAACAGATACCTCCGATTGAGTAACAGACTGGAATCTAATCGAGGAGGCCATTCAGCCCATCAAACTACTTTCACACTCTGCAAGGAAAGTTTCCCTGGTCTCTCTCGTCCGCCCTTTCCCCGAAACCCTGAAAATATTTTCCCTTCAGCTTCACGCCCAAAATTTGCTGAAAAGGGAAATTGGGGATGGTGGGGAGAGGGGGAGGCTGATGGAGTGAGAGAGAGAGTATGTGAGAGAGAGAGGCAGAGAGATGGTGAGAGAAAGGCAGATTGAGATAGAGAAAGAGAGACAAAACTCGCCAAGAGAGAGAGAGAGAGACAGGGCGAGAGAGAGAGAGGGGCAGGGTGTTGTAGTGAGAGAGAGACAGTGAAAGGCGAGGCGAGAAAGAGAGCCATGGAGAAAGAGACAGGCGTGGGAGAGAACGAATGTGACAGAGAGTCAGTGGCAGAGCGAGGGAGAGAGAGTGACAGAGAGAGGTGGTGATAGGGATAGAGACGGGGCGATAGAGAGAGGGTCAGAGAATGACAGAGATAGAATGAGAGACAGAGAGAGAGGGTGAAGGGCAGAGAGATGGGGTGAGAGAGAGAGGGAAATAGTTACAGTGAGATGGGATACGAAAGAACGAGAGAGAGCGCGAGAGAGAGAGAGAGATGGAATTAGTGAGAGTGAGATGGGGTGAGAGAGAGAGGGTGAAGGGCAGAGAGATGGGGTGAGAGAGAGAGGGAAATAGTTACAGTGAGATGGGGTGAGAAAGAAAGAGAGAGAGCGTGAGAGAGAGAGAGAGAGAGAGGGAAATAGTGAGAGTGAGATGGGGTGAGAAAGAAAGAGAGATAGGATGAGAGAGAGAGAGTGAGGGAAATAGTGAGTGAGATGGGGTGAGAAAGAAAGAGAGAGAGCGCGAGAGAGAGAGAGAGCGGGAAATAGTGAGAGTGAGATGGGGTGAGAAAGAAAGAGAGAGAGGGCGAGAGAGAGAGGGTCAGAGAATGACAGAGAGATAAAATGAAAGACAGAGAGGGTGAAGGGGAGAGAGATGGGGCGAGAGAGAGGGAGATAGCGACAATGAGATGGGCTGAGGGAGAAAGAGAGAGAGGGCAAGAGAGAGAGATAGAGAGAGGCGATTGAATGAAAGAAAAATGGGTGGGGTGAGGGAGAGGCAGAGAGAGGGAAGTGAGTGTCCGAAATAGCGAAGGGATGAGAGAGAGTATCAGAGAGACGAGTCGAGGGAAGGAAAAAGCGGTAGGGAGAGAGAGACCTGACGAAATGGAGCGAGAACCATTCTCAATATTTAAACTGGAGGCAGATAACTTCTCCACTGTTAAAACGGAGGGAGTTCCCTTTTCCGTCTTTAAAATGGACGGAGATATCTGTGTCTCTGTCACGTTGAAAGTACTAATTTTCCATTCGTGAGGAGTCAAATCTGTCCTAAATGTCCCATTCCTGTGGGGACATAAAATGGCCACTGGGAACAAACCTAAAATGTCTGCCTGGTGTTTGTAGACTAGATTCTCAGAGGAAGAGAGACAGGGAGAGAAGACACAGATCGAGTGAATGAGAAATAGAGACTCTCAGACCAAGTGGGTGACTGAGAGCCAGACAGTGAATAAAGGATATTGGTCATAGCACATGGAAAGAGCAAGAGGCCATTTAACCCTCCAACCCTGTTCTGACATTCAATGAGATCCTGGCTGATCTGTGACTGAACCCCTTGGTCTCATCTCTCTGCAGCGTGTTAGCTAACAGAAATCTATCAGCCTCAGTTTTAAACATGGAATAGTGGCTCAGCATCAATTTCCGTTCATGTGAGAGAGATCCAAACTAATACCACACTTGGCGTTTTAAAGTGTTTCTTAGTTTCTCTCCTGAAATTCTAAAATTCTAAACATAGTTGAAAAACCATGAACCCAAGGCCCAGACTCCCCAAACCGGCGGGAATAGTTAGTCTTTTTCAAACCTCCACTTGCATTATTATCCTGAAATATTGCATCAAATCACCCCCTCACCTAAATTCCAGTGTAAAGCTTCATCCACACTGTTCAACAAACACACACAAACCAAATACAGTATGGGGTTCGATAGAGAGTAACATTCCCTCTGCTCTGTCCCATCAAACAGGCCCAGGGAAGGGGCAGCACAGGGTTAGATACCAAGTAAAGACAGGGCCTATTGAGTGATAAACAGAGTTTCTCCATCTTTAAAATGGAGGGAGATATCTGTGTCTCTGTCACGTTGAATGGACTAATTTACCATTCGTGAGGAGTCAACTCTGTCATAAATGTCCCAGTGCTGTGGGCACATAAAATGGCCACTGTGAACAAACCTAAAATGGCTGCCTGGAGTTTGGGGATTTTTCTTACAGAATCTGAGAGAGGGAGAGAGAGAGAGAGAGAGAGAGCAGATGCGGAATGAGGGAATGTTAAAGAGAGAGACACAGAGTGAGAGGGATGAACAGGCAGACGATGAAAGAATGATATCGGTCATAACATTGGGACATTTCTGACTGAGTTGAATTATGGCAAACTAGTGGCATTCTATCCTATTATCTTAAATTGTTAATAAATACTGAGAAACAGACACAGACACGGGCTTTGCAGCAGCAGAAAGAATGTGAATCATTCCATCCCGGGGGTTTTTACTTCCAGATTCAGTTTTAGAAAATTCAGAATTCAAATTCACAACAGCAAAGTGTGGAACTGAACGCCCGGATCCTCCACTATTCCAGGGAATACACGTGGAATTTATGTCTCCATACCTGTGTCTCTGTCACGTTTAAAATATTAATGTTGCATGAGTCAACTCTGTCCTAAATGTCCCATTGCTGTGGGGACATAAAATGGCCACTGTGAACAAACCTAAAATGGCTGCCTGGTGTTTGTAGTCCAGATTCTCAGAGGAAGAGAGGTAGTGAGAGAGGGATAGAGAGCTGGGTAAGTGAGTGAGATAGAGAGAGGAGATCAAGCGATAAAAAAGGGATGAGTTGAGAGAGAGTGATGAAGAGAGGGGAGCGAGTGTAGGGTAAAGATATGGGGTGAGAGAGAGAAACAGAGAAATGTACAGAGTGGCAGAGAGATGGGGTGGGAGAGGGAGAGAAGGAACGAGACAGGATGAGAGAATGAGAAAATGTAGTGCGAAACTGAAAATATTCAAAAAAGTGTTAACATTATTGAGTGTAAAGGACAATATCCTGTGAGACATCCCTTCTCCACCTAAAAATTGGCGGGAGAGCCTTTAACCAACTTTAAAATGGGGGGAGACCCCTTCCTCAACTTGTGATGTGGAAGTGCTGGAATCTAATCGAGGGGTTCGGGGTGGTTTATATATAGAATAACAGATACCCGGGAGTGCTTTGCAGACTGGAATCTAATCGTGGGGTTTGTGGGGTTTATATGTAGAATAATAGATACCATGGATTGAGTTAAAGACTGGAATCTAATCGAGGGGTTCGGAGGGTTTTATAGAGAATAACAGATACTCGGGAGTGAGTTTACGGACTGGAATCAAATCGAGGTGTTTGGGGTGGTTTATATATAGAATAACAGATACCAGGGAGTGAGTTACAGACTGGAATCTAATCGAGGGGTTTGGTGGGTTTATATATAGAATAACAGATACCCGGAAGTGAATTACAGACTGGAATCTAATCGAGGGGTTCGGGGTGGTTTATATACAGAATAACAAATACCCGGGAGTGAGTTACAGACTGGAATCTAATCGAGAGTTTCGGGGTGGATTATATATAGAATAACAGATACCCGGGAGTGATTTACAGACTGGAATCTAATCGAGGGGTTCAGGGGGGTTATATTTAGAATAACAGATACCTGGCAGTGAGTTACAGACTGGAATCAAATCGAGGGGTTTGAGGGATTTATATATAGAATAACAGATACCCGAGAGTGAGTTACAGACTGGAATCTAATCGAGGGCTTTGGGGAATTTATGTATAGAATAACAGATAACCGGGAGTGAGTTACAGACTGGAAACAAATCGATGGGTTCGGGGTGTTTATATATAAATCATATGAATATAATATATATAGGTTAACAGAAGCCCGGGAATGAGTAACAGACTGAAATCTAGTCGAGCGGTTTGGGACATTTATATACAAAATAACAGTTAGACGGAAATGAGTTACAGACTGGAATCAAATCGAGGGGTTTGGGGTGGTCTTTATATAGAATAACAGATTCCCGGGAGTGAGTTACATGATGGAATCTTATCGAGGAGTTCGGGGTGGTTTATATATAGAATAACTGATATCCGAGATTGAGTTACAGACTGGAATCTAACGGAGGGGTTTAGGTTTGTTTATATATTGAATAACAGACACCCGGCAGTGAGTTACAGGCAGGAATCTAACGGAGGGGTTTGGGGTGGTTTATATATAGATTAACAGATGCCCGGGAGTGAGTTACGGGCTGAAATTTAATCGAGGGGTTCGGGGTGGTTTCTATATAAATGATGTAGATATAATATATATCGAATAAAAGATATCCGGGAATGAGTTAAAGAACGGAATCTCATCGAGGGGAATGAGGGGTTTATATATAGAATAATAGATATGGGAGAGAGTTACAGACTGGAATCTAATTGAAGGGTGCAGTGGTTTTATATACAGAATAATAGATACCCGGGAGTGAGTTACAGACAGGAATCTAATCGAGGGTTTCAGGGGGTTTATATATAGAATAATCGATACCCGGGAGTGAGTTACAGACAGGAATCTAATCGAGGGTTTCAGGGGGTTTATATATAGAATAATCGATACCCGGGAGTGAGTTACAGACTCGAATCTAATCGAGGGGTTCGGGGAGTTTATATATAGAATCATAGATACCCGGGATTGAGTTACAGACTGGAATCTAATCGAGGGGTTCAGGGGGTTTATATATAGAATAATAAATACCTGGGATTGAGTTACAGACTGCAATCTAATCGAGGGGTTCAGTGGGTTTATATATAGAATAATAGATAGCCGGGAGTGAGTTACAGACTGGAATCTAATTGAGGGGTGCAGGGGGTTTATATAGAGTATAATAGATACCCAGGATTGAGTTACAGACTGGAATCAAGAACAGTTGAAAATATCATTTTTCTTGTGATGTGCTGAAGTGCAGGTTACAGAGGCTGATTCATGGAATGGGTAATGTGAGTTTTTAACCAGCTTTATCCCAAATATCAAATTTAATTTCTCATTGGAACTGTTTGATGTTTTCTTAGTCTTGACACAAATGGATAGGGACTCTTTGGACCCTCACTGTTTGCAGCTTTTCACCATTTATAATGTAACCTGTTCCATCCTTTTTAAAGTGGGCAGCCACACATTTGCCTATAATGAAATCCATCTTTCACTATTTCACTCATTCACTTAAGGTGTACATATCTCTTTGGAATTTAAAGTGCAGGTTACAGATTGGATTGGAACTTTCTGCTTTCTGAATCATTAACCAAGTTTCACACAGTTAAACATCAAAACTGACATTCTGAAACAGGAGAGGGCCCCACAACTTCAATTCTGTGATTCTCTAGCACCTCATGATCTGTATCTTACAATATGTCTGCCCCCTTCAGGTCTCTGAAGACTTGGGAAATGTTTCAGACATTGGGGAACCATTTCTGTCAATCGGGATATTTCCTTTGAAGCATTTCATTGTCTCGGGACATTTACAGTAAACGGCTCCTTCAAAGGACATCATTAAAATTCACTCTTTAATCATCCAAATCCTTTTGTCCATTCAGACTCCCTGGCCCTACATCCTATTGTTTCAAAGCTAACTTACATTTCACAATGTAGGAATGTGTGAATGCAAACACTTTTTTCACACGTTGCCACAATACTAAGGCTCACACTATTCAGGGTGAAATTTTCAAGACAACATTCATCAACTGACAGATTTCCAGCTCCAGCTAATTGTAGATTTTTATTTTTAATTTTGGGGTAACAGGACTGAAATTGTACGGCATCCCAGTGTGAGATTTAAACTCCTGTTTATTTCAATCTTTAGCTCAGGAATTCACATTAAAACATGCAGAGAATTGAAACCTTCCTCATACAGTTGCCTGTTTGTTCCAGTGTTGGTATATTCCCTCTTTCTCTTGCGTTTTCAATTGTCTGAAGAAATTGAATTGTTGACATTGGATAATCATCTCTTTCCCATGAAAATGTAAACTCCTGGGAAACTGCAACAGACACAATCTTATGCAGTGATCAAAATCCTGCACCTTTATTCATCAATCCCATTTCCTATCTCTGTAGAAACTCCCTTCCACTGACAGATTCTGAGATCCATACTCAATCTCAATAACCACCACAGAAAAGTGACTGCTTATTTTAAACAGTAAATCTGAACTATTTGAAGTTCTGACTCAGTCACAGAATCGCAGAAATTTTGACTCTGTGGGATGAAAGTTATCAGAATAACTTTGCAACATACAGGTAACCTGTAGTGACAGGAGGATACTTGTCTGTTCAAAAGGGATTCGATAAGATGCCTCACAAAGCTTGTTACTCAGGACAAGAGCTCATACATTCCCCTAATCTCCCCACCCAGTTCCTCTCAGGATTTGACAATTTGATCAAGTAACCCTTGATGCTACTAAATTTCAGGGAATACAATCCGAGTTTGTGCAATCTCACTTTGCAATTTAACCCTTGGAATCCAGGTCTCATTCTGGCAAAGCTGTGATGCACTCGAACTGTCTAAACTGTCCCTGGAGTGTCGGATTAACCCGGGTCACTCACAAATAACCAGGTCAGGTTCAAGACTCACCTGTCTCACTCGCTGAGACGCTCCTGTATCACTGGCCTTATTGTAGTCGGATGCCGCGTTGGGAGCAGGACAGGTAGACGGGATTAGGATGACTGCTCATGTGGAGGGTAAACACGAGGAATCTATCAGAGAATCAGAACAGACCAGGGAGAATCAAACAAGGAAACTGATGTTCAATTTATTAGGCCTGATTTGTGGATTGTTTTTGTTTTGGGTGAGAATGTTGCCAACAAACACTCCCAGAAAGGATGCAGCAGGGGCTAGATACAGAGTAAATCTCCCTCGATACTGTCCCCATTAAACACTCCCAGGACAGGTACAGCACGGGGTTAGATACAGAGTAAAGCTCCCTCTATACTGTCCCCATCAAACACTCCCAGGACGGGAACATGACAGGGTCAGATACAGAGTAAAGCTACCTCTACACTATCCCCATCAAACACTCCCAGGACAGGTACAGCACGGGGTTAGATACGAATAAAGCTCCCTCGATACTGTCCCCATCAAGCACTCCCAAGACAGGTAAGCACAGGGTTAGATACAGAGTAAAACTCCCTCGATACTGTCCCCATCAAACACTCCCAGGACACGTACAGCACGGGGTTAGATACAGAGTAAAGCTCACTCTATACTGTACCCATCAAACACTCCTAGGACAGGAACAGCACGGGGTTAGATACAGAGTAAAGATCCCTCGATACTGTACCCAAGAAACACTCCCAGGACATGTACAGCACAGGGTAGATATAGAGTAAAGCTCCCTCTATACTGTCCCCATCAACCACTCCCAGGACAGTTACAGCACGGGGTTTGACACAGAGTAAAGCTCCCTCTGCACTGTCCCAATCAAACACTCCTGGACAGGAACAGGACAGGGTTAGATACAGAGTAAACCTCCTTCTATACTCTCCCCATCATACACTCCCAGGGCAGGTACAGCACGGGGTTAGATACAGAATAAAATTCCCTCTACGCTGTCTACATCAAACACTCCCAGGACTGGTACAGCTCAGGGTTAGATACAGAAAAAAACGCCCTCTATACTGTCCCAGTAAAACACTACCAGTACAAGCACAGCACGGGGTTAGATACAGAGTAAATCTCCCCCTACACTGCGGCCATCATACACTCCCAGGGCAGGTACAGCACGGGGTTAAATACAGAGTATAGCTCCCTCTACACTGTCTCCATCAAACACTCCCAGGACTGGTACAGCTCAGGGTTAGATACAGAGTAAAGCTCCCTCTATACTCTCCCCATCAAACACTCCCAGGTCTGGTACAGCACGGGTTTAGATACAGAGTATAGCTCCCCCTACACTGTGCCCATCATACACTTCCAGGGCAGGTACAGCACGGGGTATGATACAGAGTAAATCTCCCCCTACACTGTGCCCATCATACACTCCCAGGGCAGGTAAAGCACTGGGTTGGATACAGAGTAAAGCTCCCGCTAACCTGTCCCCATCAAACAGTCCCAGGACTGGTACTGCCCGGGGTAAGATACAGTTTAAAGCTCCCTCTACACTGTCCCCATGAAGCACTCCCAGGGCAGGTACAGGACTGGGTCAGATACAGAGTAAAGCTACCTCTACACTTTCCCCATCAAACACTCCCAGGACGGGAACAGGAAAGGGTTAGATACAGAGTATGTTTCCCTCTATTCTGTCCCCATCAAAGACTCCCAGGACAGGTACAGCACGGGGTTAGATACAGAGTAAATCTCCCTCTACACTGTCCCCATCAAACACTCCCAGCTCCGGTACAGCACAGGGTTAGATACAATGCAAACCACCCTCTATACTCTCCCCATCAAACACTCCCAGGACTGGTACAGCAAGGGGTTAGATACAGAGTAAAGCTCCCTATACACTATCGACATCAAACACTCCCAGGACTGGTACAGCACGGGTTTAGATACAGAGTAAAGCTTCCTCTATACTGTCCCCATCAAACACTCCCAGGACTGGTACAGCACGGGGTTAGATACAGAGTAAAGCTCCATCTACACTGTGCCCATCGTACACTCCCAGGGCAGGTACAGCACGGGGTTAGATACAGTCAAAATTTCCCTCTAAGCTGTCCCCATCAAAAACTCCCAGGACGGCTGCAGCACAGTGTTAGATACAGAGTAAAGCTCAGTCTTCACTGTCCCCATCAAGCACTCACAGGGCAGGTACTGGACAGAGTTAGATGCAGAGTAAATCTACCTTACACCGTCCCCATCAAACACTCCCAGGAAAGGTACAGTAGAGGGTTTGATACAGAGTAAAGCTTCCTCTAAACTGTCCACATCAAACTCTCCAGGACAGGTACAGCACGGGGTTAGATGCAGAGAAAATTTCCCTCTATAATGTATCCATCTAAAATTCCCAGTACAGGTACACCACAGGGTTAGATACAGAGTAAAGCTCCCTCAATACTGTCCCCATCAAACACTCCCAGGACAGGTACAGCACGGGGTTAGATACAGAGTAAAGCTCCCTCGATACTGTCCCCATCAAACACGCCCAGGACAGGTACAGCACGGTGTTAGATGCAGAGAAAAATTCCTTCGATAATGTATCCATCTAAAATTCCCAGTACGGGTACAGCACAGGGTTAGATACAGAGTAAAGCTCCCTCCATACTGTACCATTCAAACACTCCCTGGACTTGAACAGCCCGGGGTTAGGAACAGAGAAAAACTCCCCCTACACTGTGCCCATCATACACTCCCACGGCAGTTACAGCACAGGGTTAGATACAGAGTAAATCTCCCTTTAACCTGTCCCCATCTAAAACTCCCAGGACTGGTACAGCACGGGGTTAGATACAGAGTAAAGCTCCCTCTACACCATCCCCATCAAACACTCCCAGTGCAGGTACAATACCTGGTTAGATAGAGAGTAAAACTTCCTCTACACTGTCCCCATCAAACACTCCCAGGACAGGAACAGCACGGTGTTAGATACAGAGTAAATCTCCCAATAGACCGTCCCCATCAAACACTCCCAGGCCAGGTACTGCACGGGTTTAGATACAGAATAAAGGTCTCACTGCACTGTCATCATCAAACACTCCCAGGGCTCGTACAGCACTGCGTTAGATACAGAGTAAAGCTCCCTCAATACTGTCCCCATCAAACACTCCCAGGACAGGTACAGCACAGGGTTTGATACAAGGTGAAGCTCCCTCTGCACTGTTCCCATAAAACACTCCCTGGACAGGAACAGAACAGGCTTAGATACAGAGTAAAGCTCCCTCTATACTGTCCCCATCAAACACTCCCTGGACAGGAACAGGACAGGGTTAGATACAGAGTAAAGCTACCTCTACACTGTCTCCATCAAACACTACCAGGTCCGCTACAGCACAGGGTTAGATACAGGATAAACCTCCCTCTATACTCTCCCCATCAAACTCTCACAGGACTGGTACAGCTCGGGGTTAGATACAGAAAAAAGCTCCCTCTAAACTTCCCCATCAAACCCTCCCAGGACAGGTACAGCACGGGGTTAGATACAGAGTAAAGCTCCCTCTACACCATCCCCATCAAAAACTCCCAGGACGGGTACAGCACGGTGTTAGATACAGAGTAAATCTCCCACTACACCGTCCCCATCAAACACTCCCAGGCCAGTTACAGCACGGGTTTAGATACAGAATAAAGGTCCCACTGCACTGTCATCATCAAACACTCCCAGGGCAAGTACAGTACTGGGTTAGATACAGAGTAAAGCTCCCTCTACACCGTCCCCATCAAACACTCCCAGGGCAGGTACAGCACGGGGTTTGATACAGGGTAAAGCTTGCTCTGCACTGTCCCCATCAAACTCTCCCTGGACCGGTAATGCAGGGGTTATATACTGAGTAAACTCCCGCTAAACTGTCCCCATCATACACTCTCAGGACAGGAACAGCACGGGGTTAGATACAGAGTAAATCTCCCTGGGAGAGAGGTTTGGAGTGAGAGGGAGAGTGGGATGGGGTGAGAGGGAGATTGGGTTGGGGTGATTGGGAGAGTGGGTTGGGGGGAGAGCGAGAGTGGGTTGGGGTGAGAGGGAGAGTGTGTTGGGGTGAGAGGGAGAGTGGGTTGGTGTGAGAGGGAGAGTAGGTTGCGGTGAGAGGGAGAGTGGGTTGCGGTGAGAGGGAGAGTGGGTTGGGGAGAGAGGGAGAGTGGGTTGGGGTGAGAGGGAGAGTGAGTTGGGTTGAGAGGGAGAGTGGTTTGGGGTGAGATGTAAAGCGGGTTGGGGTGAGAGGGAGAGTGAGTTGGGGTGAGAGGAAGAGTGGGTTGGGGTGAGTGGGAGAGCGGGTTGGGGTGAGAGGGAGAGAGGGTTGGGGTGAGGGGGAGAGCGGGTTGGTGTGAGAATGAGAGCGGGTTGGGGTGAGAGGGAGAGCGGGTTGGGGTGAGAGGGAGAGTGGGTTGGGGTGAGAGGAAGAGCGGGTTGGGGTGAGAGGGAGAGCGGGTTGTGGTGAGAGGGAGAGTTGGTTGGGGTGAGAGGGAGAGTGGGTTGGGCTGAGAGGGAGAGTGGGTTGGGGTGAGAGGGAGAGTGGGTTGGGGTGAGAGGGAGGGTGGGTTGGGGTGAGAGGGAGAGTGGGTTGGGGTGAGAGGGAGAGTGGGTTGGGGTGAGAGGCAGAGTGGGTTGGGGTGAGAGGGAGAGTGGATTGGGGTGAGATGGAGAGTGGGTGGGGGTGAGAGGGAGAGTGAGTTGGGGTGAGAGGGAGAGAGCATTGGGGTGAGAGGGAGAGTGGGTTGAGGTGAGAGGGAGAGTGGGTTGGGGTGAGAGGGAGAGTGGGTTGGGGTGAGAGGGAGAGTGGGTTGAGGTGAGAGGGAGAGTGGGTTGGTGTGAGAGGGAGAGTGGGTTGGGGTGAGAGTGAAATTGTGTTGGGGTGAGAGGGAGAGTGGGTTGGGGTGAGAGGGAGAGTGGGTTGGGGTGAGAGGGAGAGAGGGTTGGGGTGAGAGGGAGAGTGGGTTTGGGTGAGAGGGAGAGTGGGTTGGGGTGAGAGGAAGAGTGGGTTGGGGTGAGAGGGAGAGTGGGATGGGATGAGAGGGAGAGTGGGATGGGATGAGAGGGAGAGTGGGTTGGGGTGAGAGGGAGAGTGGGTTGGGCTGAGAGGGAGAGTGGGTTGGGGTGAGAGGGAGAGTGGGATGGGATGAGAGGGAGAGTGGGTTGGGGTGAGAGGGAGAGTGGGTTGGGGTGAGAGGGAGAGTGGGTTGGGGTGAGAGGGAGAGTGGGTTGGAGTGAGAGGGAGAGTGGGTTGGGGTGAGAGGGAGAGTGGGTTGGGCTGAGAGGGAGAGTGGGTTGGGGTGAGAGGGAGAGTAGGTTGGGGTGAGCGGGAGAGTGGGTTGGGGTGAGAGGGAGAGTGGGTTGGGGTGAGAGGGAGAGTGGGTTGGGGTGAGCGGGAGAGTGGGTTGGGGTGAGAGGGAGAGTGGGTTGGGGTGAGAGGGAGAGTGGGTTGGGGTGAGAGGGAGAGTGGGTTGGGGTGAGAGGGAGAGTGGGTTGGGGTGAGAGGGAGAGTGGGTTGGGGACTGTGATTACTGCCAGTGTTTTGGGGGTTTGTGAGAGATCAGGGTTTGGAACTGGAGTAACACAACCAACAGGGGAAAGAAATATAGATTTATTATTAAGCCAAATATAAAGACAGGCCCTTGTTGAAACCATGTCTGTCCTGGAGTTAACCCTCAGTGGACATGATCAGCAAGGGGTCCTGTCTGGAAAGAGAGAGGGAGAGAGAAAGCTGGAGTGACAGAGACAGAGAAATGCCACCCCCTCCCCCAGAAACGTCGTGTGTTCCCTGTTGTGGTTCAGGCAAAGCTGCAGGCCGTTTCTGCACAGGGGGATCCCACAGGCAGCAATGTAATGCTATCCGGATGGGAACAGGGAGACACATTTCCTTCCCCAGCCTCATGCCTGCTGTAACCCTCCCTCTTCCCCCTCTCCCACCCCCCGGGCACCATGTGTGCTCTGAGTCCGGACACATCCCCAGAAAGGCCTAAACTCCTTCTCTTCAAACCGGGAACAAGCTGCTGCTTCCTGGGGGAGACTTTTTGAAATCTCCGTCCCAGCATCGATTTTTACAAACCAGGCGTCCCCGGGAGGGTGTGACTGAGGCTTTTCTGCAGAGACTGGGAGCTGGGCACTGACTCCACACTGGAGACCCTCCCCTAACCCCCCCAGACCCTGTGTCTCTTCCTCACCCCCAACCACCTGCCTCTGTGTCACTGTCTTTTCCTGTTTCCCTCAATCTCCCCCCTCTCTCTCTGTTGTAACGTAGGGACACATCCTAGAGAGACTGAATTCAAATGACTGTTCCACCTCCCAATTCATCGCCCTGCCTAAAACACCAGCATTATTCAGGAATTAGCACAAACTTTTACACACTCTCACAGTTAGGACTTGGTAAAGGGCTCCTGAGGGACAGGAAATCAGTCCAATCAGCACATTTTTAATCAATTAACTGGTTGTGGCACAGTATGAAACACTGCAGGGAATTTGTGCACAGCAAGATCCCAAAGGGTGCAGCCAGCTCTGCTCAGCACTTTTTAAATGGGGCAATATTTACACAGAGAGAGAGAGGCAGCAAGTTGGAGAAGGACTAAGACAGTGAAGACCCCCGACCCCTTCAGAACCTCAGAAAGACTGAGCGCTTTGCAGTGAAAGAATGAATGTTTAAAATGCTCTCATTGTTAGTGAGTCACTTGCTTCACTGTCCCTGGATTCATTTTCGCAATTCAGCCTTTTCTAAAAGATGTGACTGGGAGCTGGGCAGAGTCTACACATTGGAGACCCCCAGATCCTGTGTCTATTCACACCCCCTCCTCTTGTTTTGCTACCTCAGCCCCTCTGTTTCAACCCTCTTTCCAGACATTATGGCAAACTTGTGGCATTCTAAACTATTATCTTAAATTGTTAATAAATACTGAGAAACAGACACAGACACGGGCTTTGCAGCAGCAGAAAGAATGTGAATCATTCCATCCCGGGGGTTTTTACTTCCAGATTTAGTTTTAGAAAATTCAGAAGTCAAATTCACAGCAGCAAAGTGTGGGAGTGAACGCCTGGATCCTTCAATATTCCAGGGAATACACGTGGAATTTATGTCTCCATACCTGTGTCTCTGTCACGTTTAAAATACTAATGTTACATGAGTCAACTCTGTCCTAAGTGTCCCATTGCTGTGGGGACATAAAATGGCCACTGTGAACAAACCTAAAATGGCTGCCTGGTGTTTGTAGACTAGATTCTCAGAGGAAGAGAGGTAGGGAGAGAGGGATAGAGAGCTGGGTAAGCGAGTGAGATAGAGAGAGGAGATGAAGCGATAAAAAAGGGTTGAGGTGAGAGAGAGAGATGAAGAGAGGGGAGCGAGTGTAGGGTAAAGATATGGGGTGAGATTGAGAAACAGAGAAATATATAGGGTGGCAGAGAGATGGGGTGGGAGAGGGAGAGAAGGAACGAGACAGGGTGAGAGAAAGAGAAAGTGTAGGGGGAAACTGAAAATGATCATAAATTTGTTAACTTTATTGAGTATAAAGAACAATATCCTGTGAGACATCCCTTCTCCATCTTTAAATTAGGAGAGCTATTAAACAACTTTAAAATGGGGGGAGACCCCTTCCTCAATTTGTGATGTGGAATTGCTGGAATCTAATCGAGGGGTTCGGGGTGGTTTATATATAGAATAACAGATACCCGGGAGTGAGTTACAGACTGGAATCTAATCGAGGGGTTCGGGGTGGTTTATATACAGAATAACAAATACCCTGGAGTGAGTTACAGACTGGAATCTAATCGCGGGGTTCGGGGTGGTTTATATATAGAATAACAGATACCCGGGAGTGAGTTACAGACTGGAATCTAATCGAGGACTTCAGGGGGTTTATTTATAGAATAACAGTTACCCGAAAGTGAGTTACAGACTGGAATCTAATCGAGGGGTTCGGGGGGTATATATGTAGAATAATTGATTCGCTGGATTGAGTTCCAGGCTGGAATCTAATCGAGGGGTTCAGGGGGTTTATATATAGAATAATAGATTCCTGGGCTTGTGTTACAGACTGGAATCTAATCGAGGGGTTCAGGGGGTTTATATGTAGAATAATTGATTAGCGGGATTGAGTTACAGACTGGAATCTAATCGAGGGCTTCAGGGGGTTTATATGTAGAATCATTGATTCGCGGGATTGAGTTACAGGCTGGAATCTAATCGAGGGGTTCAGGTGGTTTATATGTAGAATAATTGATTCCCAGCCTTGTGTTACAGACTGGAATCTAATCGAGGGGTTCAGGGGATTTATATGTAGAATAATTGATTCGCGGGATTGAGTTACAGACTGGAATCTAATCGAGGGGTTCAGGGGGTTTATATGTAGAACAATTGATTCCCGGGAGTGAGTTAGACTGGAATCAAATCGTAGGTTTTGTGGTTGTTTATATATAGGAAAACAGATACCCGGGAGTGCTTTTCAGGCTGGAATCTAATTGAGGTGTTCGTGGTGGTTTATATATAGAATAACAGATACCTGCGAGTGAGTTACAGACTGGAATCTAATCGAGGGGGTCGGGGTGGTTTATATATAGAATAACAGATACCCGGGAGTGAGTTACAGACTGGAATCTCATTGAGGGGTTCGGGGGATTTATATATAGAATAACAGATACCCGGGTGTGATTTACAGACTGGAATCAAATCGAGGGGTTTGGGGTGGTTTATATATAGAATAAGAGACACCCGGGAGTGAGTTACAGACTGGAATCTAAAAGAGGGGTTTGGGGTGGTTTTTACATAGAATAACAGATACCCGGGAGTGAGTTACAGAACAGAATCTAATGGAGGGATTTGGAATGGTTTATACATAGAATAACACAAAGGGAGTGAGTTACAGAGTGGAATCTCATCGAGGGGTTCGGGGGTTTATATATAGAATAACAGTTACCCGGGAGTGAGTTACAGACTGGAATCTCATCGAGGGTTTCGGGGTGTTTATACATAGAATAACAGTACCCGGGACTGAGTTACAGACTGGAATCAAATCGAGGGGTTCGGGGTGGATTATATATAGAATCATAGATACCCGAGAGTATGTTAAAGATTGGAATCTAATCGAGGGGTTTGGGGAGTGTATATATAGAATAACAGATTCCCTGCAGTGAGTTACAGACTGGAATCTAATCGAGGTGTTCAGGGGGTTTATATGTAGAATAATTGATTCCCGGGAGTGAGTTACAGACTGGAATCTAATCGAGGGGTTTAGGGGTTTTAAATATAGAATCACAGATAACCAAGAGTGAGTTAGACTGGAATCAAATCGTAGGTTTTGTGGTGGTTTATATATAGGATAACAGATACCCGGGAGTGATTTTCAGGCTGGAATCTAATTGAGGTGTTCGTGGTGGTTTATATATAGAACAACAGATACCCGCGAGTGAGTTACAGACTGGAATATCATCGAGGGGTTCGGGGGATTTATATATAGAATAACAGATACCCGGGAATGAGTTACATACTGGAATCAAATCGAGGGGTTTGGGGAGGTTTATATAAGAATAACAGTTACCCGGGAGTGAGTTACAGACTGGAATCCAATCCAGGGGTATGGGGTGGTTTATATATAGAATAACAGACACCCGGGAGTGAGTTTCAGACTGGAATCTAATCGAGGGGTATGGGGTGGTTTACATATAGAATAAGAGACACCCAGGAGTGAGTTACAGACTGGAATCCAAAAGAGGGGGTTGGGGTGGTTTTTACATAGAATAACAGACACCCGGGAGTGAGGTGCAGACTGGAATCTAATTGAGGGGTTGGAGTGGTTTATATTTTGAATAACAGATACCCGGGAGTGAGTTACAGAACAGAATCTAATGGAGGGATTTGGGATGGTTTATACATAGAATAACATAATGGGAGTGAGTTACAGAGTGGAATCTCATCGAGGGGTTCGGGGTTTTTATATATAGAATAACAGTTTCCCGGGAGCGAGTTACAGACTGGAATCTCATCGAGGGGTTCGAGGTGGTTTATAATTATATAGAATAACAGATACCCGGGAGTGAGTTACAGACTGGAATCTCATCGAGGGGTTCGGGGCTTTTATATATAGAATAACAGTTACCCGGGAGTGAGTTACAGACTGGAATATAATCGAGGGGTTCAGAGGGTTTAAACATAGAATCATAGATACCCGAGAGTATGTTACAGACTGGAATCTAATCGAGGGGTTTGGGGTGGTGTATATATAGAACAACAGCTTCCCCGGAGTGAGTTACAGACTGGAATCTAATCGAGTGCTTCCGGGTGGTTTATATATAGAATAACAGATTCCCCGGAGTGAGTTACAGAGTAGAATCTAATCGAGTGGTTTTGGGAGGTTTATATGTAGAATAATTGATTCCCGGGTTTGAGTTACAGACTGGAATCTAATCGAGGGGTTCAGGGGGTTTATATGTAGAATAATTGATACCCGGGATTGAGTTACAGACTGGAATCTAAATAAAGGGTTCAGGTTGTTTATATAGAGAATAATAGATACCCGGGATTGAGTTACAGACTGGAATCTAATCGAGGGGTTCAGGGGGTTTATATATAGAATAATAGATACCCGGGATTGAGTTACAGACTGGAATCATGAACCGTTGAAAATATCATTTTTCTTGTGATGTGCTGAAGTGCAGGTTACAGAGGCTGATTCATGGAATGGGTAGTGTGAGTTTTTAATCAGCTTTATCCCAAATATCAAATTTAATTTCTGATTGGAACTGTCTGATGTTTTCTTAGTCTTGACACAAATGGATAGGGACTCTTTGGACCCTCACTGTTTGCAGCTTTTCACCATTTATAATGTAACCTGTTCCATCCTTTTTAAAGTGGGCAGCCACACATTTGCCTATAATGAAATCCATCTTTCACTATTTCACCCATTCACATAAGGTGTACATATCTCTTTGGAATTTGAAGTGCAGGTTACAGATTGGATTGGAACTTCCTGCTTTCTGAATCATTAGCCAAGTTTCACAGAGTTAAACATCAAAACTGACATTCTGAAACAGGAGAGGGCCCCACAACTTCAATTCTGTGATTCACTGGTATCTCATGATCTGTATCTTACAATATCTCTGCCCCCTTCATGTCTCTGAAGACTTGGGAAAGTGTTTCAGACATTGGGGAACCACTTCTGTCAACCAGGATATTTCCTTTGAAGCATTTCATTGTCTCGGGACATTTACAGTAAACGGCTTCTTCAAAGGACATCATTAAAATTCAAACTTTAATCATCCAAATCGTGTTGTCCATTCAGACTCCCTGGCCCTACATCCTATTGTTTCAAAGCTAACTTACATTTCACAATGTAGGAATGTGTGAATGCAAACACTTTCTTCACACGTTTCCACAATACTAAGGCTCACACTATTCAGGGTGAAATTTTCAAGACAACATTCATCAACTGACAGATTTCCAGCTCCAGCTAATTGTAGATTTTTATTTTTAATTTTGGGATAACAGGACTGAAATTGTACGGCATCCCAGTGTGAGATTTAAACACCTGTTTATTTCAATCTTTAGCTCAGGAATTCACATTAAAACATGCAGAGAATTGAAACCTTCCTCATACAGTTGCCTGTTTGTTCCAGTGTTGGTATATTCCCTCTTTCTCTTGCGTTTTCACTTGTCTGAAGAAATTGAATTGTTGACATTGGATAATCATCCCTTTCCCATGAAAATGTAAACTCCTGGGAAACTGCAACAGACACAACCTAATGCAGTGAACAAAATCCTGCACCTTTATTCATCAATCCCATTTCCTATCTCTGTAGAAACTCCCTTCCACTGACAGATTCTGAGATCCATACTCAATCTCAAAAACCACCACAGAAAAGTGACTGCTTATTTTAAACAGTGAATCTGAACTATTTGAAGTTCTGACTCAGTCACAGAATTGCAGAAATTTTGACTCTGTGGGATGAAAATTATCAGAATAACTTTGCAACATACAGGTAACCTGTAGTGACAGGTGGATACTTGTCTGTTCAAAAGGGATTCGATAAGATGCCTCACAAAGCTTGTTACTCAGGACAAGAGCTCATACATTCCCCTAATCTCCCCCCTCAGTTCCTCTCAGGATTTGATAATTTGATCAAGTCACCCCTGATGCTACTAAATTTCAGGGAATACAACCCGAGTTTGTGCAATCTCACTTTGCAATTTAAACCTTGGATTCCAGGTCTCATTCTGGCAAAGATGTGATGCACTCAAACTGTCTAAACTGTCCCTGGAGTGTCGGATTAACCCAGGTCACTCACATATACCCAGGTCAGGTTCAAGACTCACCTGTCTCACTCAAGAGGTTCCTGTGTCACTGGCCTTACTGTAGTCGGATGCCGCGTTGGGAGCAGGACAGGTAGACGGGATTAGGATGACTGCTCATGTGGAGGGTAAACACGAGGAATCTATCAGAGAATCAGAACAGACCAGGGAGAATCAAACAAGTAAACTGATGTTCAATTTATTAGGCCTGATTTGTGGATTGTTGTTGTTTTGGGCGAGTATGTTGCCAACAAACACTCCCAGAGATGATGCAGCAGGGGCTAGATACAGAGTAAAGCTCCCTCTATACTGTCCCCATCAAACACTCCCAGGACAGGTACAGCACAGGGTTAGATACAGAGTAAAGCTCCCTCGATACTGTACCAATGAAACACTCCCAGGACAGGTACAGCATGGGGTTAGATACAGAGTAAAGCTCCCTCGATAATGTACCAATCAAACACTCCCTGGACAGGAACAGGACAGGGTTAGATACAGAGTAAAACTCCCTCTACACTGTCTACATCAAACACTCCCAGGACTGGTACAGCTCAGGGTTAGATACAGAGTAAAGCTCCCTCTATACTGTCCCCATCGTACACTCCCAGGTCTGGTACAGCACGGGTTTAGATACAGACTATAGCTCCCCCTACACTGTGCCCATCATACACTCCCAGTGCAGGTACAGTACGGGGTAAGATGCAGAGTGAATCTCCCCCTACACTGTGCCCATCATACACTCCCAGGGCAGGTACAGCACGGGGTTAGATACAGAGTAAAGCTCCCGCTAACCTGTCCCCATCAAACAGTCCCAGGACTGGTACTGCCCGGGGTAAGATACAGATTAAAGCTCCCTCTACACTGTCCCCATGAAGCACTCCCAGGGCAGGTACAGGACAGGGTTATATACAGAGTAAAGCTCGCTCTAAACTGTCCCCATCAAACCCTCCCAGGACAGGTACAGCACGGGGTTAAATACAGAGTAACGCTCCCTCTACACTGTCCCCATCAATCACTCCCAGGGCAGGTACAGCACAGGTTTAGATACAGAGTAACGGTCCCTCTGCAATGTCCCCGTCAAACACTCCCTGGACAGGAACAGAACAGGGTTATATACAGAGCAAAGCTCCCTCGATACTGTCCTCATCAAACACTCCCAGGACAGGAACAGGACAGTGTTAGATACAGAGTAAAGTTTCCTCTACACTTTCCCCATCAAACACTCCCAGGGCAGGAAAAGCACTGGGTTAGATACAGAGTAAAGCTCCCTCTACACTGTCTCAATCAAACACTCCCATGTCCGGTAGAGCACAGGGTTAGATACAGTGTAAACCTCCCTCTATACTCTCCCCATCAAACACTCCCTGGACTGGTACAGCACGGGGTTAGATACAGAGTAAAGCTACCCCTACACTGTGGCCATCATACACTCCCAGGGCAGGTACAGCACGGGGTTAGATACAGAGTAAAGCTCCCTCTACACTGTCTCCATCAAACACTCCCAGGAATGGTTCAGTTCAGGGTTAGATACAGAGTAAAGCTCCCTCTATACTGTCCCCATCAAACACTCCCAGTACTGGTACAGCACGGGGTTAGATACAGAGTAAATTTCCCTCTAAGCTGTCCCCATCAAACACTCCCAGGACAGGTATAGCACGGGGTTAGATACAGAGTAAAGCTCCCTCGTTACTGTCCCCATCAAACACTCCCAGGATAGGTACAGCAAAGGGTTAGATACAGAGTAAAGCTCCCTCTACACTGTGCCCATCAAACACTCACAGGGCAGGTACAGCACGGGGTTAGGTACAGAGTAAAGCTCCCTCGATACTGTCCCCATCAAACACTCCCAGGACAGGTACAGCATGGGGTTTGATACAGAGTAAAGCTCCCTCAACACTTGAGTTATGCTGTTAAAAAGCCTCATTCTCCTTTGAATTAGATTTCAAAATAAATACAGTGTTCAAATTAAAAGTTCATCAGCTGGAGAAAATGGAAAAGCTCCAATTATTTTTCAATGTGCCTGGGTATAAACAACATTGTCCTGTCATATCGTTTATCCATGGAATCTAATCGAGGGATTTTGGGGATTTATATACAGAACAACATACCCGGGAGTGAGTTACAGACTGGAATCCAATCGAGGGGTTCGGGGTAGTTTATGTATATAATAACAGATACCCGGGAGTGAGTTACAGACTGGAATATAATCGAGGGGTTCGGGGTGGATTATATACAGATTAACAGATAACCGGGACTGAGTTACAGACTGGAATCTAATCAAGGGGTTCGCGGTGGTTTATATACAGAATAACAGACACCCGGGAGTGAGTTACAGACCTGAATGTAATCGAGGGGTTTGGGGTGGTTTATATACAGAATAACAAATACCCGGGAGTGAGTTACAGACTGGAATCTAATCGAGGGGTTTGGAGTGTTTTATATACAGAATAACAGATACCCGGGAGTGAGTTACAGACTGGAATCTAATCGAGGGGTTCGGGGTGGGTTATATATAGAATAACAGATACCCGGGAGTGAGTTACAGACTGGATTCTAATTGAGGAGTGTGGGGAGTTTTTATATAGGCTAACAGATACCCGGGAGTGAGTTACAGATTCGAATCTAACAGTGGTTTTCGGGATGGTTTAAATATAGATAATCAGATAGGTGAGAATGAGTTTCAGACTGGAATCTAATCGAGGGGTTTTGGGTGTTTATATATAGAATAACAGATACCCGGGAGTGAGTTACAGACTGGAATCTAATTGAGGGTTTCGGGGTGGATTATATATAGAATAACAGATACCCGGGAGTGAGTTACAGACTGGAATCTGATCGAAGGGTTCAGGGGGTTTATATACAGAATAACAGGTACCCGGGAGTGAGTTACAGACTGGAATCTCATCGAGAGTTTCGGGGGGTTTATACATAGAATAACAGTTACCCGGGTGTGAGCTACAGTCTGGAATCAAATCGAGCATTTTGGGGTGGTTTATATATAGAACAACAGACACCCGGGAGTGAGTTACAGACTGGAATCTAAAATTGGGCATTGGGGTGGATTATATATAGAATAACAGATACCCGGGAGTAAGTTACAGAACAGAATCTAATGGAGGGATTTGGAATGGTTTATACATAGAATAACACAACGGGAGTGAGTTACAGAGTGGAATCTAATCGAGGGGTTCAGGGGGTTTATATATAGAATAACAGATACCCGGGAATGAGTTACAGACTGGAATCTAATCAAGGGGTTCGGGCTGGTTTATATATAGAATAACAGATTCCCGGGAGTGAGGTACAGACTGGAATCTAATCGAGGGGTTCAGGGTGTTTATACATAGAATAATAGATACCCGGGATTGAGTAACAGACTGGAATCTAATCGAGGGGTTTGGGGTTTTATATATAGAATAATAGATACCCGCGATTGAGTAACAGACTGGAATCTAATCGAGGGGTTTGGGGTTTTATATATAGAATAATAGATACCCGCGATTGAGTAACAGACTGGAATTTAATCGAGGAGGCCAGTCAGACCATCAAACTACTTTCGACACTCTGCAAGGAAAGTTTCACTGGTCTCACTCGTCCGTCCTTTCCCCGAAACCCTGAAAATATTTTCCCTTCAGATTCACACCCAAAATTTTCTGAAAAGGGAAATTGGGGATGGTGGGGAGAGGGGGAGGCTGATGGAGTGAGAGAGAGAGTGAGAGAGAGAGAGAGGCAGAGAGATGGTGAGAGAGAGACAGATTGAGATAGAGAAAGAGAGACAAAACTCATGAAGAGAGAGAGAGATACAGGGCGAGATAGAGAGAGGGGCAGGGTGTTGTAGTGAGAGATAGACAGTGAAAAGCGAGGCGAGAAAGAGAGCGATGGAGAAAGAGACAGGCGTGAGAGAGAACGAATGTGACAGAGAGACAGTGGCAGAGCGAGGGAGAGAGAGAGCGACAGAGAGAGGTGGTGACAGGGATAGAGACGGGGCGATAGAGAGAGGGTCAGAGAATGACAGAGATAGAGTGAGAGACAGAGAGAGAGGGTGAAGGGCAGAGAGATGGGGTGAGAGAGAGAGGGAAATAGTGACAGTGAGATGGGGTGAGAAAGAAAGAGAGAGGGCGCGAGATAGAGAGGGAAATAGTGAGAGTGAGATGGGGTGAGAAAGAAAGAGAGAGAGGGCGAGAGAGAGGGTCAGAGAATGACAGAGAGATGAAATGATAGACAGAGAGGGTGAAGGGGAGAGAGATGGGGAGAGAGAGAGGGAGATAGCGACAATGAGATGGGCTGAGGGAGAAATAGAGAGAGGGCGAGGGAGAGAGATAGAGAGAGGCGATTGAGTGAAAGAAAAATGGGTGGGGTGAGGGAGAGGCAGAGAGAGGGGAGTGAGTGTCCGAAATAGCGATGGGATGAGAGAGATCCTCAGAGAGACGAGTCGACGGGAAGGACAAAGCGGTAGGGAGAGAGAGACCTGATGAAATGGAGCGAGAACCATTCTCAATATTTAAAATGGAGGCAGATAACTTCTCCACCGTTAAAACGGAGGGAGATCCCTTTTCCGTCTTTAAAATGGACGGAGATATCTGTGTCTCTGTCACGTTGAAAGTACTAATTTTCCATTCGTGAGGAGTCAAATCTGTCCTAAATGTCCCATTCCTGTGGGGACATAAAATGGCCACTGGGAACAAACCTGAAATGTCTGCCTGGTGTTTGTAGACTAGATTCTCAGAGGAAGAGAGACAGGGAGAGAAGACACAGATCGAGTGAATGAGAAATAGAGACTCTCAGACCAAGTGGGTGACTGAGAGCCAGACAGTGAATAAAGGATATTGGTCATAGCACATGGAAAGAGCAAGAGGCCATTTAACCCTCCAACCCTGTTCCGACATTCAATGAGATCCAGGCTGATGTGTGATTGAAGCCCTTGGTCTCACATCTCTGCAGCGTGTTAGCTAACAGAAATCTATCAGCCTCAGTTTTAAACATGGACTAGTGGCTCAGCATCAATTTCCTTTCATGTGAGAGAGATCCAAACTAATACTACACTTGGTGTTTTAAAGTGTTTCTTAGTTTCTCTCCTGATATTCTAAAATTCTAAACATAGTTGAAAAACCATGACCCCAAGGCCCAGACTCCCCAAACCGGCGGGAATAGTTAGTCTTTTTCCAACCTCTACTTGCATTATTATCCTGAAATATTTCATCAAATCACCCCCTCACCTATATTCCAGTGTAAAGCTTCATCTACACTGTTCAACAAACACACCCAAACCATATACAGTATGGGGTTCGATAGAGAGTAACATTCCCTCTGCTCTGTCCCATCAAACAGGCCCAGGGAAGGAGCAGCACAGGGTTAGATACCAAGTAAAGACAGGGCCTATTGAGTGATAAACAGAGTTTCTCCATCTTTAAAATGGAGGGAGATATCTGTGTCTCTGTCACGTTGAAAGGACTAATTTACCATTCGTGAGGAGTCAACTCTGTCATAAATGTCCCAGTGCTGTGGGCACATAAAATGGCCACTGTGAACAAACCTAAAATGGACGCCTGGAGTTTGGGGATTTTTCTTACAGAATCTGAGAGGGAGAGAGAGAGCGAGAGAGCAGACGCGGAATGAGGGAATGTTAAAGAGAGAGACACAGAGTGAGAGGGGATGAACAGGCAGACGATCAAAGAATGATATCGGTCATAACATTGGGACATTTCTGACGGAGTTGAATTATGGCAAACTAGTGGCATTCTATCCTATTATCTTAAATTGTTAATAAATACTGAGAAACAGACACAGACACGGGCTTTGCAGCAGCAGAAAGAATGTGAATCATTCCATCCCGGGGGTTTTTACTTCCAGATTCAGTTTTAGAAAATTCAGAATTCAAAATCACAGCAGCAAAGTGTGGGACTGAACCCCCGGATCCTTCAATATTCCAGGGAATACACGTGGAATTTATGTCTCCATACCTGTGTCTCTGTCACGTTTAAAATACTAATGTTACATGAGTCAACTCTGTCCTAAATGTCCCATTGCTGTTGGGACATAAAATGGCCACTGTGAACAAACCTAAAATGGCTGCCTGGTGTTTGTAGACTAGATTCTCAGAGGAAGAGAGACAGGGAGAGAAGACACAGATCGAGTGAATGAGAAATAGAGACTCTCAGACCAAGTGGGTGACTGAGAGCCAGACAGTGAATAAAGGATATTGGTCATAGCACATGGAAAGAGCAAGAGGCCATTTAACCCTCCAACCCTGTTCTGACATTCAATGCGATCCTGGTTTTTATGTGTGTTTGCCTGCGTCTATGAGAAAGTATATATCTGTGCAAGTGTGTGCGTGTTTTTGTGTGTACATGAGAGAGAGAGAATGTATATGTGTGTGTGTGTGTGAGAGAGCGTGTATGTGTGTGAGTTGGTGTGTGTGTGTGTGTTTGTGTGTGAGGAAGAATATATGTGTGTGTGAGATTGTGTGTGTTTGCGTGTATGAGAATGAATAGATCTACGAGTCTGTGTGTGAATCGGTGAGATAGAGAATCAGTGTCTGTGTGAGAGAGGATGTTTGTGCGTTTGAGAATACATCTGTGTGATTGTGACTATGTCTGTGTGAGCATGTGTATGAGAAAGAATATGTCTTTGTGAGTGTGTGAGAGAGAGTGTGTGTCTATGAGGAATAATATATCTGTGTAGCGTGAGTGTGAGAGAGAATGTGTGTGTGTATGTATGTGTGAAATAGAGAATATATGTGCGTGAGTGTGTCTGTGTGTGAGAGGGTGTGTGTGTGTGTCTGCGTTTATGAGAAAGAATATATCTGTGCAATTGTGTGTTTGTGTGTTTGAGAGCGTTTGTGTCCAAATTGAAATGTAGTGGATTCCTTCCACATCATTAAAATGGAGGGGGATCCCTTCCCCATTTTAAATTGTACGGAGATCCCTTCTATATATTTTAAATGGAGGGCGACACCTCCTACATCTTAAAAATAGAGTGAGGTCCCTTTTCCATCTTTAAAATGTTGGTAGATCCCTTCTCCGTCATTAAAATGGAGGGAGATGTTTTCTCAATCTTTAAAATGGAGGTAGATCCCTTCTCCGTCTTTAAAATGCAGGGATATCTCTGTCATAGAGTCACAGAGGTCAACAGCACAGAAAAAGGCCTTTCGGCCCATCAAGTCTGTGCCGATCGAACAAGAACCTAACAATTCTAATCCTATTTTACAGCACTAGGCCCACAGCCTTCTATGCCAAGGCATCGCAAGTGCACATCCAAATATTCTTAAATGTTATGAGGGTTTCTGCCTCTAACCCCCTTTCAGGCAGTGAGTTCCAGATTCCCACCACCCTCTGGGTGAAAAAATCCTTCCCTACTTCCCCTCTAACCCTCCTGCCCCCTGCCTTAAATCTATGCTCCGTGGTTATTGTTCCCTCCACCAAGGGGAAAAGTTCCTTCCTCTCTACCCTATCAATGCCCCTCATTATTTTATTCACCTCAATCATGTCCTTCCTCAATCTCCTCTGCTCATGGGAAAATAATCCAAGTCTATCCTATCTCTCCTCATATCTAACATTCTCCAGCCCAGGCAACATCCTGGTAAATCTCCTCTGCTCTCTCTCTAGTGCAATCACATCCTTCCTATAATGCGGACTCCAGAACTACACGCAATACTCTAGCTGTGGCCTAACCAGCGTTTTATGCAGTTCCAGCATGACTTCCCTGCTCTTATATTCTATGTCTCGGCTAATAAAGGGAAGTATCTCATATGCCTTCTTAAACACCTTATTTACCTGTCCCACTACCTTAAGGGACCAGCGGACATACACACCAAGGTCTCTCTAATGCGCATTAGATCCCAGGGTCCTACCATTCATCATATATTCCTGTGCCTTGTGTGTCCTGCCCAAGTGCATCACCTCACACTTATCCGGATTAAAGTCCTTGAACCACTGACCAGTCCGTCTATATCCGCCTGTAATCTAAGGCTCTCCTCCTCACTATTTACCACACCACCAATTATCATGTCATCCACAAACTTGCTGATCAACCCTCCTACATTGAAGTCTAAATTGTTTATACGTACCACACACAGCAAGGGACCCAACACCGAACCCAGGGGAACCCCACTGGACACAGGGATCCAGTCACAAAAACACCCCTTGACCATCACCCTCTGCTTCCTGCCACTCAGCCAATTCTGGATCCAAATTGAAAAATTGCCTTGGATCCCATGGGATCTTACCTTCGCTTTCGTTCTCCCTTGTGGGACCTTATCAAAAGCCTTGCTTATGTCCCACTAGGCTACATCTTCTCCATCTTTAAAGTGGAGGAAGATCCATTCCCGTCTTTAAAATGGAGGGAGATCCATTGCCCAACTTGTGATGTGGAGGTGCTGGAACCTACAATGGAGGAAAGAGTGAAGCTTATTCGAGAATGAAATGTTAACCTGCATGTGTAACACAGAAAGTTTACAACACAGAAGGAGGCCATTCAGCCCATCAATCTACTTTCGACACTCTGCAAGGAAAATTTCACTGGTCTCACTCGTCTGCCCTTTCCCCAAAATTATTATAATTGTTATTGAAGGTTGTTGCTCAGAAGCCAATGAAGACAAGGACAAGGCCAATTGTGTGAGGCATTTCGCATCATCTCTGACCTTATGAGGAAAGGATTCTGATTTTCATATGAGGAAAGGTTGGACAGGCTGGGCCTGTATCCATTGGAGTTTAGAATTTGGAGAGGTGATCTTAGTGAAAGATGTAAGTTCCTGAGGGGTCTTAACAGGGTGGATGTGGAGAAGATGTTTCCCCTTGTGGGAGAGTTTGGAACTAGGGGCGAAGTTTAAAACTATTTTCAAACAATTTAAAAAATGGATGCTAAGCTCCAATTCACACTCAGGGATGCAGTCTATAAAAAAAGGGAATTATTTAAAAAGATCTGAAAATGTCTACAAAACACAGCACACCCCAAATGAAGCTGATTCCAACATCAAACACAGAAGGGGTGTAAATCTCAATTCCATCCCACGTAATCTCACTGCCCCGGGAATCATATCCTTCCTATAGTGTGGCTCCCAGGACTGTACACAATACTCCATCTGAGGTCTAACTAGCGTCTTATATAAATTCAGCATAACCTCCCTGCTCTTGTACTCTAAGCCCCTATTAGTAAAGTCCAGGATACGATATGCTTTATGAACCACTCGCTCAACCTGTCCTGCCAACTTCAATGAAATATGCACATCTTCACCCAGGTCTTTCTGCTCCTGCACCCCCTTCAAAATTACACCCCTAATTTTGTTTTTCATGTCCATGTTTCTCCTACCAAAATGCATCACATCAAACGTCTCCACATTGAATATCATTGGCCACCTATCTGCCCACTCTCCCAACTTGTCAATGTCCTTTTGATGCTCTACACTGTCCCCCTCTCTGTTTATCATTCTCCCAAGTTTTGTGCCATCCACAAACTCTCAAATGGTCCCCTGCACACCAATATCTCAATCATTTATATACATCAGGGAAATCCAGGGTTCCAATACTGACCCCAATGAAACTCTACTACAATCCTACATCCAGCCGGAAAAATATCCGTGAACTCTCTGTTTCCTATCCATCAGCCAATTCTGTATCCACATTTCGCTGGTCTGAATCATCTGCCTTTTCACGGGACCCTGAAAAAAATTTCTATTCTGCTTTATATCCAATTTTGGCACAAAAGAAGTGGGAGAGGGAGAGAGGGAGAGAGAGAGAGGGCGAGATAGATGGGATGAAAGAGGTACAGAGGTAGAAAGAGAGACAAGGCGAGAGGGAGAGAGATGGGGGCGACAGAGAGAGGAGCAGAGCAACGGAGGAAAGGAGTGAGAGAGAGGGAGAGATAGCCGGAATGAGAGATAGAGAGACAGAGCGGCGGAGAGACAGGGTGAGAGAGAAAGAGAGCTGGGGCGAGTGAGTGAGATAGAGAGAAGAGATAAAATGAAAGGAAAAGGGATGAGGTGAGAGAGAGAGAGGTGAAGAGAGGGGAGCGAGTTTAGGGTAAAGTGATGGGGTGAGAGAGAGAAACAGAGAAATGTGGTAGAGTGGCAGAGAGATGGGGTGGGAGAGGGAGAGAATGAAAATGAAGGTGAGAGAAAGAGAAAGTGTAGGGGGAAACTGAAAATGTTCAGAAATTAGTTAACTTTATTGAGTATAAAGAACAATATCCTGTGACATATCCCTTCTCCATCTTTAAGTTGGAGGGAGATCCTTTCTCCATCTTTAAAATGGGGGGAGACCCCTTCCTCAACTTGTGATGTGGAAGTGCTGGAATCGAATCGAGGGGTTTGTGGGGTTTATATATAGAATAATAGATACCCGGGAGTGAGGTACAGACTGGAATCTAATCGAGGGGTTTGTGGGGTTTTTATATAGAATAATAGATACCCGGGAGTGAGGTACAGACTGGAATCTAATCGAGGGGTTCAGAGGGTTTATATATAGAATCATAGATACGCGGGAGTGAGTTACAGACTGGAATCTAATCAAGGGGATTGTGGGGTTTATATATAGAATAATAGATACCCAGGAGTGAGTTACAGACTGGAATCTAATCGAAGTGATCAGGGGGTTTATATATATAATAATAATTACCCAGGTGTGAGTTACAGACTGGAATCTAATCGAGGTGTTCAGGGGGTTTCTATAAAGATTAATCGATACCCGGGATTGAGTTCCAGACTGGAATCTAATCGAGGTGTTCAGGGGGTTTATATAAAGAATAATAGAGACCCGGGAGTGGGTAACGGACTGGAATCTAATCGAGGGGTTCAGGGGGTTTATATATAGAATAATAGATACCCGGGATTGAGTTACAGACTGGAATCACAAACTGTTGAAAACATATTTTTTCTTGTGATGTGCTGAAGTGCAGGTTACAGAGGCTGATTCATGGAATGTGTAGTGTGAGTTTTTAACCAGCTTTATCCCAAATATCAAATTTAATTTCTCATTGGAACTGTTTGATGTTTTCTTAGTCTTGACACAAATGCATAGGGACTCTCTGGACCCTCACTGTTTGCAGCTTTTCACCATTTATAATGTAACCTGTTCCATCCTTTTTAAAGTGAGGAGCCACACATTTGCCTACAATGAATCCCATCTTGCACTATTTCACCCATTCACTTAAGGTGTACATATCTCTTTGGAATTTGAAGTGCAGGTTACAGATTGGATTGGAACTTTCTGCTTTAAGAATCATTAGCCAAGTTTCACAGAGTTAAACATCAAAACTGACATTCTGAAACAGGAGAGGGCCCCACAACTTCAATTCTGTGATTCTCTGGTATCTCATGATCTGTAACTTACAATAGCTCTGCCCCCTTCATGTCTCTGAGGACTTGGAAAGTTATTCAGACATTGGGGAACCATTTCATTGTCTCGGGACATTTACAGTAAACGGCTCCTTCAAAGGACATCATTAAAATTTACTCTTTAATCATCCAAATCCTGTTGCCCATTCAGACTCCCTGGCCCCACATCCTATTGGTTCAAAGGTAACTTACATTTCACAATGTAGGAATGTGTGAATGCAAACACTTTCTTCACACGTTTCCACAATACTAAGGCTCACACTATTCAGGGTGAAATTTTCAAGACAACATTCATCAACTGACAGATTTCCAGCTCCAAATGGAAGCTTCAAGATACAGAAAGTGACACAGAAATGAAACATCCGATTTATCTGAATCTGCATCCGTTATTGGACAGTGCGGGGTAAGATAGGAATTAAAGTTGTTGTTAAATTGTCCCCATCAAACGCTCCCAGAACAGGTACAGCATGGGGTTCCATACAGAGTAAAGCTCCCACAACAATTGAGTTATGAGATTAAAAAGCGTCATTCACCTTTGAATTTGAGTTCAATTTAAAAAGTGTTCAAATTAAAAGTTCATCAGCTGGAGAAAAGGGTAAAGCTCCAAATATTTTTCAACATGCCTGGCTATAAAAAACATGATTCATTTACATTAGTATCTTGAAGCATTTGATCAAATCACCCCTTAACCTCAATTCCAGTGTTTCAGAGTGAAGCTTTGACTACACTGTTCATCAAACACTCCCAACCCAATTACAGTATGGGGTCCATACAGAGTCAAATTCAAAAAATTGGTTCGATGGTGACAGGGGGAGAGACAGGGTGAAGGTTTTGAGAAAGGGATGAAGGGGGGGGGATGTGGTGAAAATCTTTTTAAACCAGCGACTGGGGATGACCTGGAACCCGTGCAAAATGCGGTGTCTGGGGGATGAGTGTCTGATCAGTGTCTCCATAGTTGTGTCTCTGTCACGTAGAAAGTACCAACGTCACATTCCTGAGGAGTCAACTCTGTCAGAAATGTCCCAGTGCTGTGGGCACATAATATGGCCTCTGTGAACAAACCTAAAAGGCTGACTGGTGTTTGTGTCATTTATATAGATTCTGAGAGAGAGGAAGAGAGAGAGAGAGACAGACCGAGCGAGTGAGAAGAAGACAGAGACACAGATGGAGAGGGAGACCGAGAGACAGAGATTGAAGGAAGGATATTTATCATAGTACATTGGAAGAAGAAGATTCCATTTCTCCCCACACACTGTTTCTGACATTCAATGAGATCCTGACTGATCTCTGATCTACCTCCATATCTCTTTACACCTTTGCCCAACAAAAATCTATCATCCTCAGATTGAAACATTAACAAGATACTTTGTGTCAATTGACGTTTGCAGAAAATTGTTTCAAACTAAAGCTTTAGCTACATTGTTCATCAAACACTCCCAACCCAAATATAGTATGGGGTTCGGTACAGAGTCAAATTACCTCTGCTCTTTCCAAGAAAGTTTTAATTGTAGGTTTTTATTTTTAATTTAAGGCTAAGAGTACTGAAATTGTACTGCATCCCAGTGTGAAATTTAAACCCCTATTTCAATCCTTAGCTCAGGAATTCACATTAAAACATGCAGAGAATTGAAACCTTCCTCATACAGTGGCCTGTTTGTTCCGGTGTTGGTATATTCCCTCTTTCTCTTGCGTTTTCACTTGTCTGAAGAAATTGAATTGTTGACATTGGATAATCATCCCTTTCCCATGAAAATGTAACCTCCTGGGAAACTGCAACAGACAAAATCTAATGCAGTGAACAAAATCCTGCACCTTTATTCATCAATCCCATTTCCTATTTCTGTAGAAACTCCCTTCCACTGACAGATTCTGAGATCCATATTCAAACTCAAAAACCACCACAGAAAAGTGACTGCTTATTTTAAACAGTGAATCTGAACTATTTGAAGTTCTGACTCAGACACAGAATCGCAGAAATTTTGACTCTGTGGGATGAAAATTATCAGAATAACTTTGCAACATACAGGTAACCTGTAGTGACAGGTGGATACTTGTCTGGTCAAAAGGGATTCGATAAGATGCCTCACACGGCTTGTTACTCAGGACAAGAGCTCATACATTCCCCTAATCTCCCCCCTCAGTTCCTCTCAGCATTTGACAATTTGATCAAGTCACCCCTGATGCTACTAAATTTCAGGGAATACAACCCGACTTTGTGCAATCTCACTTTGCAATTTAACCCTTGGAATCCAGGTCTCATTCTGGCAAAGCTGCGATGCACTCAAACTGTCTAAACTGTCCCTGGAGTGTCGGATTAGCCCGGGTCACTCACATACACCCAGGTCAGGCTCAAGACTCACCTGTCTCACTCACTGAGAAGTTCCTGTATAACTGGCCTTATTGTAGTCGGATGCCGCGTTGGGAGCAGGACAGGTAGACGGGATTAGGATGACTGCTCATGTGGAAGGTAAACCCGAGGAATCTGTCAGAGAATCAGAACAGACCAAGGAGAATCAAACAAGGAAATTCATGTTCAATTTGTGAGCCCTTATTTGTGGTTGGATTAAGTTTTTGGCGAGAATTTTGCCAACAAACACTCCCAGAGATGATGCAGCACGGGCTAGATACAGAGTAAAGCTCCCTCGATACTGTCCCCATCAAACACTCCCAGGGCAGGTACAACACTGGTTTAGATATAGAATAAAGCTCCCTCTATACTGTCCCCTACAAACACTCCAAGGACAGGTACAGTGGGAGAGTGGGTTGGGGACTGCTATTACTGCCAGTGTTTTGGGGGTTTGTGTGAGATCAGGGTTTGGAACTGGAGTAACACAACCAACAGGGGAAAGATATATAGATTTATTATTAAGCCAAAAATAAAGACAGGCCCTTGTTGAAACCATGTCTGTCCTGGGATTAACCCTCAGTGGACAGGAGCAGCAAGGGGTCACTTGCTTCACTGTCCCTGGATTCATTTTCGCAATTCAGCCTTTTCTAAAAGATGTGACTGGGAGCTGGGCAGAGTCTACACATTGGAGACCCCCAGATCCTGTGTCTATTCACACCCCCTCCTCTTGTTTTGCTACCTCAGCCCCTCTGTTTCAACCCTCTTTCCAGACATTATGGCAAACTTGTGGCATTCTAAACTATTATCTTAAATTGTTAATAAATACTGAGAAACAGACACAGACATGGCCTTTGCAGCAGCAGAAAGAATGTGAATCATTCCATCCCGGGGGTTTTTACTTCCAGATTCAGTTTTAGAAAATTCAGAATTCAAATTCACAGCAGCAAAGTGTGGGACTGAACCCCCGGATCCTTCAATATTCCCGGGAATACACGTGGAATTTATGTCTCCATACCTGTGTCTCTGTCACATTTAAAATATTAATGTTACATGAGTCAACTTTGTCCTAAATGTTCCATTGCTGTGGGGACATCAAATGGCCACTGTGAACAAACCTAAAATGGCTGCCTGGTGTTTGTAGACTAGATTCTCAGAGGAAGAGAGGTAGGGAGAGAGGGAAAGAGAGCTGCGTAAGCGAGTGAGATAGAGAGAGGAGATCAAGCGATAAAAAAGGGATGAGTTGAGAGAGAGAGATGAAGAGAGGGGAGCGAGTGTTGGGTAAAGATATGGGGTGAAAGAGAGAAACAGAGAAATGTATAGAATGGCAGAGAGATGGGGTGGGAGAGGGAGAGAAGGAACGAGACAGGGTGACAGAAAGAGAACGTGTAGAGGGAAGCTGAAAATGTTCAAAAATGTGTTAACATTATTGAGTGTAAAGGACAATATCCTGTGAGACATCCCTTCTCCATCTTTAAATTAGAGGGAGAGCCTTTAACCAACTTTAAAATGGGGGGAGACCCCTTCCTAAACATGTGATGTGGAAGTGCTGGAACCTAATCGAGGGGTTTGTGGGGTTTATATACAGAATAATAGATACCCGGGAGTGAGTTACAGACTGGAATCTAATCGAGGGGTTCGGGGTGGTTTATATATAGAAGAACAGATACCTGGGATTGAGTAACAGACTGGAATCTAACCGAGGGGTTTGGGGGGTTTATATATAGAATAACAGATACCCGGGGGTGAGTTACAGACTGGAATCTAATCGAGGGGTTCGGGGTGGTTTATATATAGAATAAAAGATACCCAGGAGTGAGTTACAGACTGGAATCTAATCGAGGGGTTCGGGGTGGTTTATATATAGAATAACAGATACCCGGGAGTGAGTTACAGACTGGAATCAAATCGAGGGGTTCGTGGTGGTTTATATATAGAATAACAGTTACCCGGGAGTGAGTTACGGACTGGAATCTAATCGAGGGGTTCGGGGTGGTTTATATATAGAATAACAGTTACCCGGGAGTGAGTTACAGACTGGAATATAATCGAGGGGTTCAGAGGGTTTATATATAGAACCATAGATATCCGAGAGTATGCTACAGACTGAAATCTAATCGAGGGGTTCGGGGGTTTTATATATAGAATAACAGTTACCCGGGAGTGAGTTACAGATTGGAATATAATCGAGGTGTTCAGAGGGTTTATATATAGAATCATAGATACACGAGAGTATGTTACAGACTGGAATCAAATCGAGGGGTTTGGGGAGTTGATGTATAGAATAACAGAATCTATACTCTGGAAAGAGAGGGAGAGTGGGTTGGGGTGAGAGGGAGAGTGGGTTGGGGTGAGAGGGAGAGTGGGTTGGGGTGAGAGGGAGAGTGGGTTGGGGTGAGAGGGAGAGTGGGTTGGGGTGAGAGGGAGAGTGGGTTGGGGTGAGAGGGGGAGTGGGTTGGGGTGAGAGGGAGAGTGGGTTGGGGACTGCGATTACTGCCAGTGTTTTGGGGGTTTGTGTGAGATGAGGGTTTGGAACTGGAGTAACACAACCAACAGGGGAAAGAAATATAGATTTATTATTAAGCCAAAAATAAAGACAGACCCTTGTTGAAACCATGTCTGTCCTGGGATTAACCCTCAGTGGACAGGAGCAGCAAGGGGTCCTGTCCTGTTATTAACATTCAGTGGACAGGAGCAGCAAGGGGTCCTGTCTGGAAAGAGAGAGGGAGAGAGAAAGCTGGAGTGACAGAGACAGGGAAATTCCACCCCCTCCCCCAGAAACGTCGTGTGTTCCCGGCTGCCGTTCAGGAAAAGCTGCAGGCCGTTTCTGCACAGGGGGATCCCACAGGCAGCAATGTAATGCTATCCGGATGGGAACAGGGAGACACATTTCCTTCCCCAGCCTCATGCCTGCTGTAACCCTCCCTCTTCCCCCTCTCTCCCTCCCCGGGCACCATGTGTGCTCTGAGTCTGGACACATCCCCAGAAAGGCCTAAACTCCTTCTCTTCAAACCGGGAACAAGCTGCTGCTTCCTGGGGGAGACTTTTTGAAATCTCCGTCCCAGCATCGATTTTTACAAACCAGGCGTCCCCGGGAGGGTGTGACTGAGGATTTTCTGCAGAGACTGGGAGCTGGGCACTGACTCCACACTGGAGACCCTCCCCTAACCACCCCCCCAGACCCTGTGTCTCTTCCTCACACCCAACCACCTGCCTCTGTTTCACTGTCTTTTCCTGTTCCCCTCAATCTCCCCCCTCTCTCTCTGTTGTAACGTAGGGACACATCCTAGAGAGACTGAATTCAAATGACTGTTCCACCTCCCAATTCATCGCCCTGCCTAAAACACCAGCATTATTCAGGAATTAGCACAAACTTTTACACACTCTCACAGTTAGGACTTGGTAAAGGGCTCCTGAGGGACTGGAAATCAGTCCAATCAGCACATTTTTAATCAATTAACTGGTTGTGGCACAGTATGAAACACTGCAGGGAATTTGGGCACAGCAAGATCCCACAGGGTGCAGTCAGCTCTGCACAGCACTTTTTAAATGGGGCAATATTTACACAGAGAGAGAGAGGCAGCAAGTTGGAGAGGGACTAAGACAGTGAAGACCCCCGACCCCTTCAGAACCTCAGAAAGACTGAGCGCTTTGCAGTGAATGAATGAATCTTTAAAATGCTCTCATTGTTAGTGAGTCACTTGCTTCACTGTCCCTGGATTCATTTTCGCAATTCAGCCTTTTCTAAAAGATGTGACTGGGAGCTGGGCAGAGTCTACACATTGGAGACCCCCAGATCCTGTGTCTATTCACACCCCCTCCTCTTGTTTTGCTACCTCAGCCCCTCTGTTTCAACCCTCTTTCCAGACATTATGGCAAACTTGTGGCATTCTAAACTATTATCTTATACTGTTAATAAATAGAGAAACAGACACAGACACGGGCTTTGCAGCAGCAGAAAGAATGTGAATCATTCCATCCCGGGGGTTTTTACTTCCAGATTCAGTTTTAGAAAATTCAGAATTCAAATTCACAGCAGCAAAGTGTGGGAGTGAACGCCCGGTTCCTTCAATATTCCAGGGAATACACGTGGAATTTATGTCTCCATACCTGTGTCTCTGTCACGTTTAAAATACTAATGTTACATGAGTCAACTCTGTCCTAAACGTCCCATTGCTGTGGGGACATAAAATGGCCACTGTGAACAAACCTAAAATGGCTGCCTGGTGTTTGTAGACTAGATTCTCAGAGGAAGAGAGACAGGGAGAGAAGACACAGATCGAGTGAATGAGAAATAGAGACTCTCAGACCAAGTGGGTGACTGAGAGCCAGACAGTGAATAAAGGATATTGGTCATAGCACATGGAAAGAGCAAGAGGCCATTTAACCCTCCAACCCTGTTCTGACATTCAATGAGATCCTGGCTGATCTGTGATTGAACCACTTGTTCTCATATCTCTGCAGCGTGTTAGCTAACAGAAATCTATCAGCCTCAGTTTTAAACATGGAATAGTGGCTCAGCATCAATTTCCGTTCATGTGAGAGAGATCCAAACTAATACCACGCTTGGTGTTTTAAAGTGTTTCTTAGTTTCCCTCCTGCAATTCTAAAATTCTAAACATAGTTGAAAAACCATGGCCCCAAGGCCCAGACTCCCCAAACCGACGGAAATAGTTAGTCTTTTTCGAACATCTACTTGCATTATTATCCAGAAATATTTCATCAAATCACCCCCTCACCTAAATTCCAGTGTAAAGCTTCATCCGCACTGTTCAACAAACACACCCAAACCAAATACAGTATGGGGTTCGATAGAGAGTTAAATTCCCTCTGCTCTGTCCCATCCAACAGGCCCAGGGAAGGTTCAACACCGGGTTAGATACCAAGTAAAGACAGGGCCTATTGTGTTATAAACAGAGAAATGGTCGTGTGTCGTCCAAACAGAGGCCGGGTGAAGTGTAGCATTCAGAGAGACACGGCCACGTGTTATATCAACTTAGAGAATGTCTAGTGCAGTATTAACTGAGGCAGGGTCTAGTGTAATTGAAACAGAGGCCTGGTCTAGTGCAATCAGAACGGAAACAGGTTGTTGCTCAGAATCCAATGAAGACAAGGACAAGGCTAATTGTGTGAGGCATTTCTCATCATCTCTGATCTTATGAGGAAAGGATTCTGATTTTCTTATGAGGAAAGGTTGGACAGGCTGGGCCTGTATCCATTGGAGTTTAGAATTTGGAGAGGTGATCTTAGTGAAAGATGTAAGTTACTGAGGTGACTTGACAGGGTGGATGTGGAGAAGATGTTTCCCCTTGTGGGAGAGTTTGGAACTAGGGGCGAAGTTTAAAACTATTTTCAAACAATTTAAAAAATGGATGCTAAGCTCCAATTCACACTCAGTGATGCAGTCTATAAAAAAAGGGAATTATTTAAAAAGATCTGAAAATGTCTACGAAACACAGCACACCCCAAATGAAGCTGATTCCAACATCAAACACAGAAGGGGTGTAAATCTCAATTCCATCCCACGTAATCACACTGCCCCGGGAATCATATCCTTCCTATAGTGTTGCTCCCAGGACTGTACACAATACTCCATCTGAGGTCTAACTAGCGTCTTATATAAATTCAGCATAACCTCCCTGCTCTTGTACTCTATGCCCCTATTAGTAAAGTCCAGGATATGATATGCTTTTTGAACCACTCGCTCAACCTGTCCTGCCACCTTCAATGATCTATGAACATCTTCACCCAGGTCTTTCTGCTCCTGCACCCCATTCATAATTTCACCCCTAATTTTATTTTTCCTGTCCATGTTCCTCCTACCAAAATGCATCACATCAAACGTCTCCACATTGAACATCATTGGCCACCTTTCTGCCCACTCTCCCAACTTGTAAATGTCCTTTTGATGCTCTACACTGTCCCCCTCTCTGTTTATCATTCTCCCAAGTTTTGTGCCATCCACAAACTCTCAAATGGTCCCCTGCACACCAATATCTCAATCATTTATATACAGCAGGGAAATCCAGGGTTCCAATACTGACCCCAGTGAAACTCTACTACAATCCTACATCCAGCAGGAAAAATATCCGTGAACTCTCTGTTTCCTATCCATCAGCCAATTCTGTATCCACATTTCGCTGGTCTGAATCATCTGCCTTTTCACGGGAGCCTGAAAAAAATTTCTATTCTGCTTTATATCCAATTTTGGCACAAAAGAAGTGGGAGAGGGAGAGAGGGAGAGAGAGAGAGGGCGAGATAGATGGGATGAAAGAGGTACAGAGGTAGAAAGAGAGACAAGGCGAGAGGGAGAGAGATGGGGGCAACAGAGAGAGGAGCAGAGCAACGGAGGAAAGGAGTGAGAGAGAGGGAGAGATAGCCGGAATGAGAGATAGAGAGACAGAGCGGCGGAGAGACAGGGTGAGAGAGAAAGAGAGCTGGGGCGAGTGAGTGAGATAGAGAGAAGAGATAAAATGAAAGGAAAAGGGATGAGGTGAGAGAGAGAGAGGTGAAGAGAGGGGAGCGAGTTTAGGGTAAAGTGATGGGGTGAGAGAGAGAAACAGAGAAATGCGGTAGAGTGGCAGAGAGATGGGGTGGGAGAGGGAGAGAATGAAAATGAAGGTGAGAGAAAGAGAAAGTGTAGGGGGAAACTGAAAATGTTCAGAAATTAGTTAACTTTATTGAGTATAAAGAACAATATCCTGTGACATATCCCTTCTCCATCTTTAAGTTGGAGGGAGATCCTTTCTCCATCTTTAAAATGGGGGGAGACCCCTTCCTCAACTTGTGATGTGGAAGTGCTGGAATCGAATCGAGGGGTTTGCGGGGTTTATATATAGAATAATAGATACCCGGGAGTGAGGTACAGACTGGAATCTAATCGAGGGGTTTGTGGGGTTTTTATATAGAATAATAGATACCCGGGAGTGAGGTACAGACTGGAATCTAATCGAGGGGTTCAGAGGGTTTATATATAGAATCATAGATACGCGGGAGTGAGTTACAGACTGGAATCTAATCAAGGGGATTGTGGGGTTTATATATAGAATAATAGATACCCAGGAGTGAGTTACAGACTGGAATCTAATCGAAGTGATCAGGGGGTTTATATATATAATAATAATTACCCAGGTGTGAGTTACAGACTGGAATCTAATCGAGGTGTTCAGGGGGTTTATATAAAGAATAATAGAGACCCGGGAGTGAGTAACGGACTGGAATCTAATCGAGGGGTTCAGGGGGTTTATATATAGAATAATAGATACCCGGGATTGAGTTACAGACTGGAATCACAAACTGTTGAAAACATATTTTTTCTTGTGATGTGCTGAAGTGCAGGTTACAGAGGCTGATTCATGGAATGTGTAGTGTGAGTTTTTAACCAGCTTTATCCCAAATATCAAATTTAATTTCTCATTGGAACTGTTTGATGTTTTCTTAGTCTTGACACAAATGCATAGGGACTCTCTGGACCCTCACTGTTTGCAGCTTTTCACCATTTATAATGTAACCTGTTCCATCCTTTTTAAAGTGAGGAGCCACACATTTGCCTACAATGAATCCCATCTTGCACTATTTCACCCATTCACTTAAGGTGTACATATCTCTTTGGAATTTGAAGTGCAGGTTACAGATTGGATTGGAACTTTCTGCTTTCTGAATCATTAGCCAAGTTTCACAGAGTTAAACATCAAAACTGACATTCTGAAACAGGAGAGGGCCCCACAACTTCAATTCTGTGATTCACTGGTATCTCATGATCTGTAACTTACAATATCTCTGCCCCCTTCATGTCTCTGAGGACTTGGAAAGTTATTCAGACATTGGGGAACCATTTCATTGTCTCGGGACATTTACAGTAAACGGCTCCTTCAAAGGACATCATTAAAATTTACTCTTTAATCATCCAAATCCTGTTGCCCATTCAGACTCCCTGGCCCCACATCCTATTGGTTCAAAGGTAACTTACATTTCACAATGTAGGAATGTGTGAATGCAAACACTTTCTTCACACGTTTCCACAATACTAAGGCTCACACTATTCAGGGTGAAATTTTCAAGACAACATTCATCAACTGACAGATTTCCAGCTCCAAATGGAAGCTTCAAGGTACAGAAAGTGACACAGAAATGAAACATCCGATTTATCTGAATCTGCATCCGTTATTGGACAGTGCGGGGTAAGATAGGAATTAAAGTTGTTGTTAAATTGTCCCCATCAAACGCTCCCAGAACAGGTACAGCATGGGGTTCCATACAGAGTAAAGCTCCCACAACAATTGAGTTATGAGATTAAAAAGCGTCATTCACCTTTGAATTTGAGTTCAATTTAAAAAGTGTTCAAATTAAAAGTTCATCAGCTGGAGAAAAGGGTAAAGCTCCAAATATTTTTCAACATGCCTGGCTATAAAAAACATGATTCATTTACATTAGTATCTTGAAGCATTTGATCAAATCACCCCTTAACCTCAATTCCAGTGTTTCAGAGTGAAGCTTTGACTACACTGTTCATCAAACACTCCCAACCCAATTACAGTATGGGGTCCATACAGAGTCAAATTCAAAAAATTGGTTCGATGGTGACAGGGGGAGAGACAGGGTGAAGGTTTTGAGAAAGGGATGAAGGGGGGGGGGGATGTGGTGAAAATCTTTTTAAATCAGCGCGTGGTGATGACCTGGAACCCGTGCAAAATGCGGTGTCTGGGGGATGAGTGTCTGATCAGTGTCTCCATAGTTGTGTCTCTGTCACGTTGAAAGTACCAACGTCACATTCCTGAGGAGTCAACTCTGTCAGAAATGTCCCAGTGCTGTGGGCACATAATATGGCCTCTGTGAACAAACCTAAAAGGCTGACTGGTGTTTGTGTCATTTATATAGATTCTGAGAGAGAGGAAGAGAGAGAGAGAGACAGACCGAGCGAGTGAGAAGAAGACAGAGACACAGATGGAGAGGGAGACCGAGAGACAGAGATTGAAGGAAGGATATTTATCATAGTACATTGGAAGAGGAAGATTCCATTTCTCCCCACACACTGTTTCTGACATTCAATGAGATCCTGACTGATCTCTGATCTACCTCCATATCTCTTTACACCTTTGCCCAACAAAAATCTATCATCCTCAGATTGAAACATTAACAAGATACTTTGTGTCAATTGACGTTTGCAGAAAATTGTTTCAAACTAAAGCTTTAGCTACATTGTTCATCAAACACTCCCAACCCAAATATAGTATGGGGTTCGGTACAGAGTCAAATTACCTCTGCTCTTTCCAAGAAAGTTTTAATTGTAGGTTTTTATTTTTAATTTAAGGGTAAGAGTACTGAAATTGTACTGCATCCCAGTGTGAAATTTAAACCCCTATTTCAATCCTTAGCTCAGGAATTCACATTAAAACATGCAGAGAATTGAAACCTTCCTCATACAGTGGCCTGTTTGTTCCGGTGTTGGTATATTCCCTCTTTCTCTTGCGTTTTCACTTGTCTGAAGAAATTGAATTGTTGACATTGGATAATCATCCCTTTCCCATGAAAATGTAACCTCCTGGGAAACTGCAACAGACAAAATCTAATGCAGTGAACAAAATCCTGCACCTTTATTCATCAATCCCATTTCCTATCTCTGTAGAAACTCCCTTCCACTGACAGATTCTGAGATCCATACTCAATCTCAAAAACCACCACAGAAAAGTGACTGCTTATTTTAAACAGTGAATCTGAACTATTTGAAGTTCTGACTCAGACACAGAATCGCAGAAATTTTGACTCTGTGGGATGAAAATTATCAGAATAACTTTGCAACATACAGGTAACCTGTAGTGACAGGTGGATACTTGTCTGGTCAAAAGGGATTCGATAAGATGCCTCACACGGCTTGTTACTCAGGACAAGAGCTCATACATTCCCCTAATCTCCCCCCTCAGTTCCTCTCAGCATTTGACAATTTGATCAAGTCACCCCTGATGCTACTAAATTTCAGGGAATACAACCCGAGTTTGTGCAATCTCACTTTGCAATTTAACCCTTGGAATCCAGGTCTCATTCTGGCAAAGCTGCGATGCACTCGAACTGTCTAAACTGTCCCTGGAGTGTCGGATTAACCCGGGTCACTCACATACATCCAGGTCAGGTTCAAGACTCACCTGTCTCACTCAGTGAGACGCTCCTGTATCACTGGCCTTATTGTAGTCGGATGCCGCATTGGGAGCAGGACAGGTAGACGGGATTAGGATGACTGCTCATGTGGAGGGTAAACATGAGGAATCTATCAGAGAATCAGAACAGACCAGGGAGAATCAAACAAGGAAACTCATGTTCAATTTATTAGGCCTGATTTGTGGATTGTTTTTGTTTTGGGCGAGAATGTTGCCAACAAACACTCCCAGAAAGGATGCAGCAGGGGCTAGATACAGAGTAAAGCTCCCTCGATACTGTCCCCATCAAACACAGGGCAAACACTCCTAGGGCAGGTAAAGCACTGGGTTAGATAGATAGTAAAGCTCCCTCTACACTGTCTCCATCAAACACTCCCAGCACTGGTACAGCACAGGGTTAGATACAGAGTAAACCTCCCTCTATACTCTCCCCATCAAACACTCCCAGGACTGGTACAGCACGGGGTTAGATACAGAGTAAAGCTCCCCCTACACATTGGCCATCATACACTCGCAAGGCAGGTACAGCACGGGGTTAGATACAGAGTAAAGCTCCCTCTACACTGTTTCCATCAAACACTCCCAGGACAGGTACAGCTCAGGGTTAGATACAGAGGAAAGCTCCCTCGATACTGTCCCCATCAAACACACCCAGGACATGTACAGCACGGGGTTAGATACAGAGTAAAGCTCCCCGTACACTGTGCCCATCATACACTACAAGGGCAGGTACAGCACGGGGTTAGATACAGAGTAAATCTCCCTCTAACCTCTCCCCATCAAAGACTCCCAGGACTGGTACAGCATGGGGTTAGATACAGAGTAAAGCTCCCTCCACACTGTCCCCATCAAGCACTCACAGGACAGGTACAGAACAGGGTTAGATACAGAGTAAATCTACCTCTACACCGTCCCCATCAAAAACTCGCAGGGCTGGTACAGCACGGAGATAGATACAGAGTTAAGCTTCTGCTATACTCTCCACATCAAACACTCCCTGGACAGGAACATCGCGGGGCAATATACAGAGTATAGCTCCCTCTATACTGTCCGCATCAAACACTCCCAGGACAGTTACAGCACGGGGTAAGATACAGAGTAAAGCTCCCTCCACACCGTCCCCATCAAACACTCCCAGGGCAGGTGCAGTACAGGGTTAGATACAGAGTAAAGCTCCCCCTACACTGTCCACATCAAACACTCCCAGTACAGGAAAAGCACGGGGTTAGATACAGAGTAAAGCTCCCTCTGTACTGTCCCAATCAAACACTCCCTGGACAGGAACAGGACAGGGTTAGATACAGAGTAAAGCTCCCTCTATACTGTCCCCATCAACAACTCCCAGGACAGGAACAGGACAGGGTTAGATACAGAGTAAAGCTCATTCTACACTGTCTCCATCAAACACTCCGAGTACAGGTACAGCACGGGGTTCGATACAGAGTAAAGCTCCCTCTACACTGTCCCCATCAAACACTCCCAGGACGGGAACAGGACAGGGTGTGATACAGAGTAAAGCTCCCTCGATACTGTACCCATCAAACACTCCCAGGACAGGTACAGCACGGGGTTAGATACAGAGTTACGCTCCATCGATACTGACCCCATCAAACATTCCCAGGACAGGTGCAGCACGGAGTTATATACAGAGTAAAGCCCCCTCTACACTGTCCCCATCAAACACTCCCAGGGCAGGTACCGCACGGGGCTAGATACAGAGTAAAGCGACCACTAACCTGTCCCCATCAAACACTCCCAGGACTGGTACAGACCGGTGTTAGATACAGAATAAAGCTCCCTCTTCACTGTCCCCATCAAGCACTCCCAGGGCAGGTACAGGACACTGTTATAAAAAGAGTAAAGCTCCCTCTAAAATGTCCCCATCAAACACTCCCAGGACAGGTACAGCACGGGTTTAGATACAGAGTAAAGCTCCCTCTGCACTGTCCAAATCAAACACTACCAGGGCAAGTACAGCACGGGGTTAGATAAAGAGTAAAGCTCCCTCTATTCTATCCCAATCAATCACTCCCAGGACAGATACAGCACAGGGGTAGATACAGAGTAAAGCTTCCTCTACACTGGACCAATCAAACACTCCCAGGACAGGTAAAGCACTGGGTTAGATACAGAGTAAAGCTCCCTCGACACTGTCCCCATCAAACACTCCCAGGACAGGTACAGCACGGGGTGAGATACAGAGTAAAGCTACCTCTACACTGTCCCCATCAAACACTCCCAGGACAGGTACAGCACGGTGTTCGATACAGAGTAAAGCACCCTCTACACTGTCCCCATCAAACACTCCCAGGACAGGTACAGCACGGTGTTCGATACAGAGTAAAGCACCCTCTGCACTGTCCCCATCAAACACTCCCAGAGCACATACAGCACGGGGTTAGATACAGGGTAAATTTCCATCTATACTGTCCCCATCAAACACTCCCAGGACAGGTACAGCACAGAGTTAGATACAGAGTAAAGCTTCTTCTACACTGTCCCCTTCAAACATTCCCAGGACAGGTACAGCACGGTGTTAGATAGAGAGTATAGCTCCCACTACACTGTCCCCATCAAACACTCCCAGGACAGGGTTAGATACAGAGTAAAGCTACATCTACACTTTGACGATCAAACAGTCCCAGGGCAGGTAAAGCACTGGGTTCGATACAGAGTAAAGGTCCCTCTACACTGTATCCATCAAAGACTCCCAGGAGTGGTACAGCCCGGGGTTAGATACTTAGTAAAGCTCCTTTAACCTGTCCCCATCAAACACTCCCAGGACAGATACAGCACAGATTTAGATAAGGAATAAAGCTTCCTCTGCACTGTCCCTATCAAACACTCCCAGGACAGGTACAGCACGGGGTTAGATACAGACTAAAGCTCCCTCTACACAGTCCCCATCAAACACTCCCAGGGCAGGTACACTACGGGTTTAGATACAGAGTAAAACTTCCTCTACACTGTCCCCATCAAACACTCCCAGAACAGGTACAGCTCGGGGTTAGACACAGAGTAAAACTCCCTCTACATCGTCCCCATCCAACACACCCAGGGCAGGTACAGCACGGGGTTAGACACAGAATAAAGCTCCCTCTATACTGTGCCCATCAAACACTCCCAGGGCAGGTACAGCACGCGGTTAGATACAGAAAAAGCTCCCTCTGCACTGTCCCCATCAAACACTCCCAGGGCAGGTACCGCACGGGGCTAGATACAGAGTAAAGCTACCACTAACCTGTCCCCATCAAACACTCCCAGGACTGGTACAGACTGGGGTTAGATACAGAATAAAGCTCCCTCTTCACTGTCCCCATCAAGCACTCACCGGGCAGGTACAGGACACTGTTATATACAGAGTAAAGCTCCCGCTAAAATGTCCCCATCAAACACTACCAGGACAGGTAAAGCACGGTGTTAGATATAGAGTAAAGCACCCTCTGCACTGTCCCCATTAAACACTCCCAGAGCACATACAGCACAGAGTTAGATACAGAGTAAAGCTTCTTCTACACTGTCCCCTTCAAACATTCCCAGGACAGGTAAAGCACTGGGTTAAATACACAGTAAAGCTCCATCTGCACTGTCCCCATCAAACACTCCCAGTACAGGTACAGCACGGGGTTAGATAGAGAGTATAGCTCCCACTACACTGTCCCCATCTAACACTCCCAACACAGGAACAGGACAGGCTTAGTTACAGAGTAAATCTTCCTGTACACAGTCCCCATCAAACCCCACCAGGACAGGTACAGCACGGGGTTAGATACAGAGTAAAGCTCCCTCGATACTGTCCCAATCAAAAACTCCCAGGACAGGTACAGCACGGGGTTAGATACAGAGTAAAGCTCCATCTACACTGTCCCCATCAAACACTCCCAGGACAGGTACAGCACAGGGTTAGATACAGAGTAAAGCTCCCTCTATACTGTCCCCTGCAAACACTCCCAGGACAGGGTTAGATACAGAGTAAAGCTACATCTACACTTTCCCCATCAAACACTCCCATGGCAGGTAAAGCACTGGGTTCGATAAAGAGTAAAGGTCCCTCTACACTGTATCCATCAAAGACTCCCAGGAATGGTACAGCTCGGGGTTAGAAACATAGTAAAGCTCCTTTAACCTGTCCCCATCAAACACTGCCAGGACAGATACAGCACAGATTTAGAAAAGGAATAAAGCTTCGTCTACACTGTCCCCATCAAACACTCCCAGGACAGGTACAGCACGGGGTTAGATACAGAGTAAAGCTCCCTCTGCACTGTCCCCATCAAACACTCCCAGAACAGGTACAGCACGGGGTTAGATACAGAGTAAAGCTCCCTCTTCACTGTCCCCATCAAGCACTCCCAGGACAGGTACAGCACGGGGTTAGATACAGAATAAAGCTCCCTCTATACTGTGCCCATCAAACACTCCCAGGGCAGGTACAGCACGGGGTTAGATACAGAAAAAGTTCCCTCTGCACTGTCCCCATCAAACACTCCCAGGGCAGGTACCGCACGGGGCTAGATACAGAGTAAAGCTACCACTAACCTCTCCCCATCAAATACTCCCAGGACTGGTGCAGCACGGGGTTAGATACAGAGTAAAGCTCCCTCTTCACTGTCCCCATCAAGCACTCACAGGGCAGGTACAGGACACTGTTATATACAGAGTAAAGCTCCCTCTAAAATGTCCCCATCAAACACTCCCAGGATAGGTACAGCACGGGGTTTGATACAGAGTAAAGCTCCCTCGATACTGTCCCCATCAAACACTTTGAGGACAGGTGCAGCTCGGGGTTAGATAAAGAATAAAGCTTCCACTGCACTGTCCCCATCAAGCACTCCCAGGGCACGTACAGCACGGTGTTAGATAGAGAGTAAAGCTCCCTCTATACTATCCTCATCAAGCACTCCCACGACAGGTACTGCACACAGTTAGATACAGAGTAAAGCTACCTCTGCACTTTCCCCATCAAACACTCCCAGGACAGGTAAAGCATTGGGTTAGATACAGAGTAAAGCTCGCTCGATACTGTCCACATAAAACATCCCAGGACAGGTACAGCACGGGTTTAGATACATTGTAAAGCTCCCTCGATACTGTCCCCATCAAACCCCATCAAACAATCCCAAAGCAGGTACTGCACGGGATTAGATACAGAGTAAAGCTCCCTCTACAATGTCCCCATCATAAACTCCCAGGACTGGTACAGCACGGGGTTAGATACAGAGTAAAGCTCTCTCTAAACTGTCCCCATCAAGCACTCACAGGGCAGTGACAGGACAGGATTAGATACAGAGTAAATCTCCATCTACACGGTCCCCATCAAACATTCCCAGGGCAGGTAGAGCACGGGTTTAGATACAGAATAAAGGTCCCACTGCACTGTCTCAATCAAACACTCCCGGTGCAATGCACCATGGGGTTAGATACAGAGTAAAGCTCCCTCTATACTGTCCCCATCAAACACTCCCAGGACTGGTACAGCATGGGGTTAGATACAGAGTAAATCTCCCTCTACACTGTGCCCATTAGACACTCCCAGGACAGGACCAGGACAGTCTTAGATACAATGTAAAGCTCCCTCTATACTGACCCCATCAAAAACTCCCAGGACAGGAACAGGACAGGGTTAGATACAGAATAAAGCTACCTCTTCACTTTCCCAATCAAACACTCCCAGGGCAGGTATAGCACTGGGTTAGATACAGAGTAAAGCTCCCTCGATACTGACCCATCAAACACTCCCAGGATAGTTACAGCACGGGGTTAGATACAGAGTAAAGCTCCCTCGATACTGTACCCATCAAACCCCATCAAACACTCCAAGGACAGGTACAGCACGGTGTTAGATACAGAGTAAAGCTTCCTCTACACTGTCCCCATTAAACACTCCCAGGACAGGTACAGCTCAGGGTTAGATACAGAGTAAATCTCCCTCTATACTGTCCCCATGAAACAATCCCAGGACTGGTACAGCACGGGGTTAGATACAGAGTAAAGCTCCTCCTACACTGTGCCATTCATACATTCCCAGGGTAGGTACAGAACGGTTTTAAATGCGGAGTAAATTTCCCTCTAACCTGTCCCCATCATACACTCCCAGGACTGGTACAGCACAGGGTTAGATACAGAGTAAAGCTCCCTTTACACTGTCCCCATCAAGCACTCACAGGGCAGATAAAGGACAGGGTTAGATACAGAGTACATCTCCCTCTACACCGTCCCCATCAAACACTCCCAGGGCAGGTACAGCACGGGGATGGATACAGAGTAAAGCTCCCTCTACACTGTCTCCATCAAACACACCCAGGACTGGTACAGCTCAGGGTGAGATACAGAGTAAATCTCCCGCTATACTGTCCCCATCAAACACTCCCAGGACTGGTACAGCACGGGGTTAGATACAGAGTAAAGCTCCCCCTACACTGTGCCAATCATACACTCCCACGGCAGGTACAGCACGGTGTTAGATACAGAGTAAATCTCCCTCTAACCTGCCCCATCAAACAATCCCAGGACTGGTCCAGCACGGGGTTAGATACAGAGTAAATCTCCCTCTATACTGTCCCCATCAAACACTCCCAGGACTGGCAGAGCATGGGGTTAGAAACAGAGTAAATCTCCCTCTATACTGTCCCCATCTAACACTCCCAGGACTGGCAGAGCATGGGGTTAGATACAGAGAAAAGCTCCCCCTACGCTGTGCCCATCAAACACTCCCAGGGCAGGTACAGCACGGTGTTAGGTGCAGAGTAAATCTCCATCTAACCTGTCCCCATCAAACACTCCCAGGACTGCTACAGCACAGGGTTAGATACAGAGTAAAGCTCCCTCTACACTGTCCCCATCAAACACTCCCAGGACAGGGAGTGGTGATAGGGAGAGTGGGTTGGTGTGAGAGGGTTGGGCTGAGAGGGAGAGTGGGTTGGGGTGAGAGGGAGAGTGGGTTGGGGTGAGAGGGAGAGTGGGTTGGGGTGAGAGGGAGAGTGGGTTGGTGTGAGAGGGAGAGTGGGTTGGGGTGAGAGGGAGAGTGGGTTGGGGTGAGAGGGAGAGTGGGTTGGGGTGAGAGGGAGAGTGGGTTGGGGTGAGAGGGAGAGTGGGTTGGGGTGAGAGGGAGAGTGGGTTGGGGTGAGAGGGAGAGTGGGATGGGATGAGAGGGAGAGTGGGTTGGGGTGAGAGGGAGAGTTGGTTGGGGACTGTGATTACTGCCAGTGTTTTGGGGGTTTGTGTGAGATCAGGGTTTGGAACTGGAGTAACACAACCAACAGGGGAAAGAAATATAGATTTATTATTAAACCAAAAGTAAAGACAGGCCCTTGTTGAAACCATGTCTGTCCTGGGGTTAACCCTCAGTGGAGAGGAGCAGCAAGGGGTCCTGTCCTGTTATTAACCCTCAGTGGACATGATCAGCAAGGGGTCCTGTCTGTAAAGAGAGAGGGAGAGAGAAAGCTGGAGTGACAGAGACAGGGAAATTCCACCCCCTCCCCCAGAAACGTTGTGTGTTCCCTGTTGCAGTTCAGGAAAAGATGCTGGCCGTTTCTGCACAGGGGGATCCCACAGGCAGCAATGTAATGCTATCCGGATGGGAACAGGGAGACACATTTCCTTCCCCAGCCTCATGCCTGCTGTAACCCTCCCTCTTCCCCCTCTCCCCTGCCCACGGGCACCATGTGTGATCTGAGTCCGGACACATCCCCAGAAAGGCCGAAACTCCTTCTCTTCAAACCGGGAACAAGCTGCTGCTTCCTGGGGGAGACTTTTTGAAATCTCCGTCCCAGCATCGATTTTTACAAACCAGGCGTCCCCGGGAGGGTGTGACTGAGGCTTTTCTGCAGAGACTGGGAGCTGGGCACTGACTCCACACTGGAGACCCTCCCCTAACCCCACCCGGACCCTGTGTCTCTTCCTCACCCCCAACCCCTGCCTCTGTTTCACTGTCTTTTCCTGTTTCCCTCAATCTCCCCCCTCTCTCTCTGTTGTAACATAGGGACACATCCTAGAGAGACTGAATTCAAATGACTGTTCCACCTCCCAATTCATCGCCCTGACTAAAACACCAGCATTATTCAGGAATTAGCACAAACTTTTACATACTCTCACAGTTAGAACTTGGTAAAGGGCTCCTGAGGGTCAGAAAATGATTCCATTCAGCACATTTTTAATAAATTAACTGGTTGTGGCACAGTATAAAACACTGCAGGCAATTTGTGCACAGCAAGATCCCACAATATGCAGCCAGCTCTGCTCTGCACTTTATAAATGAGGCAATACTGACACAGAGAGAGAGGGGCAGCAAGTGGGAGAGGGAATAAGACAGTGAAGACCCCCGACCCCTTCAGAACCTCAGAAAGACTGAGCGCTTTGCAGTGAAAGAATGAATGTTTAAAATGCTCTCATTGTTAGTGAGTCACTTGCTTCACTGTCCCTGGATTCATTTTCGCAATTCAGCCTTTTCTAAAAGATGTGACTGGGAGCTGGGCAGTGTCTACACATTGGAGACCCCCAGATCCTGTGTCTATTCACACCCCCTCCTCTTGTTTTGCTACCTCAGCCCCTCTGTTTCAACCCTCTTTCCAGACATTATGGCAAACTTGTGGCATTCTAAACTATTATGTTAAATAGTTAATAAACACTGAGAAACAGACACAGACACGGGCTTTGCAGCAGCAGAAAGAATGTGAATCATTCTATCCCGGGGGTTTTTACTTCCAGATTCAGTTTTAGAAAATTCAGAATTCAAATTCACAACAGCAAAGTGTGGGAGTGAACGCCCGAATCCTTCAATATTCCAGGGAATACACGTGGAATTTATGTCTCCATACCTGTGTCTCTGTCACGTTTAAAATACTAATGTTACATGAGTCAACTCTGTCCTAAATGTCCCATTGCTGTGGGGACATCAAATGGCCACTGTGAACAAACCTAAAATGGCTGCCTGGTGTTTGTAGACTAGATTCTCAGAGGAAGAGAGATTGGGTGAGAGGGAAAGAGAGCTGGGTAAGCGAGTGAGATAGAGAGAGGAGATCAAGCGATAAAAAAGGGATGAGTTGAGAGAGGGAGAGATGAAGAGAGGGGAGCGAGTGTAGGGTAAAGATATGGGGTGAGAGAGAGAAACAGAGAAATGTATAGAGTGGCAGAGAGATGGGGTGGGAGAGGGAGAGAAGAAACGAGACAGGATGAGAGAAAGAGAAAGTGTAGGGGGAAACTGAAAATATTCAAAAATGTGTTAACATTATTGAGTGTAAAGAACAATATCCTGTGAGACATCCCTTCTCCATCTTAAAATTAGAGGGAGAGACTTTAACCAACTTGAAAATGGGGGGAGACCCCTTCCTCAATTTGTGATGTGGAAGTGCTAGAATCTAATCGAGGGGTTCGGGGTGGTTTATATATAGAATATCATACCCGGGAGTGAGTTACAGACTGGAATCTAATCGAGGGGTTCGGGGTGGTTTATATATTGAATAACAGATACCCGGGAGTGAGTTACAGACTGGAATCTAATCGAGGGGTTCGGGGTGGTTTATATATAGAATATCATACCCGAGAGTGAGTTACAGTCTGGAATCTAATCGAGGGGTTCGGGGTGGGTTTATATATAGAATAACAGATACCCAGGAGTGAGTCACAGGCTGGAATCTAATCGAGGGGTTCGGGGTGGTTGATATACAGAATAACACATACCCGGGAGTGAGTTACATACTGGAATCTAATCGAGGAGTTCGGGGTGGATTATATATAGAATAACAGATACCCGGGAGTGAGTTACAGACTGGAATCTAATCGAGGGGCTCAGGGGGTTTATATATAGAATAACAGATACCCGGGAGTGAGTTACAGACTGGAATCTAATCGAGGGGTTCAGGGGGTTTATATATAGAATAACAGATATCCGGGACTGAGTTACAGACTGGAATCTAATCGAGGAGGCCATTCAGCCCATCAAACTACTTTCGACACTCTGCAAGAAAGGTTTCACTGGTCTCACTCGTCCGCCCTTTCACCGAAACCCTGAAAATATTTTCCCTTCAGCTTCACACCCAAAATTTGCTGAAAAGAGAAATTCGGGATGGTGGGGAGAGGGGAAGGCTGATGGAGTGAGAGTGAGAGTAAATGAGAGAGAGAGGCAGAGAGATGGTGAGAGAGACAGATTGAGATAGAGAAAGAGAGACAAAACTCACCGAGAGAGAGAGAGGGACAGGACGAGATAGAGAGAGGGGCAGGGTGTTGTAGTGAGAGAGAGACAGTGAATGGCGAGGCAAGAAAGAGAGCGATGGAGAAAGAGACAGGCTTATCTTAAACAGTTAATAAATACTGAGAAACAGACACAGACATGGGCTTTGTAGAAGCAGAATGAATGTGAATCATTCCATCCCGGGGGTTTTTACTTCCAGATTCAGTAATAGAAAATTCAGAATTCAAATTCACAACAGCAAAGTGTGGGACTGAACGCCCGGATCCTTCAATATTCCTGGGAATACACAGGGAATTCATGTCTCCATACCTGTGTCTCTGTCACGTTTAAAATACTAATGTTACATGAGTGAGGAGTCAACTCTGTCCTAAGTGTCCCATTGCTGTGGGGACATAAAATGGCCACTGTGAACAAACCTAAAATGGCTGCCTGGTGTTTGTAGACTAGATTCTCAGAGGAAGAGAGGTAGGGAGAGAGGGAAAGAGAGCTGGGTAAGCGAGTGAGATAGAGAGAGGAGATCAAGCGATAAATAAGGGATGAGTTGAGAGAGAGAGATGAAGAGAGGGGAGCGAGTGTAGGGTAAAGATATGGGGTGAGAGAGAGAAACAGAGAAATATATAGGGTGGCAGAGAGATGGGGTGGGAGAGGGAGAGAAGGAACGAGACAGGATGAGAGAAAGTGTAGGGGGAAACTGAAAATGTTCAAAAATTTGTGAACATTATTGAGTGTAAAGGACAATATCCTGTGAGACATCCCTTCTCCATCTTAAAATTGGCGGGAAAGCCTTTAACCAACTTCAAAATGGGGGAGACCCCTTCCTCTACTTGTGGTGTGGAAGTGCTGGAATCTAATCGAGGGGTTGGGGGTGGTTTCTATATAGAATAACATACCCGGGAGTGAGTTACAGACTGGATCTAATCGAGGGATTCGGGATGGTTTATATATAGAATAACATACCCGGGAGTGAGTTACAGGCTGGAATCTAATCGAGGGGTTCGGGGTGGTTCATATACAGAATAACAAATAACAGGAGTGAGTTACAGACTGGAATCTAATCGAGGGGTTCCGGGTGGATTATATATAGAATAACAGATAACCGGGAGTGACTTACAGACTGGAATCTAATCGAGGGGTTCGGGGTGGTTTATATGTAGAATAACAGATACCCAGGAGTGAGTTACAGGCTGGAATCTTATTGAGGGGTTCGGGGTGGATAATATATAGAATAACAGATACCTCCGATTGAGTAACAGACTGGAATCTAATCGAGGAGGCCATTCAGCCCATCAAACTACTTTCGACACTCTGCAAGGAAAGTTTCCCTGGTCTCTCTCGTCCGCCCTTTCCCCGAAACCCTGAAAATATTTTCCCTTCAGCTTCACACCCAAAATTTGCTGAAAAGGGAAATTGGGGATGGTGGGGAGAGGGGGAGGCTGATGGAGTGAGAGAGAGAGTATGTGAGAGAGAGAGGCAGAGAGATGGTGAGAGAAAGGCAGATTGAGATAGAGAAAGAGAGACAAAAATCGCCAAGAGGGAGAGAGAGAGACAGGGCGAGAGAGAGAGAGGGGCAGGGTGTTGTAGTGAGAGAGAGACAGTGAAAGGCGAGGCGAGAAAGAGAGCGATGGAGAAAGAGACAGGCGTGGGAGAGAACGAATGTCAAAGAGAGTCAGTGGCAGAGCGAGGGAGAGAGAGCGACAGAGAGAGGTGGTGATAGGGATAGAGACGGGGCGATAGAGAGAGGGTCAGAGAATGACAGAGATAGAATGAGAGACAGAGAGAGAGGGTGAAGGGCAGAGAGATGGGGTGAGAGAGAGAGGGAAATAGTTACAGTGAGATGGGATGAGAAAGAAAGAGAGAGAGCGCGAGAGAGAGAGAGAGATGGAATTAGTGAGAGTGAGATGGGGTGAGAGAGAGAGGGTGAAGGGCAGAGAGATGGGGTGAGAGAGAGAGGGAAATAGTTACAGTGAGATGGGGTGAGAAAGAAAGAGAGAGAGCGCGAGAGAGAGAGAGAGAGGGAAATAGTGAGAGTGAGATGGGGTGAGAAAGAAAGAGAGATAGGATGAGAGAGAGAGAGTGAGGGAAATAGTGAGTGAGATGGGGTGAGAAAGAAAGAGAGAGAGCGCGAGAGAGAGAGAGAGCGGGAAATAGTGAGAGTGAGATGGGGTGAGAAAGAAAGAGAGAGAGGGCGAGAGAGAGAGGGTCAGAGAATGACAGAGAGATAAAATGAAAGACAGAGAGGGTGAAGGGGAGAGAGATGGGGCGAGAGAGAGGGAGATAGCGACAATGAGATGGGCTGAGGGAGAAAGAGAGAGAGGGCAAGAGAGAGAGATAGAGAGAGGCGATTGAATGAAAGAAAAATGGGTGGGGTGAGGGAGAGGCAGGGAGAGGGAAGTGAGTGTCCGAAATAGCGATGGGATGAGAGAGAGTATCAGAGAGACGAGTCGAGGGAAGGAAAAAGCGGTAGGGAGAGAGAGACCTGACGAAATGGGGCGAGAACCATTCTCAATATTTAAAATGGAGGCAGATAACTTCTCCACCGTTAAAACGGAGGGAGTTCCCTTTTCAATCTTTAAAATGGACGGAGATATCTGTGTCTCTGTCACGTTGAAAGTACTAATTTTCCATTCGTGAGGAGTCAAATCTGTCCTAAATGTCCCATTCCTGTGGGGACATAAAATGGCCACTGGGAACAAACCTGAAATGGCTGCCTGGTGTTTGGAGACTAGATTCTCAGAGGAAGAGAGACAGGGAGAGAAGACACAGATCGAGTGAATGAGAAATAGAGACTCTCAGACCAAGTGGGTGACTGAGAGCCAGACAGTGAATAAAGGATATTGGTCATAGCACATGGAAAGAGCAAGAGGCCATTTAACCCTCCAACCCTGTTCTGACATTCAATGAGATCCTGGCTGATCTGTGATTGAAGCCCTTGGTCTCATATCTCTGCAGCGTGTTAGCTAACAGAAATCTATCAGCCTCAGTTTTAAACATGGACTAGTGGCTCAGCATCAATTTCTGTTCATGTGAGAGAGATCCAAACTAATACCACACTTGGTGTTTTAAAATGTTTCTTAGTTTCCCTCCTGAAATTCTAAAATTCTAAACATAGTTGAAAAACCATGACCCCAAGGCCCAGACTCCCCAAACCGGCGGGAATAGTTAGTCTTTTTCCAACCTCTACTTGCATTATTATCCTGAAATATTTCATCAAATCACCCCCTCACCTAAATTCCAGTGTAAAGCTTCATCCACACTGTTCAACAAACACACCCAAACCAAATACAGTATGGGGTTCGAGAGAGAGTAACATTCCCTCTGCTCTGTCCCATCCAACAGGCCCAGGGAAGGGGCAGCACAGGGTTAGATACCAAGTAAAGACAGGGCCTATTGAGTGATAAACAGAGTTTCTCCATCTTTAAAATGGAGGGAGATATCTGTGTCTCTGTCACATTGAAAGGACTAATTTACCATTCGTGAGGAGTCAACTCTGTCATAAATGTCCCAGTGCTGTGGGCACATAAAATGGCCACTGTGAACAAACCTAAAATGGCTGCCTGGTGTTTGGGGATTTTTCTTACAGAATCTGACAGGGGGAGAGAGAGAGAGAGAGAGATAGAGCAGACGCGGAATGAGGGAATGTTAAAGAGAGAGACACAGAGTGAGAGGGGATGAACAGGCAGACGATGAAAGAATGATATCGGTCATAACATTGGGACATTTCTGACTGAGTTGAATTATGGCAAACTAGTGGCATTCTATCCTATTATCTTAAATTGTTAATAAATACTGAGAAACAGACACAGACACGGGCTTTGCAGCAGCAGAAAGAATGTGAATCATTCCATCCCGGGGGTTTTTACTTCCAGATTCGGTTTTAGAAAATTCAGAATTCAAATTCACAACAACAAAGTGTGGGACTGAACGCCCGGATCCTTCAATATTCCAGGGAATACACGTGGAATTTATGTCTCCATACCTGTGTCACTGTCACGTTTAAAATACTAATGTTAGTATCCCTCTGGAGAGGGATAGAGAGCTGGGTAAGCGAGTGCGATAGAGAGAGGAGATCACGCGATAAAAAAGGGATGAGTTGAGTGAGAGAGATGAAGAGAGGGGAGCGAGTGTAGGGTAAAGATATGGGGTGAGAGAGAGAAACAGAGAAATATATAGGGTGGCAGAGAGATGGGCTGGGAGAGGGAGAGAAGGAACGAGAAAGGGTGAGAGAAAGAGAAAGTGTAGGGGGAAACTGAAAATGTTCAAAAATTTGTTAACATTATTGAGTGTAAAGAACAATATCTTGTGAGACATCCCTTCTCCTTCTTTAAAATAGAGGGAGAGCCTTTAACCAACTTTAAAATGGGGGGAGACCCGTTCCTCAATTTGTGATGTGGAAGTGCTGGAATCTAATCGAGCGGTTTGGGGTGGTTATATATAGAATAACATACCGGGAGTGAGTTACAGACTGGAATCTAATCGAGGGGTTTGGGGTGTTTTATATACAGAATAACAGATACCCGGGAGTGAGTTACAGACTGGAATCTAATCGAGGGGTTTGGGGTGGTTTATATATAGAATAACAGATACCCGGGAGTGAGTTACAGTCTGCAATCTAATCGAGGGGTTCGGGGTGGTTTAAATACAGAATAAAAAATACCCGGGAGTGAGTTACAGACTGGAATCTAATAGAGGGGTTCGGGGTGGATTATATATAGAATAACAGATAACCGGGAGTGAGTTACAGACTGGAATCTAATCGAAGGGTTCGGGGTGGCTTATACATAGAATAACAGATGCCCGGGAGTGAGTTACAGGCTGCAATTTAATCGAGGGGATCGGGGTGGTTTATATATTAATCATGTAGATATAATATATATCGAATAAAAGATATCCGGGAGTGAGTTACATAACGGAATCTCAGCGAGCGGATTGAAGGGTTTATATATAAAATAATAGATACCCGGGATTGAGTTACAGACTGGAATCTAATCGAGGGGTTCAGGGGGTTTATATATAGAATCATAGATACCCGGGATTGAGTTACAGGCTGGAATCTGATCGAAGGGTTCAGGGGCTTTATATATAGAATAATAGACGCGCGGGATTGAGTTACAGACCGGAATCTAATCGAGGGGTTCAGGGGGTTTATATATAGAATAACAGATACCCGGGATTGAGTTACAGACTGGAATCTAATCGAGGGTTTTGGGGGATTTATATATAGAATAACAGATACCCGAGAGTGATTTACAGACTGGAATCAAATCGAGGGGTTCGGGGGGTTTATATATAAATGATATGAATATAATATATATAGAATAACAGAAGCCCGGGAATGAGTAACAGACTGAAATCTAGTCGAGGGGTTTGGGACATTTATATACAGAATAACAGTTAGACGGGAATGAGTTACAGACTGGAATCAAATCGAGGGGTTTGGGGTGGTCTATATATAGAATAACAGATACCGGGGAGTGAGTTACAGACTGGAATCTAATTGAGGGATTCAGGGGGTTTATATATAGAATAATCGATACCCGGGATTGAGTTACAGACTGGAATCTAATCAAGGGGTTCAGGGGGTTTATATATAGAATCATAGATACCCGGGAGTGAGTTACAGACTGGAATCTAATAGAGGGGATCAGGGGGTTTATATATAGAATAATAAATACACGGGTTTGAGTTACAGGCTGGAATCAAGAACAGTTTAAAATATCATTTTTCTTGTGATGTGCTGAAGTGCAGGTTACAGAGGCTGATTCATGGAATGGGTAGTGTGAGTTTTTAACCAGCTTTATCCCAAATATCAAATTTACTTTCTCATTGGAACTGTTTGATGTTTTCTTAGTCTTGACACAAATGGATAGGGACTCTTTGGACCCTCACTGTTTGCAGCTTTTCACCATTTATAATGTAACCTGTTCCATCCTTTTTAAAGTGGGCAGCCACACATTTGCCTGCAATGAAATCCATCTTTCACTATTTCACCCATTCACTTAAGGTGTACATATCTCTTTGGAATTTGAAGTGCAGGTTACAGATTGGATTGGAACTTTCTGCTTTCTGAATCATTAGCCAAGTTTCACAGAGTTAAACATCAAAACTGACATTCTCAAACAGGAGAGGGCCCCACAACTTCAATTCTGTGGTTCTCTGGTATCTCATGATCTGTATCATACAATATCTCTGCCCCCTTCATGTCTCTGCAGACTTGGGAAAGTGTTTCAGACATTGGGGAACCATTTCTGTCAACCAGGATATTTGCTTTGAAGCATTTCATTGTCTCGGGACATTTACAGTAAACGGCTTCTTCAAAGGACATCATTAACATTCACTCTTTAATCAACCAAATCCTGTTGTCCATTCAGACTACCTGGCCCTACATCCTATTGTTTCACAATTAACTTACATTTCACAATGTAGGAATGTGTGAATGCAAACACTTTCTTCACACGTTTCCACAATACTAAGGCTCACACTATTCAGGGTGAAATTTTCAAGACAACATTTATCAACTGACAGATTTCCAGCTCCAAATAGAAGCTTCAAGATACAGAAAGTGGCACAGAAACGAAACATCTGATTTATCTGAATCTGCATCCGTTATTGGACAGCGCGGCATTAGATTGGAATTAAAGTTGTTCTTAAATTGTCCCCATCAAGCACTCCCAGAACAGGTACAGCATGGGGTTTGATACAGAGTAAAGCTCCCTCAACAGTAGAGTTATGAGGTTAAGAAGCCTCATTCTCCTTTGAATTAGATTTCAAAATAAACACAGTGTTCAAATTAAAAGTTCATCAGCTGGAGAAAAGGGTAAAGCTCCAAATATTTTTCAACGTGCCTGGGTATAAACAACATTGTCCTGTCATATCGTTTATCCATGGAATCTAATCGAGGGATTTTGGGGATTTATATACAGAATAACAGACCCGGGAGTGAGTTACAGACTGGAATCTAATCGGGGGGTTCGGGGTAGTTTATATATAAAATAACAGACACCTGGGAGTGAGTTACAGACTGGAATCTAATCGAGGGGTTCGGGGTAGTTTATATATATAATAACAGACACCTGGGAGTGAGTTACAGACTGGAATCTAATAGAGGTGTTTGGTGGGTTTATATATAGTGCCAATGTCACATTCCTGTGGCGTCAACTCTGTCAGAAATGTCCCAGTGCTTTGGGGACATAAAATGGCCTCTGTGAACAAACCTAAAAGGCTGACTGCTGTTTGTGTCATTTATTTAGATTCTGAGAGAGAGGAAGAGAGAGAGAGAGAGAGACCGAGCGAGTGAGAAGAGAGAGACTCACATCGAGAGGGAGATCAAGAGACAGAGATTGAAGGAAGGATATTTATCATAGTACATTGGAAGAGGAAGATTCCATTTCTCCCCGCACACTGTTTCCGACATTCAATGAGATCCTGGCTGATCTCTGATCTTCCTCCATATCTCTTTACACCTTTGCCTAACAAAAATCTATCAGCCTCAAATTGAAACATGAACAAGAGACTTTGCGTCAATTACCGTTTGCAGAAAATTGTTTCAAACTAAAGCTTTGGCTATACTGTTCATCAAACACTCCCAACCCAAATACAGCATGGGGTTCGATACAGAGTCAAATTACCTCTGCTCTAACCCAAGAAATTTTTAGTTGTAGGTTTTTATTTTTAATTTTTGGCTAACAGGACTCAAATTGTCCAAGTGTGAGATTTAAACTCCTGTTTAGTTCAATCTTTAGCTCAGGAATTCACATTAAAACATGCAGAGAATTGAAACCTTCCTCATACAGTTGCCTGTTTGTTCCAGTGTTGGTATATTCCCTCTTTCTCTTGCGTTTTCACTTGTCTGAAGAAATTGAATTGTTGACATTGGATAATCATCCTTTTCGCATGAAAATGTAAACTCCTGGGAAACTGCAACAGACACAATCTGATGCAGTGAACAAAATCCTGCACCTTTATTCATCAATCCCATTTCCTATCTCTGTAGAAACTCCCTTCCACTGACAGATTCTGAGATCCATACTCAATCTCAAAAACCACCACAGAAAAGTGACTGCTTATTTTAAACAGTGAATCTGAACTATTTGAAGTTCTGACTCAGACACAGAATCGCAGAAATTTTGACTCTGTGGGATGAAAATTATCAGAATAACTTTGCAACATACAGATAACCTATAGTGACAGGTGGATACTTGTCTGTTCAAAAGGGATTCGATAAGATGCCTCACAAAGATTGTTACTCAGGACAAGAGCTCATACATTCCCCTAATCTCCCCCCTCCATTCCTCTCAGGATTTGACAATTTGATCAAGTCACCCCTGATGCTACTAAATTTCAGGGAATACAACCCGAGTTTGTGCAATCTCACTTTGCACTTTAACCCTTGGAATCCAGGTCTCATTCTGGCAAAGCTGTGATGCACTCGAACTGTCTAAACTGTCCCTGGAGTGTCGGATTAACCCGGGTCACTCACATATACCCAGGTCAGGTTCAAGACTCACCTGTCTCACTCGCTGAGAGGCTCCTGTGTCACTGGCCTTATTGTAGTCGGATGCCGCGTTGGGAGCAGGACAGGTAGACGGGATTAGGAAGACTGCTCATGTGGAGGGTAAAGACGAGGAATCTATCAGAGAATCAGAACAGACCAGGGAGAATCAAACAAGGAAACTGATGTTCAATTTATTAGGCCTGATTTGTGGATTGTTTTTGTTTTGGGCGAGAATGTTGCCAACAAACAGTCCCAGAAAGGAAGCAGCAGGGGCTAGATACAGAGTAAAGCTCCCTCGATACTGTCCCCATCAAACACTCCCAGGACAGGTACAGCACGGGGCTAGATACAGATTAAATCTCCCTCGATAATGTCACCATCAAACGCTCCCAGACAAGGTACAGCACGGGATTAGATAGAGAGTGATGCTCTCTCTACACTGTGCCCATCAAACACTCCCAGGGCTGGTACAGCACGGGTTAAGATACAGAATAAAGCTCCCTCTGCACAGTCCCCATCAAACACTCCCAGGACAGGTACAGCACAGAGTTAGAAACAGATTAAAGCTCCGTCTATACTGTCCCCATCATACATTCCCAGGACAGGAACAGGACAGGTTTAGATCGAGAGTAAAGCTAACTCTATACTTTCCCCATCAAACACTCCCAGGACTTGTACAGCACATGGTTAGATACAGAGTAAATCTTCCTCTACACTGACCCCATCAAACACTCACAGGACACGTACAGCACGGGGTTAGATACAGAATAAATCTCCCTCTACACTGTCCCCATCAAACACTCCCAGGGCAGGTAAAGCACTGGGTTAGATACAGAGTTAAGCTCCCTCGATACTGTCCCCATCAAACACTCCCAGGACATGTACAGCAAGGGGTTAGATACAGAGTAAAGCTCCCTCTATACTGTCCCCATCAAACACTCCCTGGACAGGTACAGCACGGGGTTAGATACGGATAAAGCTCCCTCGATACTGTCCCCATCAAGCACTCCCAGGAAAGGTACAGCACGGGGTTAGATACAGAGTAAAGCTCCCTCTATACTGTCCCCATCAGAAACTCCCAGGACAGTACAGCACGGGGTTAGATACGGATAAAGCTCCCTCGGTACTGTTCCCATCAAGCACTCCCAAGACAGGTTAGCACTGGGTTAGATACAGAGTAAAGCTCCCTCTATACTGTACCCATCAAACACTACTAGGACAGGAACAGCACGGGGTTAGATACAGAGTAAAGCTCCCTCGATACTGTACCCATGAAACACTCCCAGGACTGGTACAGCACGGGGTTAGATATAGAGTAAAGCTCCCTCTATACTGACCCATCAAACACTCCCATGAAAGGTACAGCACAGAGTTAGACACAGAGTAAAGCTCCCTCTGCACTGTTCCAATCAAACACTCCCTGGACAGGAACAGGACAGGGTTATATACAGAGTAAACCTCCCTCTATACTCTCCCCATCAAACACTCACAGGACTGGTACAGCACGGGGTTAAATACAGAGTAAAGCTCACTCTACACTTTCCCCATCAAACATTCCCATGTCCGGTACAGCACAGGGTTAGATACAGTGTAAACCTCCCTCTATACTCTCCCCATCAAACACTTCCAGGGCAGGTACAGCACGGGGTTAGATGCAGAGTAAACTCCCTCTACACCTGTCTCCATCAAACACTCCCATGAATGGTACAGCTCTCTCTTTTATCATAGATAAAATACTAATGTTACTAATGTACCATTCCTGTGGGGACATAAAATGGCCACTGTGAACAAACCTAAAATGGCTGCCTGGTGTTTGTAGACTAGATTCTCAGAGGAAGAGAGGCAGGGAGAGAAGACACAGATCGAGTGAATGAGAAATAGAGACTCTCAGACCAAGTGGGTAACTGAGAGCCAGACAGTGAATAAAGGATATTGGTCATAGCACATGGAAAGAGCAAGAGGCCATTTAACCCTCCAAATCTGTTCTGACATTCAATGCGATCCTGGTTTTTATGTGTGTGTGCCTGCGTCTATGAAAAAGTAAATATCTGTGCAAGTGTGTGCGTGTTTTTGTGTGTACATGAGAGAGAGAATGTATATATGTGTGTGTGTGTGAGAGAGCGTGTATGTGTGTGAGTTGGTGTGTGTGTGTGTGTTTGTGTGTGAGGAAGAATATATGTGTGTGTGAGATTGTGTGTGTTTGCGTGTATGAGAATGAATAGATCTACGAGTCTGTGTGTGAATCGGTGAGATAGAGAATCAGTGTCTGTGTGAGAGAGGATGTTTGTGCGTTTGAGAATACATCTGTGTGATTGTGACTATGTCTGTGTGAGCATGTGTATGAGAAAGAATATGTCTTTGTGAGTGTGTGAGAGAGAGTGTGTGTCTATGAGGAATAATATATCTGTGTAGCGTGAGTGTGAGAGAGAATGTGTGTGTGTATGTATGTGTGAAATAGAGAATATATGTGCGTGAGTGTGTCTGTGTGTGAGAGGATGTGTGTGTGTGTCTGCGTTTATGAGAAAGAATATATCTGTGCAATTGTGTGTTTGTGTGTTTGAGAGCGTTTGTGTCCAAATTGAAATGTAGTGGATTCCTTCCACATCATTAAAATGGAGGGGGATCCCTTCCCCATTTTAAATTGTACGGAGATCCCTTCTATATATTTTAAATGGAGGGCGACACCTCCTACATCTTAAAAATAGAGTGAGGTCCCTTTTCCATCTTTAAAATGTTGGTAGATCCCTTCTCCGTCATTAAAATGGAGGGAGATGTTTTCTCAATCTTTAAAATTGAGGTAGATCCCTTCTCCGTCTTTAAAATGCAGGGATATCTCTGTCATAGAGTCACAGAGGTCAACAGCACAGAAAAAGGCCTTTTGGCCCATCAAGTCTGTGCCGATCGAACAAGAACCTAACAATTCTAATCCTATTTTACAGCACTAGGCCCACAGCCTTCTATGCCAAGGCATCGCAAGTGCACATCCAAATATTCTTAAATGTTATGAGGGTTTCTGCCTCTAACCCCCTTTCAGGCAGTGAGTTCCAGATTCCCACCACCCTCTGGGTGAAAAAATCCTTCCCTACTTCCCCTCTAACCCTCCTGCCCCCTGCCTTAAATCTATGCTCCGTGGTTATTGTTCCCTCCACCAAGGGGAAAAGTTCCTTCCTCTCTACCCTATCAATGCCCCTCATTATTTTATTCACCTCAATCATGTCCTTCCTCAATCTCCTCTGCTCACGGGAAAATAATCCAAGTCTATCCTATCTCTCCTCATATCTTACATTCTCCAGCCCAGGCAACATCCTGGTAAATCTCCTCTGCTCTCTCTCTAGTGCAATCACATCCTTCCTACAATGCGGACTCCAGAACTACACGCAATACTCTAGCTGTGGCCTAACCAGCGTTTTATGCAGTTCCAGCATGACTTCCCTGCTCTTATATTCTATGTCTCGGCTAATAAAGGAAAGTATCTCATATGCCTTCTTAAACACCTTATTTACCTGTCCCACTACCTTAAGGGACCAGTGGACATACACACCAAGGTCTCTCTAATGCGCATTAGATCCCAGGGTCCTACCATTCATCATATATTCCTGTGCCTTGTGTGTCCTGCCCAAGTGCATCACCTCACACTTATCCGGATTAAAGTCCTTGAACCACTGACCAGTCCGTCTATATCCGCCTGTAATCTAAGGCTCTCCTCCTCACTATTTACCACACCACCAATTATCGTGTCATCCACAAACTTGCTGATCAACCCTCCTACATTGAAGTCTAAATTGTTTATACGTACCACACACAGCAAGGGACCCAACACCGACCCCAGGGGAACCCCACTGGACACAGGGATTCAGTCACAAAAACACCCCTTGACCATCACCCTCTGCTTCCTGCCACTCAGCCAATTCTGGATCCAAATTGAAAAATTGCCTTGGATCCCATGGGATCTTACCTTCGCTTTCGTTCTCCCTTGTGGGACCTTACCAAAAGCCTTGCTTATGTCCCACTAGGCTACGTCTTCTCCATCTTTAAAGTGGAGGAAGATCCATTCCCGTCTTTAAAATGGAGGGAGATCCATTGCCCAACTTGTGATGTGGAGGTGCTGGAACCTACAATGGAGGAAAGAGTGAAGCTTATTCGAGAATGAAATGTTAACCTGCGTGTGTAACACAGAAAGTTTACAACACAGAAGGAGGACATTCAGCCCATCAATCTACTTTCGACACTCTGCAAGGAAAATTTCACTGGTCTCACTCGTCTGCCCTTTCCCCAAAATTATTATAATTGTTATTGAAGGTTGTTGCTCAGAAGCCAATGAAGACAAGGACAAGGCCAATTGTGTGAGGCATTTCGCATCATCTCTGACCTTATGAGGAAAGGATTCTGATTTTCTTATTAGGAAAGGTTGGACAGGCTGGGCTTGTATCCATTGGAGTTTAGAATTTGGAGAGGTGATCTTAGTGAAAGATGTAAGTTGCTGAGGGGTCTTAACAGGGTGGATGTGGAGAAGATGTTTCCCCTTGTGGGAGAGTTTGGAACTAGGGGCGAAGTTTAAAACTATTTTCAAACAATTTAAAAAATGGATGCTAAGCTCCAATTCACACTCAGTGATGCAGTCTATAAAAAAAGGGAATTATTTAAAAAGATCTGAAAATGTCTACAAAACACAGCACACCTCAAATGAAGCTGATTCCAACATCAAACACAGAAGGAGTGTAAATCTCAATTCCATCCCACGTAATCACACTGCCCCGGGAATCATATCCTTCCTATAGTGTGGCTCCCAGGACTGTGCACAATACTCCATCTGAGGTCTAACTAGCGTCTTATATAAATTCAGCATAACCTCCCTGCTCTTGTACTCTAAGCCCCTATTAGTAAAGCCCAGGATACAATATGCTTTGTCAACCACTCGCTCAACCTGTCCTGCAACCTTCAATGAAATATGCACATCTTCACCCAGGTCTTTCTGCTCCTGCACCCCCTTCAAAATTACACCCCTAATTTTGTTTTTCATGTCCATGTTTCTCCTACCAAAATGCATCACATCAAACGTCTCCACATTGAACATCATTGGCCACCTATCTGCCCACTCTCCCAACTTGTAAATGTCCTTTTGATGCTCTACACTGTCCCCCTCTCTGTTTATCATTCTCCCAAGTTTTGTGCCATCCACAAACTCTGAAATGGTCCCCTGCACACCAATATCTCAATCATTTATATACATCAGGGAAATCCAGGGTTCCAATACTGACCCCTGGGGAACTCCACTACAATCCTACATCCAGCCGGAAAAATTCCCATGAACCATTACTCTCTGTTTTCCTGGGAGAGAAAGAGAGAGAGAGAGATAGACGGAGAGATAGATTGGATGAAAGAGGTACAGAGATAGAAAGAGAGCAACAGAGAGACAAGGCGAAAGGGAGAGATATGGCAGCGACAGAGAGAGTAGCAGAGCAACAGAGATAAGTACTGAGTGAGAGAGAGAGAGAAAGACGGAACGACAGATAGAGAGACAGAGCGGCAGAGAGACAGGGTGAGAGGGAAAGAGAGCTGGGTAAGCGAGTGAAATAGAGAGGGGAGATCGAGCGAAAGAAAAAGGGATGAGTTGAGAGAGAGAGATGAAGAGAGGGGAGCGAGTGTAAGGTAAAGATATGGGGTGAGAGAGAGAAACAGAGAAATGTATAGAGTGGCAGAGAGATGGGGTGGGAGAGGGAGAGAAGGAATGAGATAGGATGAGAGAAAGAGAAAGTGTAGGCGGAATCTGAAAATGTTCAAAAATTTGTTAACATTATTGAGTGTAAAGGACAATATCCTGTGAGACATCCCTTCTCCATCTTTAAATTAGAGGGAGAGCCTTTAACCAACTTTAAAATGGGGGGGACCCCTTCCGCAACTTGTGATGTGGAAGTGCTGGAATCTAATCGAGGGGTTCGGGGTGGTTTATATATAGAATAACATACCCGGGAGTGAGTTACAGACTGGAATCTAATCGAGGGGTTCGGGGTGGTTTAAAATAGAATAACAGATACCCGGGAGTGAGTTACAGACTGGAATCTAATTGAGGGGTTCGGGGTGGTTTAAAATAGAATAACATACCCGGGAGTGAGTTACAGACTGGAATCTAATCGAGGGGTTCGGGGTGGTTTATATATAGAATAACATACCCGGGAGTGAGTTACAGACTGGAATCTAATCGAGGGGTTCGGGGTGGTTTATATGTAGAATAACATACCCGGGAGTGAGTTAAAGACTGGAATCTAATCGAGGGGTTCAGCGGGTTGAAATATAGAATAACAGATACCCAGAAGTGAGTTACAGACTGGAATCTAATCGAGGGGTTCGGGGTGGTATATATACAGAATAACAGATACCTGGGAGTGAGTTACAGACTGGAATCTAATCGAGGGGTTCCGGGGGTTTATATATAGAATAACAGATACCCGGGAGTGAGTTACAGACTGGAATCTAATCGAGGGGTTAGGGGTGGTTTATATATAGAATAACAGATACCCGGGAGTATGTTACAGACTGGAATCTAATCGAGGGGTTCGGGGTGGTTTATATATAGAATAACAGATACCCGGGAGTGAGTTACAGACTAGATTCTAATTGAGTAGAGTGGGGTGTATTTATATAGGCTAACAGATACCCGGGAGTGAGTTACAGATTAGAATCTAATAGACGTTTTCGGGATGGTTTAAATATAGATAATCAGATAGGTGAGAATGAGTTACAGACTGGAATCTAATCGAGGTGTTCAGGGGGTTTAAATATAGAATCACAGATAACCAAGAGTGAGTATGACTGGAATCAAATCGAAGGTTTTGTGGTGGTTTATATATAGAATAACAGATACCCGGGAGTGAGTTACAGACTGGAATCAAATCGAGGTGTTCGAGGTGGTTTATATATAGAATAACAGAGACCCGCGAGTGAGTTACAGACTGGAATCTAATAGAGGTGTTTGGTGGGTTTATATATAGAATCACTGATGGAGGAGAGTGAGTTACAAGCTGAAATCTAATCGAGAGATTCGGGGTTTAATTTATACAATCACAGATGCCCGAGATTGAGTTACAGACTGGAATCTAATTGAGGGGTTTGAGGGTTTTATAGATACAATCACAGATTCCCGAGATGAAGTTACAGACTGGAATCAATTCGAGAGGTTTGGGGGATTTATATATAGAATAACAGATACCCGGGAGTGAGTTAGAAAATGGAATCTAATCGAGGGGTTCGGGGTTGTTTATATATAGAATAACAGATACCCGGGAATGAGTTACAGACTGGAATCTAATCGCGGGGTTCGGGGTGGATTATATATGGAATAGCAGATACCCGGGATTGAGTTATAGGCTGGATTCTAATCGAGGGGTTCGGTGGGTTCATATTTAGTATATCAGAAACCCGGCAGTGAGTTACAGACTGGAATCTTATCGAGGGGTTCGGGGGGTTTATATATAGAATAATAGATACCTGGGAGTGAGTTACAGACTGGAATCTAATCGAGGGATTCGGGGTGGATTATATATAGAATAACATACCCGTGAGTGAGTTACAGACTGGAATCTAATCGTGGGGTTCAGGGGGTTTATATATAGAATAACAGATACCCGGGAGTGAGTTACAGACTGGAATCTAATCAAGGGGTTCGGGGTGGATTATATACAGAATAATAGATACCCAGGAGTGAGTTACAGACTGGAATCTAATCGTGGGTTTCAGGGGGTTTATTTATATAGTAACAGATACCCGGGAGTGAGTTACAGACTGGAATCTAATCAAGGGGTTCGGGGTGGTTTATATATAGAATAACAGATACCCGGGAGTGAGTTACAGACTGGAATCTAATCAAGGGGTTCGGGGTGGTTTATATATAGAATAACAGATTCCCGGGAGTGAGTTACAGGCTGGAATCTAATCGAGGGGTTCAGGGGCTTTATATATGGAATAACAGATAACCGGGAGTGAGTTACAGACTGGAATCTAATCGAGGGGTTCGGGGTGGATTATATACAGAATAACAGATACCTGGGAGTGAGTTACAGGCTGGAATCTAATCGAGGGGTTCGGGGTGGTTTATATATAGAATAACATATACCCGGGAGGGAGTTACAGACTGGAATCTAATCGAGGGGTTCGGGGTGGTTTATATATAGAATAACAGATTCCCGGGATTGAGTTACAGGCTGGAATCTAATCGAAGGGTTCGTTGGGTTCATATTTAGTATAACAGATACCCGGGAGTGAGTTACAGACTTGAATCTAATCGAGGGGTTCAGGGGGTTTATATATAGAATAATAGATATCCGCGATTGAGTTACAGACTGGAATCTAATCGAGGGGTTCAGGGGATTTATATATAGAATAACAGATACCTCCGATTGAGTAATAGACTGGTATCTAATCGAAGAGGCCATTCAGCCCATCAAACTACTTTCGACACTCTGCAAGGAAAGTTTCACTGGTCTGACTCGTCCGCCCTTTCCCCGAAACCCTGAGAATATTTTCCCTTCAGCTTCACACCCAAAATTTGCTGAAAAGGGAAATTGAGGATGGTGGGGAGAGGGGGAGGCTGATGGAGTGAGAGAGAGAGTGAGAGAGAGAGCGAGGCAGAGAGATGGTGAGAGAGAGACAGATTGAGATAGAGAAAGAGAGACAAAACTCGCCAAGAGAGATAGAGAGACAGGGCGAGATAGAGAGAGGGGCAGGGTGTTGTAGTGAGAGAGAGACAGTGAAAGGCGAGGCGAGAAAGAGAGCGATGGAGAAAGAGACAGGCGTGGGAGAGAACGAATGTGACAGAGAGTCAGTGGCAGAGCGAGGGAGAGAGAGCGACAGAGAGAGGTGGTGATAGGGATAGAGACGGGGCGATAGAGAGAGGGTCAGAGAATGACAGAGATAGAATGAGAGACAGAGAGAGAGGGTGAAGGGCAGAGAGATGGGGTGAGAGAGAGAGGGAAATAGTTACAGTGAGATGGGGTGAGAAAGAAAGAGAGAGAGCGCGAGAGAGAGAGAGAGATGGAATTAGTGAGAGTGAGATGGGGTGAGAGAGAGAGGGTGAAGGGCAGAGAGATGGGGTGAGAGAGAGAGGGAAATAGTTACAGTGAGATGGGGTGAGAAAGAAAGAGAGAGAGCGCGAGAGAGAGAGAGAGAGAGAGAGAGAGGGAAATAGTGAGAGTGAAATGGGGTGAGAAAGAAAGAGAGATAGGATGAGAGAGAGAGAGTGAGGGAAATAGTGAGTGAGATGGGGTGAGAAAGAAAGAGAGAGAGCGCGAGAGAGAGAGAGAGCGGGAAATAGTGAGAGTGAGATGGGGTGAGAAAGAAAGAGAGATAGGATGAGAGAGAGAGAGTGAGGGAAATAGTGAGTGAGATGGGGTGAGAAAGAAAGAGAGAGAGCGCGAGAGAGAGAGAGAGCGGGAAATAGTGAGAGTGAGATGGGGTGAGAAAGAAAGAGAGAGAGGGCGAGAGAGAGAGGGTCAGAGAATGACAGTGAGATAAAATGAAAGACAGAGAGGGTGAAGGGGAGAGAGATGGGGCGAGAGAGAGGGAGATAGCGACAATGAGATGGGCTGAGGGAGAAAGAGAGAGAGGGCGAGAAAGAGAGATAGAGAGAGGCGATTGAATGAAAGAAAAATGGGTGGGGTGAGGGAGAGGCAGAGAGAGGGGAGTGAGTGTCCGAAATAGCGATGGGATGAGAGAGATCCTCAGAGAGACGAGTCGAGGGAAGGAAAAAGCGGTAGGGAGAGAGAGACCTGACGAAATGGGGCGAGAACCATTCTCAATATTTAAAATGGAGGCAGATAACTTCTCCACCGTTAAAACGGAGGGAGTTCCCTTTTCCGTCTTTAAAATGGAGGGAGATATCTGTGTCTCTGTCACGTTGAAAGTACTAATTTTCCATTCGTGAGGAGTCAAATCTGTCCTAAATGTCCCATTCCTGTGGGGACATAAAATGGCCACTGGGAACAAACCTGAAATGTCTGCCTGGTGTTTGTAGACTAGATTCTCAGAGGAAGAGAGACAGGGAGAGAAGACACAGATCGAGTGAATGAGAAATAGAGACTCTCAGACCAAATGGGTGACTGAGAGCCAGACAGTGAATAAAGGATATTGGTCATAGCACATGGAAAGAGCAAGAGGCCATTTAACCCTCCAACCCTGTTCTGACATTCAATGAGATCCTGGCTGATCTGTGATTGAAGCCCTTGGTCTCACATCTCTGCAGCGTGTTAGCTAACAGAAATCTATCAGCCTCAGTTTTAAACATGGAATAGTGGCTCAGCATCAATTTCCGTTCATGTGAGAGAGATCCAAACTAATACCACACTTGGCGTTTTAAAGTGTTTCTTAGTTTCTCTCCTGAAATTCTAAAATTCTAAACATAGTTGAAAAACCATGACCCCAAGGCCCAGACTCCCCAAACCGGCGGGAATAGTTAGTCTTTTTCAAACCTCCACTTGCATTATTATCCTGAAATATTGCATCAAATCACCCCCTCACCTAAATTCCAGTGTAAAGCTTCATCCACACTGTTCAACAAACACACCCAAACCAAATACAGTATGGGGTTCGATAGAGAGTAACATTCCCTCTGCTCTGTCCCATCAAACAGGCCCAGGGAAGGGGCAACACAGGGTTAGATACCAAGTAAAGACAGGGCCTATTGAGTGATAAACAGAATTTCTCCATCTTTAAAATGGAGGGAGATATCTGTGTCTCTGTCACGTTGAAAGGACTAATTTACCATTCGTGAGGAGTCAACTCTGTCATAAACGTCCCATTGCTGTGGGGACATAAAATGGCCACTGTGAACAAACCTAAAATGGCTGCCTGGTGTTTGGGGATTTTTCTTACAGAATCTGAGAGAGGGAGAGAGAGAGAGAGAGAGAGCAGATGCGGAATGAGGGAATGTTAAAGAGAGAGACACAGAGTGAGAGGGGATGAACAGGCAGACGATGAAAGATTGATATCGGTCATAACATTGGGACATTTCTGACTGAGTTGAATTATGGCAAACTAGTGGCATTCTATCCTATTATCTTAAATTGTTAATAAATACTGAGAAACAGACACAGACACGGGCTTTGCAGCAGCAGAAAGAATGTGAATCATTCCATCCCGGGGGTTTTTACTTCCAGATTCAGTTTTAGAAAATTCAGAATTCAAATTCACAGCAGCAAAGTGTGGGACTGAACGCCCGGATCCTCCACTATTCCAGGGAATACACGTGGAATTTATGTCTCCATACCTGTGTCTCTGTCACGTTTAAAATATTAATGTTACATGAGTCAACTCTGTCCTAAATGTCCCATTGCTGTGGGGACATAAAATGGCCACTGTGAACAAACCTAAAATGGCTGCCTGGTGTTTGTAGTCTAGATTCTCAGAGGAAGAGAGACAGGGAGAGAGGGAAAGAGAGCTGGGTAAGCGAGTGAGATAGAGAGAGGAGATCAAGCGATAAAAAAGGGATGAGTTGAGAGAGAGAGATGAAGAGAGGGGAGCGAGTGTAGGGTAAAGATATGGGGTGAGAGAGAGAAACAGAGAAATATATAGGGTGGCAGAGAGATGGGGTGGGAGAGTGAGAAAAGGAACGAGACAGGGTAAGAGAAAGAGAAAGTGTAGGGGGAAGCTGAAAATGTTCAAAAATTTGTTAACATTATTGTGTAAAGAACAATATCCTGTGAGACATCCCTTCTCCATCTTTAAATTAGAGGGAGAGCCTTTAACCAACTTTAAAATGGGGGGGACCCCTTCCTCAATTTGTGATGTGGAAGTGCTGGAATCTAATAGAGGGGTTCGGGGTGGTTTATATATAGAAAAACATACCCGGGAGTGAGTTGCAGACTGGAATCTAATCGAGGGGTTCGGGTTGGTTTATATATAGAATAACAGATACTCGGGAGTGAGTTACAGACTGGAATCTAATCGAGGGGTTCGGGGTGGTTTATATACAGAATAACAAATACCAGGGAGTGACTTACAGACTGGAATCTAATCGAGGGGTTCGAGTTGGTTTATATATAGAATAACAGATGCCCGGGAGTGAGTTACAGACTGGAATCTAATCGAGGGGTTTGGGGTGGTTTATATATAGAATAACAGATGCCCGGGAGTGAGTTACAGGCTGAATCTAATCGAGGGGTTAGGGGTGGATTATATATAGAATAACAGATACCCGGGAGTGAGTTACAGGCTGGAATCTAATCGAGGGGTACAGGGGGTTTATCTATAGAATAACAGATATCCGGGAGTGAGTTACAAACTGGAATCAAATCGAGGGGTTCAGGGGGTTTATATATAGAATAACAGATATCCGGAAGTGAGTTAGCGACTGGAATCTAATCGAAGAGGCCATTCAGCCCATCAAACTACTTTCGACACTCTGCAAGGAAAGTTTAACTGGTCTCACTCATCCGCCCTTTCCCCGAAAGCCTGAAAATATTTTCCCTTCAGCTTCACACCCAAAATTTGCTGAAAAGGGAAATTGGGGATGGTGGGGAGAGGGGGAGGCTGATGGAGTGAGAGAGAGAGAGAGGCAGAGAGATGGTGAGAGAGAGACAGATTGAGATAGAGAGAGAGAGACAAAACTCGCCAAGAGAGAGAGAGAGACAGGGCGAGCAAGAGAGAGGGGCAGGGTGTTGTAGTGAGAGAGAGACAGTGAAAGGCGAGGCGAGAAAGAGAGCGATGGAGAAAGAGACAGGCTTATCTTAAATAGTTAATAAATACTGAGAAACAGACACAGACACGGGCTTTGTAGAAGCAGAATGAATGTGAATCATTCCATCCCGGGGGTTTTTACTTCCAGATTCAGTAATAGAAAATTCAGAATTCAAATTCACAGCTGCAAAGTGTGGGACTGAACGCCCAGATCCTTCAATATTCTAGGGAATACACAGGGAATTCATGTCTCCATACCTGTGTCTCTGTCACGTTTAAAATATTAATGTTACATGAGAGAGGGGTCAACTCTGTCCTAAATGTCCCATTCCTGTGGGGACATAAAATGGCCACTGGGAACAAACCTAACATGTCTGCCTGGTGTTTGTAGACTAGATTCTCAGAGGAAGAGAGGCAGGGAGAGAAGACACAGATCGAGTGAATGAGAAATAGAGACTCTCAGACCAAGTGGGTGACTGAGAGCCAGACAGTGAATAAAGGATATTGGTCATAGCACATGGAAAGAGCAAGAGGCCATTTAACCCTCCAACCCTGTTCTGACATTCAATGAGATCCTGGCTGATCTGTGACTGAACCCCTTGGTCTCATATCTCTGCAGCGTGTTAGCTAACAGAAATCTATCAGCCTCAGTATTAAACATGCAATAGTGGCTCAGCATCAATTTCCGTTCATGTGAGAGAGATCCAAACTAATACCACACTTGGTGTTTTAAAATGTTTCTTAGTTTCCCTCCTGAAATTCTAAAATTCTAAACATAGTTGAAAAACCATGACCCCAAGGCCCAGACTCCCCAAACCAGCGGGAATAGTTAGTCTTTTTCAAACCTCTACTTCCATTATTATCCTGAAATATTTCATCAAATCACCCCCTCACCTAAATTCCAGTGTAAAGCTTCATCCACACTGTTCAACAAACACACCCAAACCAAATACAGTATGGGGTTCGATAGAGAGTAACATTCCCTCTGCTCTGTCCCATCAAACAGGCCCAGGGAAGGGGCAGCACAGGGTTAGATACCAAGTAAAGACAGGGCCTATTGAGTGATAAACAGAGTTTCTCCATCTTTAAAATGGAGGGCGATATCTGTGTCTCTGTCACGTTGAAAGGACTATTTTACCATTCGTGAGGAGTCAACTCTGTCATAAATGTCCCAGTGCTGTGGGAACATAAAATGGCCACTGTGAACAAACCTAAAATGGCTGCCTGGTGTTTGGGGATTTTTCTTACAGAATCTGACAGGGGGAGAGAGAGAGAGAGAGAGCAGACGCGGAATGAGGGAATGTTAAAGAGAGAGACACAGAGTGAGAGGGGATGAACAGGCAGACGATGAAAGAATGATATCGGTCATAACATTGGGACATTTCTGACTGAGTTGAATTATGGCAAACTAGTGGCATTCTATCCTATTATCTTAAATTGTTAATAAATACTGAGAAACAGACACAGACACGGGCTTTGCAGCAGCAGAAAGAATGTGAATCATTCCATCCCGGGGGTTTTTACTTCAAGATTCGCTTTTAGAAAATTCAGAATTCAAATTCACAACAACAAAGTGTGGGACTGAACGCCCGGATCCTTCAATATTCCAGGGAATACACGTGGAATTTATGTCTCCATACCTGTGTCTCTGTCACGTTTAAAATACTAATGTTACATGAGTTTACTCTGTCCTAAACGTCCCATTGCTGTGGGGACATAAAATGGCCACTGTGAACAAACCTAAAATGGCTGCCTGGTGTTTGTAGACTAGATTCTCAGAGGAAGAGAGACAGGGAGAGAAGACACAGATCGAGTGAATGAGAAATAGAGACTCTCAGACCAAGTGGGTGACTGAGAGCCAGACAGTGAATAAAGGATATTGGTCATAGCACATGGAAAGAGCAAGAGGCCATTTAACCCTCCAACCCTGTTCTGACATTCAATGCGATCCTGGTTTTTATGTGTGTGTGCCTGCGTCTATGAGAAAGTATATATCTGTGCAAGTGTGTGCGTGTGTTTGTGTGTACATGAGAGAGAGAGAATGTATATATGTGTGTGTGTGTGTTTGTGTGTGAGGAAGAATGTATGTGTGTGTGAGATTGTGTGTATTCTCTGTTTTCCTGGGAGAAAAAGAGAGAGAGAGAGATAGACGGTGAGATAGATGGGATGAAAGAGGTACAGAGATAGAAAGAGAGCAACAGAGAGACAAGGTAAAAGGGAGAGCGATGGGTGCGACAGAGAGAGTAGCAGAGTAACGGAGGAAAGGAGTGAGTGAGAGAGAGAAAGACGGAACGACAGATAGAGAGACAGAGGGGCAGAGAGACAGGGTGAGAGGGAAAGAGAGCTGGGTAAGCGAGTGAAATAGAGAGGGGAGATCGAGAAAAAGAAAAAGGGATGAGTTGAGAGAGAGAGATGAAGAGAGGGGAGCGAGTGTAGGGTAAATTGATGGGGTGAGAGAGAGAAACAGAGAAATATATAGAGTGGCAGACAGATGGGATGGGAGGGGGAGAGAAGGAACGAGACAGGATGAGAGAAAGAGAAAGTGTAGGGGGAAACTGATAATGTTCAAAAATTTGTTAACATTATTGAGTATAAAGAACATCAAATCACCCCCTCACCTAAATTCCAGTGTAAAGCTTCATCCACTCTGTTTAACAAACACACCCAAACCAAATACAGTATGGGGTTCGATAGAGAGTAACATTCCCTCTGCTCTGTCCCATCAAACAGGCCCAGGGAAGGGGCAGCACAGGGTTAGATACCAAGTAAAGACAGGGCCTATTGAGTGATAAACAGAGTTTCTCCATCTTTAAAATGGAGGGAGATATCTGTGTCTCTGTCACATTGAAAGGACTAATTTAACATTCGTGAGTAGTCAACTCTGTCATAAATGTCCCAGTGCTGTGGGCACATAAAATGGCCACTGTGAACAAACCTAAAATGGACGCCTGGAGTTTGGGGAAATTTCTTACAGAATCTGACAGGGGGGGAGAGAGAGAGAGAGAGAGAGCAGACGCGGAATGAGGGAATGTTAAAGAGCGAGACACAGAGTGAGAGGGGATGAACAGGCAGACGATGAAAGAATGATATTAATCACAACAGATGCCCGAGATTGAGTTACAGACAGGAATCTAACGGAGGGGTTCGTGGTGGTTTATATATAGAATAACAGATACCCGGGAGTGAGTTACAGACAGGAATCTAACGGAGGGGTTTGGGGTGGTTTATATATAGAATAACAGACACCCGGCAGTGAGTTACAGGCAGGAATCTAACAGAGGGGTTTGGGGTGGTTTATATATAGATTAACAGATGCCCGGGAGTGAGTTACGGGCTGAAATTTAATCGAGGGGTTGGGGTGGTTTATATATAAATCATGTAGATATAATATATATCGAATAAAAGATATCCGGGAATGAGTTAAAGAACGGAATCTCATCGAGGGGAATGAGGGGTTTATATATAGAATAATAGATAACGGGAGAGAGTTACAGACTGGAATCTAATCGAGTGCTTCCGGGGGTTTATATATAGAATCATAGATACCCGGGAGTGAGTTACAGACTGGAATCTAATTAAGGGGTGCAGGGGGTTTATATAGAGAATAATCGATACCCGGGATTGAGTTACAGACTCGAATCTAATTGAAGGGATCAGGGGGTTTATATATAGAATCATAGATACCCGGGATTGAGTTACAGACTGGAATCTAATCGAGGGGTTCGGGGGGTTTATATATAGAATCATAGATACCAGCGATTGAGTTACAGACTGGAATCTAATCGAGGGGTTCAGGGGGTTTATATATAGAATAATAAATACCTGGGATTGAGTTACAGACTGCAATCTAATCGAGGGGTTCAGTGGGTTATATAGAGAATAATAGATACCCGGGAGTGAGTTACAGGCTGGAATCTAATTGAGGGGTGCAGGGGGTTTATATAGAGAATAATAGATACCCGGGATTGAGTTACAGACTGGAATCAAGAACAGTTGAAAATATCATTTTTCTTGTGATGTGCTGAAGTGCAGGTTACAGAGGCTGATTCATGGAATGGGTAGTGTGAGTTTTTAAGCAGCTTTATCCCAACTATCAAATTTAATTTCTCATTGGAACTGTTTGATGTTTTCTTAGTCTTGACACAAATGGATAGGGACTCTTTGGACCCTCACTGTTTGCAGCTTTTCACCATTTATAATGTAACCTGTTCCATGCTTTTTAAAGAGGGCAGCCACACATTTGCCTATAATGAAATCCATCTTTCACTATTTCACTCATTCACTTAAGGTGTACATATCTCTTTGGAATTTGAAGTGCAGGTTACAGATTGGATTGGAACTTTCTGCTTTAAGAATCATTAACCAAGTTACACAGAGTTAAACATCAAAACTGACATTCTGAAACAGGAGAGGGCCCCACAACTTCAATTCTGTGATTCTCTAGCACCTCATCATCTGTATCTTACAATATGTCTGCCCCCTTCATGTCTCTGAAGACTTGGGAAATGTTTCAGACATTGGGGAACCATTTCTGTCAACCGGGATATTCCCTTTGAAGCATTTCATTGTCTTGGGACATTTACAGTAAATGGCTCCTTCAAAAGACATCATTAAAATTCACTCTTTAATCATCCAAATCCTTTTGCCCACTCAGACTCCCTGGCCCTACATCCTATTGTTTCAAAGCTAACTTACATTTCACAATGTAGGAATGTGTGAATGCAAACACTTTCTTCACACGTTTCCACAATACTAAGGCTCACACTATTCAGGGTGAAATTTTCAAGACAACATTCATCAACTGACAGATTTCCAGCTCCAGCTAATTGTAGATTTTTATTTTTAATTTTGGGATAACAGGACTGAAATTGTACGGCATCCCAGTGTGAGATTTAAACTCCTGTTTATTTCAATCTTTAGCTCAGGAATTCACATTAAAACATACAGAGAATTGAAACCTTCCTCATACAGTTGCCTGTTTGTTCCAGTGTTGGTATATTCCCTCTTTCCTTTGCTTTTTCACTTGTCTGAAGAAATTGAATTGTTGACATTGGATAATCATCCCTTTCCCATGAAAATGTAAACTCCTGGGAAACTGCAACAGACACAATCTTATGCAGTGATCAAAATCCTGCACCTTTATTCATCAATCCCATTTCCTATCTCTGTAGAAACTCCCTTCCACTGACAGATTCTGAGATCCATACTCAATCTCAAAAACCACCACAGAAAAGTGACTGCTTATTTTAAACAGTGAATCTGAACTATTTGAAGTTCTGACTCAGTCACAGAATCGCAGAAATTTTGACTCTGTGGGAGGAAAATTATCAGAATAACTTTGCAACATACAGGTAACCTGTAGTGACAGGAGGATACTTGTCTGTTCAAAAGGGATTCGATAAGACGCCTCACAAAGCTTGTTACTCAGGACAAGAGCTCATACATTCCCCTAATCTCCCCAACCAGTTCCTCTCAGGATTTGACAATTTGATCAAGTCATCCCTGATGCTACTAAATTTCAGGGAATACAACCCGAGTTTGTGCAATCTCACTTTGCAATTTAACCCTTGGAATCCAGGTCTCATTCCGGCAAAGCTGTGATGCACTCGAACTGTCTAAACTGTCCCTGGAGTGTCGGATTAACCCAGGTCACTCACATACACCCAGGTCAGGTTCAAGACTCACCTGTCTCACTCGCTGAGACGCTCCTGTATCACTGGCCTTATTGTAGTCGGATGCCGCGTTGGGAGCAGGACAGGTAGACGGGATTAGGATGACTGCTCATGTGGAGGGTAAACACGAGGAATCTATCAGAGAATCAGAACAAACCAGGGAGAATCAAACAAGGAAACTGATGTTCAATTTATTAGGCCTGATTTGTGGATTGTTTTTGTTTTGGGAGAGAATGTTGCCAACAAACACTCCCAGAAAGGATGCAGCAGGGGCTAGATACAGATTAAAGCTCCCTCGATACTGTCCCCATGAAACACTCCCAGGACGGGAACAGGACAGGGTCAGATACAGAGTAAAGCTACCTCTACACTTTCCCCATCAAACACTCCCAGGACGGGAACAGGACAGGGTTAGATACAGAGTAAATTTCCCTCTAATCTGTCCCCATCAAATACTCCCAGGACAGGTACAGCACGGGGTTAGATACAGAGTAAAGATCCCTCTACACTGTCCCCATCAAGCACTCCCAGGTCCGGTACAGCACAGGGTTAGATACAGTGTAAACCTCCCTCTATACTCTCCCCATCAAACACTCCCAGGACTCGTACAACAAGGGGTTAGATACAGAGTAAAGCTCCCTCTACACTATCGCCATCAAACACTCCCAGGACTGGTGCAGCACGGGGTTAGATACAGAGTAAAGCTCCCTCTATACTGTCCCCATCAAACACTCCCAGGACTGGTACAGCACGGGCTTAGATACAGAGTAAAGCTCTCCCTACACTGTGCCCATCGTACACTCCCAGGGAAGGTACAGCACGGGGTTAGATACTGTCTAAATTACCCTCTAAGCTGTCCCCATCAAACACTCCCTGGACTGGTGCAGCACAGAGTTAGATACAGAGTAAAGCTCCGTCTTCACTGACTCCATCAAGTACTCACAGGGCAGGTACAGGACAGAGTTAGATGCAGAGTAAATCTACCTCTACACCGTCCCCATCGAACACTCCCAGGGCAGATACAGTAGAGGATTTGATACAGAGTAAAGCTTCCTCTACACTGTCCCCATCAAACTCTCCCAGGACAGGTACAGCACGGGGTAAGATGCAGAGAAAATTTTCCTCTATAATGTATCCATCTAAAATTCCCAGTACAGGTACACCACAGGGTTAGATACAGAGTAAAGCTCCCTCGATACTGAACCCACCAAACACTCCCAGGACAGGTACAGCACAGGGTTAGATACAGAGTAAAGCTCCTTCGATACTGTCCCCATCAAACACTCCCAGGACAGGTACAGCACGGGGTTAGATGCAGAGAAAATTTCCCTCCATAATGTATCCATCTAAAATTCCCAGTACAGGTACAGCACGGGGTTAGGTACAAAGTAAAGCTCCCTCGATTCTGTACCCATCAAACACTCCCAGGACTAGTACAGACCGGGGTAAGAAACAGAGAAAAACTCCCCCTACACTGTACCCATCAGACACTCCCACGGCAGTTACAGCACGGGGTTAGATACAGAGTAAAGCTCCCTCGATACTGTACCGATCAAACACTGCCAGGACTAGTACAGCCTGGGGTTAGAAGCAGAGAAAAACTCCCCCTGCACTGTGCCCATCATACACTCCCACGGCAGTTACAGCACAGGGTTAGATACAGAGTAAATCTCCCTTTAACCTGACCCATCTAAAACTCCCAGGACTGGTACTGCCTGGGGTAAGATTCAGAGTAAAGCTCCCTCTACGCAGTCCCCATTAAACACTCCCAGTGCAGGTACGTTACGGGGTTAGATACAGAGTAAAACTTCCTCTACACTGTCCACATCAAACACTCCCAGGACAGGAACAGCACGGTGTTACAGAGTAAAGCTGCCTCTACACCGTCCCCATCAAACACTCCCAGTGCAGGTACATTACGGGGTTAGATACAGAGTAAAACATCCTCTACACTGTCCCCATCAAACACTCCCTGGACAGGAACAGCACGGTGTTAGATACAGAGTAAAAATCCCACTACACCGTCCCCATCCAGCACTGCCAGGCCAGGAACAGAACGGGTTTAGATACAGAATAAAGGTCACACTGCACTGTCATCATCAGACACTCCCAGGCCACGTACAGCACTGGGTAAGAAACAGAGTAAAGCTCCCTCAATAATGTCCCCATCAAACACTCCCAGGACAGGTACAGCACGGCGTTTGATACAAGGTGAAGCTCCCTCTGTACTGTTCCCATAAAACAGTCCCTGCACAGGAACAGAACAGGGTTAGATACAGAGTAAAGCTCCCTCTACACTGTCTCCATCAAACTCTACCAGGTCCGCTACAGCACTGGGTTAGATACAGGGTAAACCTCCCTCTATACTCTCCCCATCATACTCTCACAGGACTGGTACAGCACGGGGTTAGATACAGAGTAAAGCTCCCTCTACAACATCCCCATCAAACACTCCCAGATCCCCTACAGCACAGGATTAGCTACAGTGTAAACCTCCCTCTATACTCTCCCCATCAAACACTCCCAGGACTGGTACAGCACGGGGTTAGATACAGAGTAAATTTCCCTCTAATCTGTCCCCATCAAACACTCCCAGGACAGCTACAGCACGGGGTTAGATACAGAGTAAAGCTCCCTCTACACTGTCCCCATCAAACACTCCCAGGTTAGGTACAGCACTGGGTTAGATACAGTGTAAACCTCCCTCTATACTCTCCCCATCAAACACTCCCTGGACTGGTACAGCACGGGGATAGATGGAGAGTACATCTCCCTCTACACTATCGCTTTCAAACACTCCCAGGACTGGTACAGCACGGGGTTAGATACAGAGTAAAGCTCCCCCTACACTGTGCCCATCGTACACTCCCAGGGCACGTACAGCACGGGGTTAGATACAGTCTAAATTTCCCTCTAAGCTGTCCCCATCAATCACTCCCAGGACTGGTGCAGCACGGGGTTAGATACAGAGTAAAGCTCAGTCTTCACTGTCCCCATCAAGCACTCACAGGGCAGGTACAGGACAGAGTTAGATGCAGATTAAATCTCCCTCTACACCGTCCCCATCAAACACTCCCAGGGCAGGTACATACAGGGTTTGATACAGAGTAAAGCTTCCTCTACACTGTCCCCATCAAACACTCCCAGGACAGGTACAGCACGGGGTTAGATACAGAGTAAAGCCCCCTCAATACTGTGCCCATCAAACACTCCCAGGACAGGTTCAGCACGGGGATAGGTACAGAGTAAAACTTCCTCGATACTGTCCCCATCAAACACTCCCAGGACAGGTACAGCACGGGGTTACATGCAGAGAAATTTTCCCTTCATAATGTATCCATCTAAAATTCCCAGTACAGGTACACCACGGGCTTAGATACAGAGTAAAGCTCCCTCGCTACTGTACCCATCAAACACTCCCAAGACAGGTACAGCACGGGGTTAGATACAGAGTAAAGCTCCCTCGATACTGTCCCCATCAAACACTCCCAGGACAGGTACAGCACGGGGTTAGATGCAGAGAAAAGTTCCCTCGATAATGTATCCATCTAAAATTCCCAGTACAGGTACAGCCCGGGGTTAGAAACAGAGAAAAACTCCCCCTACACGGTGCCCATCATACACTCCCTGGGCAGTTACAGCACAGAGTTAGATGCAGAGAAAATCTCCCTCTACACCGTCCCCATCAAAAACTCCCAGGGCAGGTACAGTACCGGGTTTGGTAGAGTAAAGCTTCCTCTAAACTGTCCCCATCAAACACTCCCAGGACAGGTACACCACGGTGTTAGATACAGAATAAAGCTCCCTCGCTACTGTCCCCATCAAACACTCCCAGGACAGGTACAGAACGGGGTTAGAAACAGAGAAAAATGCCCCCTACACCGTCCCCATCAAACACTCCCAGGGCAGGTACAGTACCGGGTTTGGTACAGAGTAAAGCTTCCTCTACACTGTCCCCATCAAACACTCCCAGGACTGGTACTGCCCGCGGTAAGATTCAGAGTAAAGCTCCCTCTACACAGTCCCCATGAAGCACTACCAGGGCAGGTACAGGACAGGGTTATATACAGAGTAAAGCTCACTCTAAACTGTCCCCATCAAACCCTCCCAGGACATGTACAGCACGGGGTTAGATACAGAGTAAAGCTCCCTCTACACCGTCCCCATCAAACACTCCCAGTGCAGGTACATTACGGGGTTAGATACAGAGTAAAACTTCCTCTACACTGTCCCCATCAAACACACCCAGGACAGGAACAGCACGGTGTTAGATACAGAGTAAATATCCCACTACACCGTCCCCATCAAACACTCCCAGGCCAGGTACAGCACGGGTTTAGATACAGAATAAAGGTCCCACTGCACTGTCATCATCAAACACTCCCAGGGCACGCACAGCACTTGGTTAGATATAGAGTAAAGCTCCCTCAATACTGTCCCCATCAAACACCCCCAGGACAGGTACAGCACAGGGTTTGATACAAGGTGGAACTCCCTCTGTACTGTTCCCATAAAACACTCCCTGGACAGGAACAGAACAGGGTTAGATACAGTGTAAAGCTCCCTCTATACTGTCCCCATCAAACACTCCCAGGACAGCAACAGGACAGGGTTAAATACAGAGTAAAGCTCCCTCTACACTGTCTCCATCAAACACTACCAGGTCCGCTACAGCACAGGGTTAGATACAGGGTAAACCTCCCTCTATACTCTCCCCATCAAACTCTCACAGGACTGGTACAGAACGGGGTTAGATACAGAGTAAAGCTCCCTCTAAACTTCCCCATCAAACCCTCCCAGGACTGGTACAGCACGGGGTTAGATACAGAGTAAAGCTCGCTCTACACCATCCCCATCAAACACTCCCAGTGCAGGTACATTACGGGTTTAGATACAGAGTAAAACTTCCTCTACACTGTCCCCATCAAACACTCCCAGGACAGGTACAGCACGGTGTTAGATACAGAGTAAATTTCCCACTATACCTTCCCCATCAAACACTCCCAGGGCAAGTACAGCACGGGTTTATATACAGAATAAAGGTCACACTGCACTGTCATCACCTAACACTCCCAGGGCAAGTACAGCAATGGGTTAGATACAGAGTAAAGCTCCCTCTATACTGTCCCCATCAAACACTCCCAGGACAGGTACAGCACAGGGTTAGATACAGAGTAAAGCTCCCTCTACACTGTTCCCATCAATCACTCCCTGGACAAAAACAGAACTGGGTTAGATACAGAGTAAAACTCCCTCGATACTGTCCCCATCAAACACTCCCAAGACAGGAACAAGACAGGGTTAGATACAGAGTAAAGCTCCCTCTGCACTGTTCCCATCAATCACTCCCTGGACAAAAACAGAACTGGGTTAGATACAGAGTAAAGCTTCCTCTACACTTTCCCCATCAAACACTCCCAGGGCAGGAAAAGCACTGGGTTAGATACAGAGTAAAGCTCCCTCTACACTGTCTCCATCAAACACTCCCCGGTCCCCTACAGCACAGGGTTAGATACAGTGTAAACCTCCCTCTATACTCTCCCCATCAAACACTCCCAGGACTGGTACAGCACGGGGTTAGATACAGAGTAAACCTCCCTCAATACTCTCCCCATCAAACACTCCCAGGACTGGTACAGCACGGGGTTAGATAGAGAGTAAATCTCCATTTACACTATCGCCATCAACCACTCCCAGGACTGGTACAGCACGGGGTTAGATTCAGACTAAAGCTCCCTCTATACTGTCCCCATGAAACACTCCCAGGGCATGAACAGCACGGGGTTAGATACAGTCTAAATTTCCCTCTAAGCTGTCCCCATCAAATACTCCCAGGACTGGTGCAGCACGGGGTTAGATACAGAGTAAAGCTCCCTCGATACTGTACCCATCAAACACTCCCAGGACTAGTACAGCCTGGGGTAGAAACAGAGAAAAACTCCCCCTACACTGTGCCCATCATACACTCCCACGGCATTTACAGCACAGTGTTAGATACAGAGTAAATCTCCCTCTAACCTGTCCCCATCTAAAACTCCCAGGACTGGTACTGCCCGGGGTAAGATTCAGAGTAAAGCTCCCTCTACGCAGTCCCCATGAAGCACTCCCAGGGCAGCTACAGGACAGGGTTATATACAGAGTAAAGCTCCCTCTACACCGTCCCCATCATACACTCCCAGTGCAGGTAAATTACGGGGTTAGATACAGAGCAAAACTTCCTCTACACTGTCCCCATCAAACACACCCAGGACAGGTACAGCACGGTGTGAGATACGGAGTAAATCTCCCACTACACCGTCCTGATCAAACACTCCCAGGCCAGGTGCAGCACTGGTTTTGATACAGAATAAAGGTCCCACTGCAATGTCATCATCAAACACTCCCAGGGCACGTACAGCACTGGGTTAGATACAGATTAATGCTCCCTCTATACTGTCCCCATCAAACACTCCCAGGATAGGTACAGCAAAGGGTTAGATACAGAGTAAAGCTTCCTCTACAATGTCCCCAAAAACCCTCCATGGACAGGTACAGCACTGGGATAGATACAGAGTAAAGCTCACTCTACACTGTCCCCATCAAACACTCCCAGGACAGGAACAGGACATGGTTAGATAAGGAGTAAAGCTCCCTCGATACTGTCCCCATCAAACACTCGCAGGACAGGTACAGCACGGGTTTAGATAGAGAGTAAAGCTCCCTCTGCACTTTTCCCATCAAACCTCCCAGGGCAGGTACAGCACTGTGTTAGATACAGAGTAAAGCTTCCTCTACACCGTCCCCATCAAACACTCCCAGGACAGGTACAGCACGGTGTTAGATACAGAGTAAAGCTCCCTCTACACTGTCCCCATCAATCAGTCCCAGGACCTGTACAGCATGGTTTTAGATAAAGAATAAAGCTCCCTCTTCACTGTGACCATCAAACACTCCCAGGGCAGGTACAGCACGGGTTTAGATACAGAATAAAGCTCCCTCTGCGCTGTCCCCATCAAACACTCCCAGGGCAAGTACAGCACGGGGTTAGATACAGAGTAAAGCTCCCTCTCTACTGTCCCCATCAAACACTCCAAAGACAGGTACAGCACAGGGTTAGATTCAGAGTAAATCTGCCTCTACGCCGTCCCCATCAAACACTCCCAGGGCAGTTAAAGCACAGGGTTAGATACAGAGTAATGCTTCCTCTACACTGTTCCTATCAAACACTCCCAGGACTTTTACAGCACTGGGTTAGGTACAGAGTATAGCTCCCTCTACACTGTCCCCATCAAACACTCCCAGGACAGGTACAGTGAAGACCCCCGACCCCTTCAGAACCTCAGAAAGACTGAGCGCTTTGCAGTGAATGAATGAATGTTTAAAATGCTCTCATTGTTAGTGAGTCACTTGCTTCAATTTCCCTGGATTCATTTTCGCAATTCAGCCTTTTCTAAAAGATGTGACTGGGAGCTGGGCAGAGTCTACACATTGGAGACCCCCAGATCCTGTGTCTATTCACACCCCCTCCTCTTGTTTTGCTACCTCAGCCCCTCTGTTTCAACCCTCTTTCCAGACATTATGGCAAACTTGTGGCATTCTAAACTATTATCTTAAATTGTTAATAAATACTGAGAAACAGACACAGACACGGGCTTTGCAGCAGCAGAAAGAATGTGAATCATTCCATCCCGTGGGTTTTTACTTCCAGATTTAGTTTTAGAAAATTCAGAAGTCAAATTCACAGCAGCAAAGTGTGGGAGTGAACGCCCGGATCCTTCAATATTCCAGGGAATACACGTGGAATTTATGTCTCCATACCTGTGTCTCTGTCACGTTTAAAATATTAATATTACATGAGTCAACTCTGTCCTAAGTGTCCCATTGCTGTGGGGACATATAATGGCCACTGTGAACAAACCTAAAATGGCTGCCTGGTGTTTGTAGACTAGATTCTCAGAGGAAGAGAGACAGGGAGAGAGGGATAGAGAGCTGGGTAAGCGAGTGAGATAGAGAGAGGAGATGAAGCGATAAAAAAGGGTTGAGGTGAGAGAGAGAGATGAAGAGAGGGGAGCGAGTGTAGGGTAAAGATATGGGGTGAGATTGAGAAACAGAGAAATATATAGGGTGGCAGAGAGATGGGGTGGGAGAGGGAGAGAAGGAACGAGACAGGGTGAGAGAAAGAGAAAGTGTAGGGGGAAACTGAAAATGATCATAAATTTGTTAACTTTATTGAGTATAAAGAACAATATCCTGTGAGACATCCCTTCTCCATCTTTAAATTAGGAGAGCTATTAAACAACTTTAAAATGGGGGGAGACCCCTTCCTCAATTTGTGATGTGGAATTGCTGGAATCTAATCGAGGGGTTCGGGGTGGTTTATATATAGAATAACAGATACCCGGGAGTGAGTTACAGACTGGAATCTAATCGAGGGGTTCGGGGTGGTTTATATACAGAATAACAAATACCCTGGAGTGAGTTACAGACTGGAATCTAATCGCGGGGTTCGGGGTGGTTTATATATAGAATAACAGATACCCGGGAGTGAGTTACAGACTGGAATCTAATCGAGGACTTCAGGGGGTTTATTTATAGAATAACAGTTACCCGAAAGTGAGTTACAGACTGGAATCTAATCGAGGGGTTCAGGGGGTTTATATGTAGAATAATTGATTAGCGGGATTGAGTTACAGACTGGAATCTAATCGAGGGCTTCAGGGGGTTTATATGTAGAATCATTGATTCGCGGGATTGAGTTACAGGCTGGAATCTAATCGAGGGGTTCAGGTGGTTTATATGTAGAATAATTGATTCCCAGCCTTGTGTTACAGACTGGAATCTAATCGAGGGGTTCAGGGGATTTATATGTAGAATAATTGATTCGCGGGATTGAGTTACAGACTGGAATCTAATCGAGGGGTTCAGGGGGTTTATATGTAGAACAATTGATTCCCGGGAGTGAGTTAGACTGGAATCAAATCGTAGGTTTTGTGGTTGTTTATATATAGGAAAACAGATACCCGGGAGTGATTTTCAGGCTGGAATCTAATTGAGGTGTTCGTGGTGGTTTATATATAGAATAACAGATACCTGCGAGTGAGTTACAGACTGGAATCTAATCGAGGGGGTCGGGGTGGTTTATATATAGAATAACAGATACCCGGGAGTGAGTTACAGACTGGAATCTCATTGAGGGGTTCGGGGGATTTATATATAGAATAACAGATACCCGGGAGTGAGTTACAGACTGGAATCTCATCCTGGGTGTCGGGGGGGGGGTTTATACTTAGAATAACAGTTACCCGGGTGTGATTTACAGACTGGAATCAAATCGAGGGGTTTGGGGTGGTTTATATATAGAATAAGAGACACCCGGGAGTGAGTTACAGACTGGAATCTAAAAGAGGGGTTTGGGGTGGTTTTTACATAGAATAACAGATACCCGGGAGTGAGTTACAGAACAGAATCTAATGGAGGGATTTGGAATGGTTTATACATAGAATAACACAAAGGGAGTGAGTTACAGAGTGGAATCTCATCGAGGGGTTCGGGGGTTTATATATAGAATAACAGTTACCCGGGAGTGAGTTACAGACTGGAATCTCATCGAGGGTTTCGGGGTGTTTATACATAGAATAACAGTACCCGGGACTGAGTTACAGACTGGAATCAAATCGAGGGGTTCGGGGTGGATTATATATAGAATCATAGATACCCGAGAGTATGTTAAAGATTGGAATCTAATCGAGGGGTTTGGGGAGTGTATATATAGAATAACAGATTCCCTGCAGTGAGTTACAGACTGGAATCTAATCGAGGTGTTCAGGGGGTTTATATGTAGAATAATTGATTCCCGGGAGTGAGTTACAGACTGGAATCTAATCGAGGGATTTAGGGGTTTTAAATATAGAATCACAGATAACCAAGAGTGAGTTAGACTGGAATCAAATCGTAGGTTTTGTGGTGGTTTATATATAGGATAACAGATACCCGGGAGTGATTTTCAGGCTGGAATCTAATTGAGGTGTTCGTGGTGGTTTATATATAGAACAACAGATACCCGCGAGTGAGTTACAGACTGGAATATCATTGAGGGGTTCGGGGGATTTATATATAGAATAACAGATACCCGGGAATGAGTTACATACTGGAATCAAATCGAGGGGTTTGGGGAGGTTTATATAAGAATAACAGTTACCCGGGAGTGAGTTACAGACTGGAATCCAATCCAGGGGTATGGGGTGGTTTATATATAGAATAACAGACACCCGGGAGTGAGTTTCAGACTGGAATCTAATCGAGGGGTATGGGGTGGTTTACATATAGAATAAGAGACACCCAGGAGTGAGTTACAGACTGGAATCCAAAAGAGGGGGTTGGGGTGGTTTTTACATAGAATAACAGACACCCGGGAGTGAGGTGCAGACTGGAATCTAATTGAGGGGTTGGAGTGGTTTATATTTTGAATAACAGATACCCGGGAGTGAGTTACAGAACAGAATCTAATGGAGGGATTTGGGATGGTTTATACATAGAATAACATAATGGGAGTGAGTTACAGAGTGGAATCTCATCGAGGGGTTCGGGGTTTTTATATATAGAATAACAGTTTCCCGGGAGCGAGTTACAGACTGGAATCTCATCGAGGGGTTCGAGGTGGTTTATAATTATATAGAATAACAGATACCCGGGAGTGAGTTACAGACTGGAATCTCATCGAGGGGTTCGGGGCTTTTATATATAGAATAACAGTTACCCGGGAGTGAGTTACAGACTGGAATATAATCGAGGGGTTCAGAGGGTTTAAACATAGAATCATAGATACCCGAGAGTATGTTACAGACTGGAATCTAATCGAGGGGTTTGGGGTGGTGTATATATAGAACAACAGCTTCCCCGGAGTGAGTTACAGACTGGAATCTAATCGAGTGCTTCCGGGTGGTTTATATATAGAATAACAGATTCCCCGGAGTGAGTTACAGAGTAGAATCTAATCGAGTGGTTTTGGGAGGTTTATATGTAGAATAATTGATTCCCGGGTTTGAGTTACAGACTGGAATCTAATCGAGGGGTTCAGGGGGTTTATATGTAGAATAATTGATACCCGGGATTGAGTTACAGACTGGAATCTAAATAAAGGGTTCAGGTTGTTTATATAGAGAATAATAGATACCCGGGATTGAGTTACAGACTGGAATCTAATCGAGGGGTTCAGGGGGTTTATATATAGAATAATAGATACCCGGGATTGAGTTACAGACTGGAATCATGAACAGTTGAAAATATCATTTTTCTTGTGATGTGCTGAAGTGCAGGTTACAGAGGCTGATTCATGGAATGGGTAGTGTGAGTTTTTAATCAGCTTTATCCCAAATATCAAATTTAATTTCTGATTGGAACTGTCTGATGTTTTCTTAGTCTTGACACAAATGGATAGGGACTCTTTGGACCCTCACTGTTTGCAGCTTTTCACCATTTATAATGTAACCTGTTCCATCCTTTTTAAAGTGGGCAGCCACACATTTGCCTATAATGAAATCCATCTTTCACTATTTCACCCATTCACATAAGGTGTACATATCTCTTTGGAATTTGAAGTGCAGGTTACAGATTGGATTGGAACTTCCTGCTTTCTGAATCATTAGCCAAGTTTCACAGAGTTAAACATCAAAACTGACATTCTGAAACAGGAGAGGGCCCCACAACTTCAATTCTGTGATTCACTGGTATCTCATGATCTGTATCTTACAATATCTCTGCCCCCTTCATGTCTCTGAAGACTTGGGAAAGTGTTTCAGACATTGGGGAACCACTTCTGTCAACCGGGATATTTCCTTTGAAGCATTTCATTGTCTCGGGACATTTACAGTAAACGGCTTCTTCAAAGGACATCATTAAAATTCACTCTTTAATCATCCAAATCGTGTTGTCCATTCAGACTCCCTGGCCCTACATCCTATTGTTTCAAAGCTAACTTACATTTCACAATGTAGGAATGTGTGAATGCAAACACTTTCTTCACACGTTTCCACAATACTAAGGCTCACACTATTCAGGGTGAAATTTTCAAGACAACATTCATCAACTGACAGATTTCCAGCTCCAGCTAATTGTAGATTTTTATTTTTAATTTTGGGATAACAGGACTGAAATTGTACGGCATCCCAGTGTGAGATTTAAACACCTCTTTATTTCAATCTTTAGCTCAGGAATTCACATTAAAACATGCAGAGAATTGAAACCTTCCTCATACAGTTGCCTGTTTGTTCCAGTGTTGGTATATTCCCTCTTTCTCTTGCGTTTTCACTTGTCTGAAGAAATTGAATTGTTGACATTGGATAATCATCCCTTTCCCATGAAAATGTAAACTCCTGGGAAACTGCAACAGACACAATCTAATGCAGTGAACAAAATCCTGCACCTTTATTCATCAATCCCATTTCCTATCTCTGTAGAAACTCCCTTCCACTGACAGATTCTGAGATCCATACTCAATCTCAAAAACCACCACAGAAAAGTGACTGCTTATTTTAAACAGTGAATCTGAACTATTTGAAGTTCTGACTCAGTCACAGAATCGCAGAAATTTTGACTCTGTGGGATGAAAATTATCAGAATAACTTTGCAACATACAGGTAACCTGTAGTGACAGGTGGATACTTGTCTGTTCAAAAGGGATTCGATAAGATGCCTCACAAAGCTTGTTACTCAGGACAAGAGCTCATACATTCCCCTAATCTCCCCCCTCAGTTCCTCTCAGGATTTGATAATTTGATCAAGTCACCCCTGATGCTACTAAATTTCAGGGAATACAACCCGAGTTTGTGCAATCTCACTTTGCAATTTAACCCTTGGATTCCAGGTCTCATTCTGGCAAAGATGTGATGCACTCAAACTGTCTAAACTGTCCCTGGAGTGTCGGATTAACCCAGGTCACTCACATATACCCAGGTCAGGTTCAAGACTCACCTGTCTCACTCAAGAGGTTCCTGTGTCACTGGCCTTACTGTAGTCAGATGCCGCGTTGGGAGCAGGACAGGTAGACGGGATTAGGATGACTGCTCATGTGGAGGGTAAACACGACGAATCTATCAGAGAATCAGAACAGACCAGGGAGAATCAAACAAGTAAACTGATGTTCAATTTATTAGGCCTGATTTGTGGATTGTTGTTGTTTTGGGCGAGTATGTTGCCAACAAACACTCCCAGAGATGATGCAGCAGGGGCTAGATACAGAGTAAAGCTCCCTCTATACTGTCCCCATCAAACACTCCCAGGTCTGGTACAGCACAGGGTTAGATACAGAGTAAAGCTCCCTCGATACTGTACCAATGAAACACTCCCAGGACAGGTACAGCACGGAGTTAGATACAGAGTAAAGCTCCCTCGATAATGTACCAATCAAACACTCCCTGGACAGGAACCGGACAGGGTTAGATACAGAGTAAAACTCCCTCTATACTCTCCCCATCAAACACTCCCAGGACTGGTACAGCACGGGGTTAAATACACAGTAAAGCTCCCCCTACACTTTGGACATCATACACTCCCAGGGCAGGTACACCACGGGGTTAGATACAGAATAAAATTCTCTCTACACTGTCTACATCAAACACTCCCAGGACTGGTACAGCTCAGGGTTAGATACAGAAAAAAGCTCCCTCTATACTGTCCCAATCGAACACTACCAGTACAGGTACAGCACGGGGTTAGATACAGAGTAAAGCTCCCTCTACACTGTCTACATCAAACACTCCCAGGACTGGTACAGCTCAGGGTTAGATACAGAGTAAAGCTCCCTCTATACTGTCCCCATCGTACACTCCCAGGTCTGGTACAGCACGGGTTTAGATACAGACTATAGCTCCCCCTACACTGTGCCCATCATACACTCCCAGGGCAGGTACAGTACGGGGTAAGATGCAGAGTAAATCTCCCCCTACACTGTGCCCATCATACACTCCCAGGGCAGGTACAGCACGGGGTTAGATACAGAGTAAAGCTCCCGCTAACCTGTCCCCATCAAACAGTCCCAGGACTGGTACTGCCCGGGGTAAGATATAGATTAAAGCTCCCTCTACACTGTCCCCATGAAGCACTCCCAGGGCAGGTACAGGACAGGGTTATATACAGAGTAAAGCTCTCTCTAAACTGTCCCCATCAAACCCTCCCAGGACAGGTACAGCACGGGGTTAAATACAGAGTAACGCTCCCTCTACACTGTCCCCATCAATCACTCCCAGGGCAGGTACAGCACGGTGTTAGACACAGAGTATATCTCCCTCTACACCGTCCCCATCAAACACTACCAGGACAGGTACAGCACAGGTTTAGATACAGAGTAAAGGTCCCTCTGCAATGTCCCCGTCAAACACTCCCTGGACAGGAACAGAACAGGGTTATATACAGAGCAAAGCTCCCTCGATACTGTCCTCATCAAACACTCCCAGGACAGGAACAGGACAGTGTTAGATAGAGTAAAGCTTCCTCTACACTTTCCCCATCAAACACTCCCAGGGCAGGAAAAGCACTGGGTTAGATACAGAGTAAAGCTCCCTCTACACTGTCTCAATCAAACACTCCCATGTCCGGTAGAGCACAGGGTTAGATACAGTGTAAACCTCCCTCTATACTCTCCCCATCAAACACTCCCTGGACTGGTACAGCACGGGGTTAGATACAGAGTAAAGCTCCCCCTACACTGTGCCCAACATACACTCCCAGGGCAGGTACAGCACGGGGTTAGATACAGAGTAAATTTCCCTCTAAGCTGTCCCCATCAAACACTCCCAGGACAGGTACAGCACGGGGTTAGATACAGAGTAAAGCTCCCTCGTTACTGTCCCCATCAAACACTCCAAGGATAGGTACAGCAAAAGGGTTAGATACAGAGTAAAGCTCCCTCTACACTGTGCCCATCAAACACTCCCAGAGCACGTACAGCATGGGGTTAGATATAGAGTAAAGCTCCCTCTACACTGTGTTCATCAAACACTCCCAGGATAGGTAAAGCACTGGGTTAGAATTAGAGTAAAGCTCCCTCTACACTGTTCCCATTAAACACTCCCAGAACAGGGTTAGATACAGAGTTAAGCTCCCTCTATACTGTCCCCATCAAACACTCCCAGGACAGGAACAGGACAGGGTTAGATACAGACTAAAGCTACCTCTACACTTTCCCCGTCAAACACTCCCAGGGCAGGTAAAGCACTGTTTTAGATACAGAGTAAAGCTCCCTCGAAACTGTCCCCATCAAACACTCCCTGGACAGGTACAGCACGGGGTTAGGTACAGAGTAAAGCTCCCTCGATACTGTCCCCATCAAACACTCCCAGGACAGGTACAGCATGGGGTTTGATACAGAGTAAAGCTCCCTCAACACTTGAGTTATGCTGTTAAAAAGCCTCATTCTCCTTTGAATTAGATTTCAAAATAAATACAGTGTTCAAATTAAAAGTTCATCAGCTGGAGAAAATGGAAAAGCTCCAATTATTTTTCAATGTGCCTGGGTATAAACAACATTGTCCTGTCATATCGTTTATCCATGGAATCTAATCGAGGGATTTTGGGGATTTATATACAGAACAACATACCCGGGAGTGAGTTACAGACTGGAATCTAATTGAGGGGTTCGGGGTAGTTTATGTATATAATAACAGATACCCGGGAGTGAGTTACAGACTGGAATATAATCGAGGGGTTCGGGGTGGATTATATACAGATTAACAGATAACCGGGACTGAGTTACAGACTGGAATCTAATCAAGGGGTTCGCGGTGGTTTATATACAGAATAACAGGTACCCGGGAGTGAGTTACAGACTGGAATCTCATCGAGAGTTTCGGGGGGTTTATACATAGAATAACAGTTACCCGGGTGTGAGCTACAGTCTGGAATCAAATCGAGCGTTTTGGGGTGGTTTATATATAGAACAACAGACACCCGGGAGTGAGTTACAGACTGGAATCTAAAATTGGGCATTGGGGTGGATTATATTTTGAATAACAGATACCCGGGAGTAAGTTACAGAACAGAATCTAATGGAGGGATTTGGAATGGTTTATACATAGAATAACACAACGGGAGTGAGTTACAGAGTGGAATCTAATCGAGGGGTTCAGGGGGTTTATATATAGAATAACAGATACCCGGGAATGAGTTAGAGACTGGAATCTAATCAAGGGGTTCGGGCTGGTTTATATATAGAATAACAGATTCCCGGGAGTGAGGTACAGACTGGAATCTAATCGAGGGGTTCAGGGTGTTTATACATAGAATAATAGATACCCGGGATTGAGTAACAGACTGGAATCTAATCGAGGGGTTTGGGGTTTTATATATAGAATAATAGATACCCGCGATTGAGTAACAGGCTGGAATCTAATCGAGGAGGCCAGTCAGACCATCAAACTACTTTCGACACTCTGCAAGGAAAGTTTCACTGGTCTCACTCGTCCGTCCTTTCCCCGAAACCCTGAAAATATTTTCCCTTCAGATTCACACCCAAAATTTGCTGAAAAGGGAAATTGGGGATGGTGGGGAGAGGGGGAGGCTGATGGAGTGAGAGAGAGAGTGAGAGAGAGAGAGAGGCAGAGAGATGGTGAGAGAGAGACAGATTGAGATAGAGAAAGAGAGACAAAACTCGTGAAGAGAGAGAGAGATACAGGGCGAGATAGAGAGAGGGGCAGGGTGTTGTAGTGAGAGATAGACAGTGAAAAGCGAGGCGAGAAAGAGAGCGATGGAGAAAGAGACAGGCGTGAGAGAGAACGAATGTGACAGAGAGACAGTGGCAGAGCGAGGGAGAGAGAGAGCGACAGAGAGAGGTGGTGACAGGGATAGAGACGGGGCGATAGAGAGAGGGTCAGAGAATGACAGAGATAGAGTGAGAGACAGAGAGAGAGGGTGAAGGGCAGAGAGATGGGGTGAGAGAGAGAGGGAAATAGTGACAGTGAGATGGGGTGAGAAAGAAAGAGAGAGGGCGCGAGATAGAGAGGGAAATAGTGAGAGTGAGATGGGGTGAGAAAGAAAGAGAGAGAGGGCGAGAGAGAGGGTCAGAGAATGACAGAGAGATGAAATGATAGACAGAGAGGGTGAAGGGGAGAGAGATGGGGAGAGAGAGAGGGAGATAGCGACAATGAGATGGGCTGAGGGAGAAATAGAGAGAGGGCGAGGGAGAGAGATAGAGAGAGGCGATTGAGTGAATGAAAAATGGGTGGGGTGAGGGAGAGGCAGAGAGAGGGGAGTGAGTGTCCGAAATAGCGATGGGATGAGAGAGATCCTCAGAGAGACGAGTCGAGGGAAGGAAAAAGCGGTAGGGAGAGAGAGACCTGATGAAATGGAGCGAGAACCATTCTCAATATTTAAAATGGAGGCAGATAACTTCTCCACCGTTAAAACGGAGGGAGTTCCCTTTTCAATCTTTAAAATGGAGGGAGATATCTGTGTCTCTGTCACGTTGAAAGTACTAATTTTCCATTCGTGAGGAGTCAAATCTGTCCTAAATGTCCCATTCCTGTGGGGACATAAAATGGCCACTGGGAACAAACCTAACATGTCTGCCTGGTGTTTGTAGACTAGATTCTCAGAGGAAGAGAGGCAGGGAGAGAAGACACAGATCGAGTGAATGAGAAATAGAGACTCTCAGACCAAGTGGGTGACTGAGAGCCAGACAGTGAATAAAGGATATTGGTCATAGCACATGGAAAGAGCAAGAGGCCATTTAACCCTCCAACCCTGTTCCGACATTCAATGAGATCCAGGCTGATGTGTGATTGAACCCCTTGGTCTCATATCTCTGCAGCGTGTTAGCTAACAGAAATCTATCAGCCTCAGTTTTAAACATGGACTAGTGGCTCAGCATCAATTTCCGTTCATGTGAGAGAGATCCAAACTAATACCACACTTGGTGTTTTAAAGTGTTTCTTAGTTTCTCTCCTGAAATTCTAAAATTCTAAACATAGTTGAAAAACCATGACCCCAAGGCCCAGACTCCCCAAACTGGCGGGAATAGTTAGTCTTTTTCAAACCTCTACTTCCATTATTATCCTGAAATATTTCATCAAATCACCCCCTCACCTAAATTCCAGTGTAAAGCTTCATCTACACTGTTCAACAAACACACCCAAACCATATACAGTATGGGGTTCGATAGAGAGTAACATTCCCTCTGCTCTGTCCCATCAAACAGGCCCAGGGAAGGGGCAGCACAGGGTTAGATACCAAGTAAAGACAGGGCCTATTGAGTGATAAACAGAGTTTCTCCATCTTTAAAATGGAGGGAGATATCTGTGTCTCTGTCACGTTGAAAGGACTAATTTACCATTCGTGAGTAGTCAACTCTGTCATAAATGTCCCAGTGCTGTGGGCACATAAAATGGCCACTGTGAACAAACCTAAAATGGACACCTGGAGTTTGGGGATTTTTCTTACAGAATCTGAGAGGGGGAGAGAGAGAGAGAGAGAGAGAGAGCAGACGCGGAATGAGGGAATGTTAAAGAGAGAGACACAGAGTGAGAGGGGATGAACAGGCAGACGATCAAAGAATGATATCGGTCATAACATTGGGACATTTCTGACCGAGTTGAATTATGGCAAACTAGTGGCATTCTATCCTATTATCTTAAATTGTTAATAAATACTGAGAAACAGACACAGACACGGGCTTTGCAGCAGCAGAAAGAATGTGAATCATTCCATCCCGGGGGTTTTTACTTCCAGATTCAGTTTTAGAAAATTCAGAATTCAAATTCACAGCAGCAAAGTGTGGGACTGAACCCCCGGATCCTTCAATATTCCAGGGAATACACATGGAATTTATGTCTCCATACCTGTGTCTCTGTCACGTTTAAAATACTAATGTTACATGAGTCAACTCTGTCCTAAATGTCCCATTGCTGTTGGGACATAAAATGGCCACTGTGAACAAACCTAAAATGGCTGCCTGGTGTTTGTAGAGTAGATTCTCAGAGGAAGAGAGACAGGGAGAGAAGACACAGATCGAGTGAATGAGAAATAGAGACTCTCAGACCAAGTGGGTGACTGAGAGCCAGACAGTGAATAAAGGATATTGGTCATAGCACATGGAAAGAGCAAGAGGCCATTTAACCCTCCAACCCTGTTCTGACATTCAATGCGATCCTGGTTTTTATGTGTGTGTGCCTGCGTCTATGAAAAAGTAAATATCTGTGCAAGTGTGTGCGTGTTTTTGTGTGTACATGAGAGAGAGAGAATGTATATATGTGTGTGTGTGTGAGAGAGCGTGTATGTGTGTGAGTTGGTGTGTGTGTGTGTGTTTGTGTGTGAGGAAGAATATATGTGTGTGTGAGATTGTGTGTGTTTGCGTGTATGAGAATGAATAGATCTACGAGTCTGTGTGTGAATCGGTGAGATAGAGAATCAGTGTCTGTGTGAGAGAGGATGTGTGTGCGTTTGAGAATACATCTGTGTGATTGTGACTATGTCTGTGTGAGCATGTGTATGAGAAAGAATATGTCTTTGTGAGTGTGTGAGAGAGAGTGTGTGTCTATGAGGAATAATATATCTGTGTAGCGTGAGTGTGAGAGAGAATGTGTGTGTGTATGTATGTGTGAAATAGAGAATATATGTGCGTGAGTGTGTCTGTGTGTGAGAGGATGTGTGTGTGTGTCTGCGTTTATGAGAAAGAATATATCTGTGCAATTGTGTGTTTGTGTGTTTGAGAGCGTTTGTGTCCAAATTGAAATGTAGTGGATTCCTTCCACATCATTAAAATGGAGGGGGATCCCTTCCCCATTTTAAATTGTACGGAGATCCCTTCTATATATTTTAAATGGAGGGCGACACCTCCTACATCTTAAAAATAGAGTGAGGTCCCTTTTCCATCTTTAAAATGTTGGTAGATCCCTTCTCCGTCATTAAAATGGAGGGAGATGTTTTCTCAATCTTTAAAATTGAGGTAGATCCCTTCTCCGTCTTTAAAATGCAGGGATATCTCTGTCATAGAGTCACAGAGGTCAACAGCACAGAAAAAGGCCTTTTGGCCCATCAAGTCTGTGCCGATCGAACAAGAACCTAACAATTCTAATCCTATTTTACAGCACTAGGCCCACAGCCTTCTATGCCAAGGCATCGCAAGTGCACATCCAAATATTCTTAAATGTTATGAGGGTTTCTGCCTCTAACCCCCTTTCAGGCAGTGAGTTCCAGATTCCCACCACCCTCTGGGTGAAAAAATCCTTCCCTACTTCCCCTCTAACCCTCCTGCCCCCTGCCTTAAATCTATGCTCCGTGGTTATTGTTCCCTCCACCAAGGGGAAAAGTTCCTTCCTCTCTACCCTATCAATGCCCCTCATTATTTTATTCACCTCAATCATGTCCTTCCTCAATCTCCTCTGCTCATGGGAAAATAATCCAAGTCTATCCTATCTCTCCTCATATCTTACATTCTCCAGCCCAGGCAACATCCTGGTAAATCTCCTCTGCTCTCTCTCTAGTGCAATCACATCCTTCCTACAATGCGGACTCCAGAACTACACGCAATACTCTAGCTGTGGCCTAACCAGCGTTTTATGCAGTTCCAGCATGACTTCCCTGCTCTTATATTCTATGTCTCGGCTAATAAAGGAAAGTATCTCATATGCCTTCTTAAACACCTTATTTACCTGTCCCACTACCTTAAGGGACCAGTGGACATACACACCAAGGTCTCTCTAATGCGCATTAGATCCCAGGGTCCTACCATTCATCATATATTCCTGTGCCTTGTGTGTCCTGCCCAAGTGCATCACCTCACACTTATCCGGATTAAAGTCCTTGAACCACTGACCAGTCCGTCTATATCCGCCTGTAATCTAAGGCTCTCCTCCTCACTATTTACCACACCACCAATTATCGTGTCATCCACAAACTTGCTGATCAACCCTCCTACATTGAAGTCTAAATTGTTTATACGTACCACACACAGCAAGGGACCCAACACCGACCCCAGGGGAACCCCACTGGACACAGGGATTCAGTCACAAAAACACCCCTTGACCATCACCCTCTGCTTCCTGCCACTCAGCCAATTCTGGATCCAAATTGAAAAATTGCCTTGGATCCCATGGGATCTTACCTTCGCTTTCGTTCTCCCTTGTGGGACCTTACCAAAAGCCTTGCTTATGTCCCACTAGGCTACGTCTTCTCCATCTTTAAAGTGGAGGAAGATCCATTCCCGTCTTTAAAATGGAGGGAGATCCATTGCCCAACTTGTGATGTGGAGGTGCTGGAACCTACAATGGAGGAAAGAGTGAAGCTTATTCGAGAATGAAATGTTAACCTGCGTGTGTAACACAGAAAGTTTACAACACAGAAGGAGGACATTCAGCCCATCAATCTACTTTCGACACTCTGCAAGGAAAATTTCACTGGTCTCACTCGTCTGCCCTTTCCCCAAAATTATTATAATTGTTATTGAAGGTTGTTGCTCAGAAGCCAATGAAGACAAGGACAAGGCCAATTGTGTGAGGCATTTCGCATCATCTCTGACCTTATGAGGAAAGGATTCTGATTTTCTTATTAGGAAAGGTTGGACAGGCTGGGCTTGTATCCATTGGAGTTTAGAATTTGGAGAGGTGATCTTAGTGAAAGATGTAAGTTGCTGAGGGGTCTTAACAGGGTGGATGTGGAGAAGATGTTTCCCCTTGTGGGAGAGTTTGGAACTAGGGGCGAAGTTTAAAACTATTTTCAAACAATTTAAAAAATGGATGCTAAGCTCCAATTCACACTCAGTGATGCAGTCTATAAAAAAAGGGAATTATTTAAAAAGATCTGAAAATGTCTACAAAACACAGCACACCTCAAATGAAGCTGATTCCAACATCAAACACAGAAGGAGTGTAAATCTCAATTCCATCCCACGTAATCACACTGCCCCGGGAATCATATCCTTCCTATAGTGTGGCTCCCAGGACTGTACACAATACTCCATCTGAGGTCTAACTAGCGTCTTATATAAATTCAGCATAACCTCCCTGCTCTTGTACTCTAAGCCCCTATTAGTAAAGCCCAGGATACAATATGCTTTATCAACCACTCGCTCAACCTGTCCTGCAACCTTCAATGAAATATGCACATCTTCACCCAGGTCTTTCTGCTCCTGCACCCCCTTCAAAATTACACCCCTAATTTTGTTTTTCATGTCCATGTTTCTCCTACCAAAATGCATCACATCAAACGTCTCCACATTGAACATCATTGGCCACCTATCTGCCCACTCTCCCAACTTGTAAATGTCCTTTTGATGCTCTACACTGTCCCCCTCTCTGTTTATCATTCTCCCAAGTTTTGTGCCATCCACAAACTCTGAAATGGTCCCCTGCACACCAATATCTCAATCATTTATATACATCAGGGAAATCCAGGGTTCCAATACTGACCCCTGGGGAACTCCACTACAATCCTACATCCAGCCGGAAAAATTCCCATGAACCATTACTCTCTGTTTTCCTGGGAGAGAAAGAGAGAGAGAGAGATAGACGGAGAGATAGATTGGATGAAAGAGGTACAGAGATAGAAAGAGAGCAACAGAGAGACAAGGCGAAAGGGAGAGATATGGCAGCGACAGAGAGAGTAGCAGAGCAACAGAGATAAGTACTGAGTGAGAGAGAGAGAGAAAGACGGAACGACAGATAGAGAGACAGAGCGGCAGAGAGACAGGGTGAGAGGGAAAGAGAGCTGGGTAAGCGAGTGAAATAGAGAGGGGAGATCGAGCGAAAGAAAAAGGGATGAGTTGAGAGAGAGAGATGAAGAGAGGGGAGCGAGTGTAAGGTAAAGATATGGGGTGAGAGAGAGAAACAGAGAAATGTATAGAGTGGCAGAGAGATGGGGTGGGAGAGGGAGAGAAGGAATGAGATAGGATGAGAGAAAGAGAAAGTGTAGGCGGAATCTGAAAATGTTCAAAAATTTGTTAACATTATTGAGTGTAAAGGACAATATCCTGTGAGACATCCCTTCTCCATCTTTAAATTAGAGGGAGAGCCTTTAACCAACTTTAAAATGGGGGGGACCCCTTCCGCAACTTGTGATGTGGAAGTGCTGGAATCTAATCGAGGGGTTCGGGGTGGTTTATATATAGAATAACATACCCGGGAGTGAGTTACAGACTGGAATCTAATCGAGGGGTTCGGGGTGGTTTAAAATAGAATAACAGATACCCGGGAGTGAGTTACAGACTGGAATCTAATTGAGGGGTTCGGGGTGGTTTAAAATAGAATAACATACCCGGGAGTGAGTTACAGACTGGAATCTAATCGAGGGGTTCGGGGTGGTTTATATATAGAATAACATACCCGGGAGTGAGTTACAGACTGGAATCTAATAGAGGGGTTCGGGGTGGTTTATATGTAGAATAACATACCCGGGAGTGAGTTAAAGACTGGAATCTAATCGAGGGGTTCAGCGGGTTGAAATATAGAATAACAGATACCCAGAAGTGAGTTACAGACTGGAATCTAATCGAGGGGTTCGGGGTGGTATATATACAGAATAACAGATACCTGGGAGTGAGTTACAGACTGGAATCTAATCGAGGGGTTCCGGGGGTTTATATATAGAATAACAGATACCCGGGAGTGAGTTACAGACTGGAATCTAATCGAGGGGTTAGGGGTGGTTTATATATAGAATAACAGATACCCGGGAGTATGTTACAGACTGGAATCTAATCGAGGGGTTCGGGGTGGTTTATATATAGAATAACAGATACCCGGGAGTGAGTTACAGACTAGATTCTAATTGAGTAGAGTGGGGTGTATTTATATAGGCTAACAGATACCCGGGAGTGAGTTACAGATTAGAATCTAATAGACGTTTTCGGGATGGTTTAAATATAGATAATCAGATAGGTGAGAATGAGTTACAGACTGGAATCTAATCGAGGTGTTCAGGGGGTTTAAATATAGAATCACAGATAACCAAGAGTGAGTATGACTGGAATCAAATCGAAGGTTTTGTGGTGGTTTATATATAGAATAACAGATACCCGGGAGTGAGTTACAGACTGGAATCAAATCGAGGTGTTCGAGGTGGTTTATATATAGAATAACAGAGACCCGCGAGTGAGTTACAGACTGGAATCTAATAGAGGTGTTTGGTGGGTTTATATATAGAATCACTGATGGAGGAGAGTGAGTTACAAGCTGAAATCTAATCGAGAGATTCGGGGTTTAATTTATACAATCACAGATGCCCGAGATTGAGTTACAGACTGGAATCTAATTGAGGGGTTTGAGGGTTTTATAGATACAATCACAGATTCCCGAGATGAAGTTACAGACTGGAATCAATTCGAGAGGTTTGGGGGATTTATATATAGAATAACAGATACCCGGGAGTGAGTTAGAAAATGGAATCTAATCGAGGGGTTCGGGGTTGTTTATATATAGAATAACAGATACCCGGGAATGAGTTACAGACTGGAATCTAATCGCGGGGTTCGGGGTGGATTATATATGGAATAGCAGATACCCGGGATTGAGTTATAGGCTGGATTCTAATCGAGGGGTTCGGTGGGTTCATATTTAGTATATCAGAAACCCGGCAGTGAGTTACAGACTGGAATCTTATCGAGGGGTTCGGGGGGTTTATATATAGAATAATAGATACCTGGGAGTGAGTTACAGACTGGAATCTAATCGAGGGATTCGGGGTGGATTATATATAGAATAACATACCCGTGAGTGAGTTACAGACTGGAATCTAATCGTGGGGTTCAGGGGGTTTATATATAGAATAACAGATACCCGGGAGTGAGTTACAGACTGGAATCTAATCAAGGGGTTCGGGGTGGATTATATACAGAATAATAGATACCCAGGAGTGAGTTACAGACTGGAATCTAATCGTGGGTTTCAGGGGGTTTATTTATATAGTAACAGATACCCGGGAGTGAGTTACAGACTGGAATCTAATCAAGGGGTTCGGGGTGGTTTATATATAGAATAACAGATACCCGGGAGTGAGTTACAGACTGGAATCTAATCAAGGGGTTCGGGGTGGTTTATATATAGAATAACAGATTCCCGGGAGTGAGTTACAGGCTGGAATCTAATCGAGGGGTTCAGGGGCTTTATATATGGAATAACAGATAACCGGGAGTGAGTTACAGACTGGAATCTAATCGAGGGGTTCGGGGTGGATTATATACAGAATAACAGATACCTGGGAGTGAGTTACAGGCTGGAATCTAATCGAGGGGTTCGGGGTGGTTTATATATAGAATAACATATACCCGGGAGGGAGTTACAGACTGGAATCTAATCGAGGGGTTCGGGGTGGTTTATATATAGAATAACAGATTCCCGGGATTGAGTTACAGGCTGGAATCTAATCGAAGGGTTCGTTGGGTTCATATTTAGTATAACAGATACCCGGGAGTGAGTTACAGACTTGAATCTAATCGAGGGGTTCAGGGGGTTTATATATAGAATAATAGATATCCGCGATTGAGTTACAGACTGGAATCTAATCGAGGGGTTCAGGGGATTTATATATAGAATAACAGATACCTCCGATTGAGTAATAGACTGGTATCTAATCGAAGAGGCCATTCAGCCCATCAAACTACTTTCGACACTCTGCAAGGAAAGTTTCACTGGTCTGACTCGTCCGCCCTTTCCCCGAAACCCTGAGAATATTTTCCCTTCAGCTTCACACCCAAAATTTGCTGAAAAGGGAAATTGAGGATGGTGGGGAGAGGGGGAGGCTGATGGAGTGAGAGAGAGAGTGAGAGAGAGAGAGAGGCAGAGAGATGGTGAGAGAGAGACAGATTGAGATAGAGAAAGAGAGACAAAACTCGCCAAGAGAGATAGAGAGACAGGGCGAGATAGAGAGAGGGGCAGGGTGTTGTAGTGAGAGAGAGACAGTGAAAGGCGAGGCGAGAAAGAGAGCGATGGAGAAAGAGACAGGCGTGGGAGAGAACGAATGTGACAGAGAGTCAGTGGCAGAGCGAGGGAGAGAGAGCGACAGAGAGAGGTGGTGATAGGGATAGAGACGGGGCGATAGAGAGAGGGTCAGAGAATGACAGAGATAGAATGAGAGACAGAGAGAGAGGGTGAAGGGCAGAGAGATGGGGTGAGAGAGAGAGGGAAATAGTTACAGTGAGATGGGGTGAGAAAGAAAGAGAGAGAGCGCGAGAGAGAGAGAGAGATGGAATTAGTGAGAGTGAGATGGGGTGAGAGAGAGAGGGTGAAGGGCAGAGAGATGGGGTGAGAGAGAGAGGGAAATAGTTACAGTGAGATGGGGTGAGAAAGAAAGAGAGAGAGCGCGAGAGAGAGAGAGAGAGAGAGAGAGAGGGAAATAGTGAGAGTGAAATGGGGTGAGAAAGAAAGAGAGATAGGATGAGAGAGAGAGAGTGAGGGAAATAGTGAGTGAGATGGGGTGAGAAAGAAAGAGAGAGAGCGCGAGAGAGAGAGAGAGCGGGAAATAGTGAGAGTGAGATGGGGTGAGAAAGAAAGAGAGATAGGATGAGAGAGAGAGAGTGAGGGAAATAGTGAGTGAGATGGGGTGAGAAAGAAAGAGAGAGAGCGCGAGAGAGAGAGAGAGCGGGAAATAGTGAGAGTGAGATGGGGTGAGAAAGAAAGAGAGAGAGGGCGAGAGAGAGAGGGTCAGAGAATGACAGTGAGATAAAATGAAAGACAGAGAGGGTGAAGGGGAGAGAGATGGGGCGAGAGAGAGGGAGATAGCGACAATGAGATGGGCTGAGGGAGAAAGAGAGAGAGGGCGAGAAAGAGAGATAGAGAGAGGCGATTGAATGAAAGAAAAATGGGTGGGGTGAGGGAGAGGCAGAGAGAGGGGAGTGAGTGTCCGAAATAGCGATGGGATGAGAGAGATCCTCAGAGAGACGAGTCGAGGGAAGGAAAAAGCGGTAGGGAGAGAGAGACCTGACGAAATGGGGCGAGAACCATTCTCAATATTTAAAATGGAGGCAGATAACTTCTCCACCGTTAAAACGGAGGGAGTTCCCTTTTCCGTCTTTAAAATGGAGGGAGATATCTGTGTCTCTGTCACGTTGAAAGTACTAATTTTCCATTCGTGAGGAGTCAAATCTGTCCTAAATGTCCCATTCCTGTGGGGACATAAAATGGCCACTGGGAACAAACCTGAAATGTCTGCCTGGTGTTTGTAGACTAGATTCTCAGAGGAAGAGAGACAGGGAGAGAAGACACAGATCGAGTGAATGAGAAATAGAGACTCTCAGACCAAATGGGTGACTGAGAGCCAGACAGTGAATAAAGGATATTGGTCATAGCACATGGAAAGAGCAAGAGGCCATTTAACCCTCCAACCCTGTTCTGACATTCAATGAGATCCTGGCTGATCTGTGATTGAAGCCCTTGGTCTCACATCTCTGCAGCGTGTTAGCTAACAGAAATCTATCAGCCTCAGTTTTAAACATGGAATAGTGGCTCAGCATCAATTTCCGTTCATGTGAGAGAGATCCAAACTAATACCACACTTGGCGTTTTAAAGTGTTTCTTAGTTTCTCTCCTGAAATTCTAAAATTCTAAACATAGTTGAAAAACCATGACCCCAAGGCCCAGACTCCCCAAACCGGCGGGAATAGTTAGTCTTTTTCAAACCTCCACTTGCATTATTATCCTGAAATATTGCATCAAATCACCCCCTCACCTAAATTCCAGTGTAAAGCTTCATCCACACTGTTCAACAAACACACCCAAACCAAATACAGTATGGGGTTCGATAGAGAGTAACATTCCCTCTGCTCTGTCCCATCAAACAGGCCCAGGGAAGGGGCAGCACAGGGTTAGATACCAAGTAAAGACAGGGCCTATTGAGTGATAAACAGAGTTTCTCCATCTTTAAAATGGAGGGCGATATCTGTGTCTCTGTCACGTTGAAAGGACTATTTTACCATTCGTGAGGAGTCAACTCTGTCATAAATGTCCCAGTGCTGTGGGAACATAAAATGGCCACTGTGAACAAACCTAAAATGGCTGCCTGGTGTTTGGGGATTTTTCTTACAGAATCTGACAGGGGGAGAGAGAGAGAGAGAGAGCAGACGCGGAATGAGGGAATGTTAAAGAGAGAGACACAGAGTGAGAGGGGATGAACAGGCAGACGATGAAAGAATGATATCGGTCATAACATTGGGACATTTCTGACTGAGTTGAATTATGGCAAACTAGTGGCATTCTATCCTATTATCTTAAATTGTTAATAAATACTGAGAAACAGACACAGACACGGGCTTTGCAGCAGCAGAAAGAATGTGAATCATTCCATCCCGGGGGTTTTTACTTCAAGATTCGCTTTTAGAAAATTCAGAATTCAAATTCACAACAACAAAGTGTGGGACTGAACGCCCGGATCCTTCAATATTCCAGGGAATACACGTGGAATTTATGTCTCCATACCTGTGTCTCTGTCACGTTTAAAATACTAATGTTACATGAGTTTACTCTGTCCTAAACGTCCCATTGCTGTGGGGACATAAAATGGCCACTGTGAACAAACCTAAAATGGCTGCCTGGTGTTTGTAGACTAGATTCTCAGAGGAAGAGAGACAGGGAGAGAAGACACAGATCGAGTGAATGAGAAATAGAGACTCTCAGACCAAGTGGGTGACTGAGAGCCAGACAGTGAATAAAGGATATTGGTCATAGCACATGGAAAGAGCAAGAGGCCATTTAACCCTCCAACCCTGTTCTGACATTCAATGCGATCCTGGTTTTTATGTGTGTGTGCCTGCGTCTATGAGAAAGTATATATCTGTGCAAGTGTGTGCGTGTGTTTGTGTGTACATGAGAGAGAGAGAATGTATATATGTGTGTGTGTGTGTTTGTGTGTGAGGAAGAATGTATGTGTGTGTGAGATTGTGTGTATTCTCTGTTTTCCTGGGAGAAAAAGAGAGAGAGAGAGATAGACGGTGAGATAGATGGGATGAAAGAGGTACAGAGATAGAAAGAGAGCAACAGAGAGACAAGGTAAAAGGGAGAGCGATGGGTGCGACAGAGAGAGTAGCAGAGTAACGGAGGAAAGGAGTGAGTGAGAGAGAGAAAGACGGAACGACAGATAGAGAGACAGAGGGGCAGAGAGACAGGGTGAGAGGGAAAGAGAGCTGGGTAAGCGAGTGAAATAGAGAGGGGAGATCGAGAAAAAGAAAAAGGGATGAGTTGAGAGAGAGAGATGAAGAGAGGGGAGCGAGTGTAGGGTAAATTGATGGGGTGAGAGAGAGAAACAGAGAAATATATAGAGTGGCAGACAGATGGGATGGGAGGGGGAGAGAAGGAACGAGACAGGATGAGAGAAAGAGAAAGTGTAGGGGGAAACTGATAATGTTCAAAAATTTGTTAACATTATTGAGTATAAAGAACATCAAATCACCCCCTCACCTAAATTCCAGTGTAAAGCTTCATCCACTCTGTTTAACAAACACACCCAAACCAAATACAGTATGGGGTTCGATAGAGAGTAACATTCCCTCTGCTCTGTCCCATCAAACAGGCCCAGGGAAGGGGCAGCACAGGGTTAGATACCAAGTAAAGACAGGGCCTATTGAGTGATAAACAGAGTTTCTCCATCTTTAAAATGGAGGGAGATATCTGTGTCTCTGTCACATTGAAAGGACTAATTTAACATTCGTGAGTAGTCAACTCTGTCATAAATGTCCCAGTGCTGTGGGCACATAAAATGGCCACTGTGAACAAACCTAAAATGGACGCCTGGAGTTTGGGGAAATTTCTTACAGAATCTGACAGGGGGGGAGAGAGAGAGAGAGAGAGAGCAGACGCGGAATGAGGGAATGTTAAAGAGCGAGACACAGAGTGAGAGGGGATGAACAGGCAGACGATGAAAGAATGATATTAATCACAACAGATGCCCGAGATTGAGTTACAGACAGGAATCTAACGGAGGGGTTCGTGGTGGTTTATATATAGAATAACAGATACCCGGGAGTGAGTTACAGACAGGAATCTAACGGAGGGGTTTGGGGTGGTTTATATATAGAATAACAGACACCCGGCAGTGAGTTACAGGCAGGAATCTAACAGAGGGGTTTGGGGTGGTTTATATATAGATTAACAGATGCCCGGGAGTGAGTTACGGGCTGAAATTTAATCGAGGGGTTGGGGTGGTTTATATATAAATCATGTAGATATAATATATATCGAATAAAAGATATCCGGGAATGAGTTAAAGAACGGAATCTCATCGAGGGGAATGAGGGGTTTATATATAGAATAATAGATAACGGGAGAGAGTTACAGACTGGAATCTAATCGAGTGCTTCCGGGGGTTTATATATAGAATCATAGATACCCGGGAGTGAGTTACAGACTGGAATCTAATTAAGGGGTGCAGGGGGTTTATATAGAGAATAATCGATACCCGGGATTGAGTTACAGACTCGAATCTAATTGAAGGGATCAGGGGGTTTATATATAGAATCATAGATACCCGGGATTGAGTTACAGACTGGAATCTAATCGAGGGGTTCGGGGGGTTTATATATAGAATCATAGATACCAGCGATTGAGTTACAGACTGGAATCTAATCGAGGGGTTCAGGGGGTTTATATATAGAATAATAAATACCTGGGATTGAGTTACAGACTGCAATCTAATCGAGGGGTTCAGTGGGTTATATAGAGAATAATAGATACCCGGGAGTGAGTTACAGGCTGGAATCTAATTGAGGGGTGCAGGGGGTTTATATAGAGAATAATAGATACCCGGGATTGAGTTACAGACTGGAATCAAGAACAGTTGAAAATATCATTTTTCTTGTGATGTGCTGAAGTGCAGGTTACAGAGGCTGATTCATGGAATGGGTAGTGTGAGTTTTTAAGCAGCTTTATCCCAACTATCAAATTTAATTTCTCATTGGAACTGTTTGATGTTTTCTTAGTCTTGACACAAATGGATAGGGACTCTTTGGACCCTCACTGTTTGCAGCTTTTCACCATTTATAATGTAACCTGTTCCATGCTTTTTAAAGAGGGCAGCCACACATTTGCCTATAATGAAATCCATCTTTCACTATTTCACTCATTCACTTAAGGTGTACATATCTCTTTGGAATTTGAAGTGCAGGTTACAGATTGGATTGGAACTTTCTGCTTTAAGAATCATTAACCAAGTTACACAGAGTTAAACATCAAAACTGACATTCTGAAACAGGAGAGGGCCCCACAACTTCAATTCTGTGATTCTCTAGCACCTCATCATCTGTATCTTACAATATGTCTGCCCCCTTCATGTCTCTGAAGACTTGGGAAATGTTTCAGACATTGGGGAACCATTTCTGTCAACCGGGATATTTCCTTTGAAGCATTTCATTGTCTTGGGACATTTACAGTAAATGGCTCCTTCAAAAGACATCATTAAAATTCACTCTTTAATCATCCAAATCCTTTTGCCCACTCAGACTCCCTGGCCCTACATCCTATTGTTTCAAAGCTAACTTACATTTCACAATGTAGGAATGTGTGAATGCAAACACTTTCTTCACACGTTTCCACAATACTAAGGCTCACACTATTCAGGGTGAAATTTTCAAGACAACATTCATCAACTGACAGATTTCCAGCTCCAGCTAATTGTAGATTTTTATTTTTAATTTTGGGATAACAGGACTGAAATTGTACGGCATCCCAGTGTGAGATTTAAACTCCTGTTTATTTCAATCTTTAGCTCAGGAATTCACATTAAAACATACAGAGAATTGAAACCTTCCTCATACAGTTGCCTGTTTGTTCCAGTGTTGGTATATTCCCTCTTTCCTTTGCTTTTTCACTTGTCTGAAGAAATTAAATTGTTGACATTGGATAATCATCCCTTTCCCATGAAAATGTAAACTCCTGGGAAACTGCAACAGACACAATCTTATGCAGTGATCAAAATCCTGCACCTTTATTCATCAATCCCATTTCCTATCTCTGTAGAAACTCCCTTCCACTGACAGATTCTGAGATCCATACTCAATCTCAAAAACCACCACAGAAAAGTGACTGCTTATTTTAAACAGTGAATCTGAACTATTTGAAGTTCTGACTCAGTCACAGAATCGCAGAAATTTTGACTCTGTGGGAGGAAAATTATCAGAATAACTTTGCAACATACAGGTAACCTGTAGTGACAGGAGGATACTTGTCTGTTCAAAAGGGATTCGATAAGATGCCTCACAAAGCTTGTTACTCAGGACAAGAGCTCATACGTTCCCCTAATCTCCCCAACCAGTTCCTCTCAGGATTTGACAATTTGATCAAGTCATCCCTGATGCTACTAAATTTCAGGGAATACAACCCGAGTTTGTGCAATCTCACTTTGCAATTTAACCCTTGGAATCCAGGTCTCATTCCGGCAAAGCTGTGATGCACTCGAACTGTCTAAACTGTCCCTGGAGTGTCGGATTAACCCAGGTCACTCACATACACCCAGGTCAGGTTCAAGACTCACCTGTCTCACTCGCTGAGACGCTCCTGTATCACTGGCCTTATTGTAGTCGGATGCCGCGTTGGGAGCAGGACAGGTAGACGGGATTAGGATGACTGCTCATGTGGAGGGTAAACACGAGGAATCTATCAGAGAATCAGAACAAACCAGGGAGAATCAAACAAGGAAACTGATGTTCAATTTATTAGGCCTGATTTGTGGATTGTTTTTGTTTTGGGAGAGAATGTTGCCAACAAACACTCCCAGAAAGGATGCAGCAGGGGCTAGATACAGATTAAAGCTCCCTCGATACTGTCCCCATGAAACACTCCCAGGACGGGAACAGGACAGGGTCAGATACAGAGTAAAGCTACCTCTACACTTTCCCCATCAAACACTCCCAGGACGGGAACAGGACAGGGTTAGATACAGAGTAAATTTCCCTCTAATCTGTCCCCATCAAATACTCCCAGGACAGGTACAGCACGGGGTTAGATACAGAGTAAAGATCCCTCTACACTGTCCCCATCAAGCACTCCCAGGTCCGGTACAGCACAGGGTTAGATACAGTGTAAACCTCCCTCTATACTCTCCCCATCAAACACTCCCAGGACTCGTACAACAAGGGGTTAGATACAGAGTAAAGCTCCCTCTACACTATCGCCATCAAACACTCCCAGGACTGGTGCAGCACGGGGTTAGATACAGAGTAAAGCTCCCTCTATACTGTCCCCATCAAACACTCCCAGGACTGGTACAGCACGGGCTTAGATACAGAGTAAAGCTCTCCCTACACTGTGCCCATCGTACACTCCCAGGGAAGGTACAGCACGGGGTTAGATACTGTCTAAATTACCCTCTAAGCTGTCCCCATCAAACACTCCCTGGACTGGTGCAGCACAGAGTTAGATACAGAGTAAAGCTCCGTCTTCACTGACTCCATCAAGTACTCACAGGGCAGGTACAGGACAGAGTTAGATGCAGAGTAAATCTACCTCTACACCGTCCCCATCGAACACTCCCAGGGCAGATACAGTAGAGGATTTGATACAGAGTAAAGCTTCCTCTACACTGTCCCCATCAAACTCTCCCAGGACAGGTACAGCACGGGGTAAGATGCAGAGAAAATTTTCCTCTATAATGTATCCATCTAAAATTCCCAGTACAGGTACACCACAGGGTTAGATACAGAGTAAAGCTCCCTCGATACTGAACCCACCAAACACTCCCAGGACAGGTACAGCACAGGGTTAGATACAGAGTAAAGCTCCTTCGATACTGTCCCCATCAAACACTCCCAGGACAGGTACAGCACGGGGTTAGATGCAGAGAAAATTTCCCTCCATAATGTATCCATCTAAAATTCCCAGTACAGGTACAGCACGGGGTTAGGTACAAAGTAAAGCTCCCTCGATTCTGTACCCATCAAACACTCCCAGGACTAGTACAGACCGGGGTAAGAAACAGAGAAAAACTCCCCCTACACTGTACCCATCAGACACTCCCACGGCAGTTACAGCACGGGGTTAGATACAGAGTAAAGCTCCCTCGATACTGTACCGATCAAACACTGCCAGGACTAGTACAGCCTGGGGTTAGAAGCAGAGAAAAACTCCCCCTGCACTGTGCCCATCATACACTCCCACGGCAGTTACAGCACAGGGTTAGATACAGAGTAAATCTCCCTTTAACCTGACCCATCTAAAACTCCCAGGACTGGTACTGCCTGGGGTAAGATTCAGAGTAAAGCTCCCTCTACGCAGTCCCCATTAAACACTCCCAGTGCAGGTACGTTACGGGGTTAGATACAGAGTAAAACTTCCTCTACACTGTCCACATCAAACACTCCCAGGACAGGAACAGCACGGTGTTACAGAGTAAAGCTGCCTCTACACCGTCCCCATCAAACACTCCCAGTGCAGGTACATTACGGGGTTAGATACAGAGTAAAACATCCTCTACACTGTCCCCATCAAACACTCCCTGGACAGGAACAGCACGGTGTTAGATACAGAGTAAAAATCCCACTACACCGTCCCCATCCAGCACTGCCAGGCCAGGAACAGAACGGGTTTAGATACAGAATAAAGGTCACACTGCACTGTCATCATCAGACACTCCCAGGCCACGTACAGCACTGGGTAAGAAACAGAGTAAAGCTCCCTCAATAATGTCCCCATCAAACACTCCCAGGACAGGTACAGCACGGCGTTTGATACAAGGTGAAGCTCCCTCTGTACTGTTCCCATAAAACAGTCCCTGCACAGGAACAGAACAGGGTTAGATACAGAGTAAAGCTCCCTCTACACTGTCTCCATCAAACTCTACCAGGTCCGCTACAGCACTGGGTTAGATACAGGGTAAACCTCCCTCTATACTCTCCCCATCATACTCTCACAGGACTGGTACAGCACGGGGTTAGATACAGAGTAAAGCTCCCTCTACAACATCCCCATCAAACACTCCCAGATCCCCTACAGCACAGGATTAGCTACAGTGTAAACCTCCCTCTATACTCTCCCCATCAAACACTCCCAGGACTGGTACAGCACGGGGTTAGATACAGAGTAAATTTCCCTCTAATCTGTCCCCATCAAACACTCCCAGGACAGCTACAGCACGGGGTTAGATACAGAGTAAAGCTCCCTCTACACTGTCCCCATCAAACACTCCCAGGTTAGGTACAGCACTGGGTTAGATACAGTGTAAACCTCCCTCTATACTCTCCCCATCAAACACTCCCTGGACTGGTACAGCACGGGGATAGATGGAGAGTACATCTCCCTCTACACTATCGCTTTCAAACACTCCCAGGACTGGTACAGCACGGGGTTAGATACAGAGTAAAGCTCCCCCTACACTGTGCCCATCGTACACTCCCAGGGCACGTACAGCACGGGGTTAGATACAGTCTAAATTTCCCTCTAAGCTGTCCCCATCAATCACTCCCAGGACTGGTGCAGCACGGGGTTAGATACAGAGTAAAGCTCAGTCTTCACTGTCCCCATCAAGCACTCACAGGGCAGGTACAGGACAGAGTTAGATGCAGATTAAATCTCCCTCTACACCGTCCCCATCAAACACTCCCAGGGCAGGTACATACAGGGTTTGATACAGAGTAAAGCTTCCTCTACACTGTCCCCATCAAACACTCCCAGGACAGGTACAGCACGGGGTTAGATACAGAGTAAAGCCCCCTCAATACTGTGCCCATCAAACACTCCCAGGACAGGTTCAGCACGGGGATAGGTACAGAGTAAAACTTCCTCGATACTGTCCCCATCAAACACTCCCAGGACAGGTACAGCACGGGGTTACATGCAGAGAAATTTTCCCTTCATAATGTATCCATCTAAAATTCCCAGTACAGGTACACCACGGGCTTAGATACAGAGTAAAGCTCCCTCGCTACTGTACCCATCAAACACTCCCAAGACAGGTACAGCACGGGGTTAGATACAGAGTAAAGCTCCCTCGATACTGTCCCCATCAAACACTCCCAGGACAGGTACAGCACGGGGTTAGATGCAGAGAAAAGTTCCCTCGATAATGTATCCATCTAAAATTCCCAGTACAGGTACAGCCCGGGGTTAGAAACAGAGAAAAACTCCCCCTACACGGTGCCCATCATACACTCCCTGGGCAGTTACAGCACAGAGTTAGATGCAGAGAAAATCTCCCTCTACACCGTCCCCATCAAAAACTCCCAGGGCAGGTACAGTACCGGGTTTGGTAGAGTAAAGCTTCCTCTAAACTGTCCCCATCAAACACTCCCAGGACAGGTACACCACGGTGTTAGATACAGAATAAAGCTCCCTCGCTACTGTCCCCATCAAACACTCCCAGGACAGGTACAGAACGGGGTTAGATACAGAGTAAAGCTCCCTCGATACTGTCCCAATCAAACACTCCCAGGACAGGTACAGCACGGGGTTACATGCAGAGAAATTTTCCCTTCATAATGTATCCATCTAAAATTCCCAGTACAGGTACACCACGGGCTTAGATACAGAGTAAAGCTCCCTCGCTACTGTACCCATCAAACACTCCCAAGACAGGTACAGCACGGGGTTAGATACAGAGTAAAGCTCCCTCGATACTGTCCCCATCAAACACTCCCAGGACAGGTACAGCACGGGGTTAGATGCAGAGAAAAGTTCCCTCGATAATGTATCCATCTAAAATTCCCAGTACAGGTACAGCCCGGGGTTAGAAACAGAGAAAAACTCCCCCTACACGGTGCCCATCATACACTCCCAGGGCAGTTACAGCACAGAGTTAGAAGCAGAGAAAATCTCCCTCTACACCGTCCCCATCAAAAACTCCCAGGGCAGGTACAGTACCAGGTTTGGTACAGAGTAATGCTTCCTCTACACTGTCCCCATCAAACACTCCCAGGACAGGTACACCACGGGGTTAGATACAGAATAAAGCTCCCTCGCTACTGTCCCCATCAAACACTCCCAGGACAGGTACAGAACGGGGTTAGATACAGAGTAAAGCTCCCTCGATACAGTCCCCATCAAACACTCCCAGGCAGGTACAGCCCGGGGTTAGAAACAGAGAAAAATGCCCCCTACACCGTCCCCATCAAACACTCCCAGGGCAGGTACAGTACCGGGTTTGGTACAGAGTAAAGCTTCCTCTACACTGTCCCCATCAAACACTCCCAGGACTGGTACTGCCCGCGGTAAGATTCAGAGTAAAGCTCCCTCTACACAGTCCCCATGAAGCACTACCAGGGCAGGTACAGGACAGGGTTATATACAGAGTAAAGCTCACTCTAAACTGTCCCCATCAAACCCTCCCAGGACATGTACAGCACGGGGTTAGATACAGAGTAAAGCTCCCTCTACACCGTCCCCATCAAACACTCCCAGTGCAGGTACATTACGGGGTTAGATACAGAGTAAAACTTCCTCTACACTGTCCCCATCAAACACACCCAGGACAGGAACAGCACGGTGTTAGATACAGAGGAAATATCCCACTACACCGTCCCCATCAAACACTCCCAGGCCAGGTACAGCACGGGTTTAGATACAGAATAAAGGTCCCACTGCACTGTCATCATCAAACACTCCCAGGGCACGCACAGCACTTGGTTAGATATAGAGTAAAGCTCCCTCAATACTGTCCCCATCAAACACCCCCAGGACAGGTACAGCACAGGGTTTGATACAAGGTGGAACTCCCTCTGTACTGTTCCCATAAAACACTCCCTGGACAGGAACAGAACAGGGTTAGATACAGTGTAAAGCTCCCTCTATACTGTCCCCATCAATCACTCCCAGGACAGCAACAGGACAGGGTTAAATACAGAGTAAAGCTCCCTCTACACTGTCTCCATCAAACACTACCAGGTCCGCTACAGCACAGGGTTAGATACAGGGTAAACCTCCCTCTATACTCTCCCCATCAAACTCTCACAGGACTGGTACAGAACGGGGTTAGATACAGAGTAAAGCTCCCTCTAAACTTCCCCATCAAACCCTCCCAGGACTGGTACAGCACGGGGTTAGATACAGAGTAAAGCTCGCTCTACACCATCCCCATCAAACACTCCCAGTGCAGGTACATTACGGGTTTAGATACAGAGTAAAACTTCCTCTACACTGTCCCCATCAAACACTCCCAGGACAGGTACAGCACGGTGTTAGATACAGAGTAAATTTCCCACTATACCTTCCCCATCAAACACTCCCAGGGCAAGTACAGCACGGGTTTATATACAGAATAAAGGTCACACTGCACTGTCATCACCTAACACTCCCAGGGCAAGTACAGCAATGGGTTAGATACAGAGTAAAGCTCCCTCTATACTGTCCCCATCAAACACTCCCAGGACAGGTACAGCACAGGGTTAGATACAGAGTAAAGCTCCCTCTACACTGTTCCCATCAATCACTCCCTGGACAAAAACAGAACTGGGTTAGATACAGAGTAAAACTCCCTCGATACTGTCCCCATCAAACACTCCCAAGACAGGAACAAGACAGGGTTAGATACAGAGTAAAGCTCCCTCTGCACTGTTCCCATCAATCACTCCCTGGACAAAAACAGAACTGGGTTAGATACAGAGTAAAGCTTCCTCTACACTTTCCCCATCAAACACTCCCAGGGCAGGAAAAGCACTGGGTTAGATACAGAGTAAAGCTCCCTCTACACTGTCTCCATCAAACACTCCCCGGTCCCCTACAGCACAGGGTTAGATACAGTGTAAACCTCCCTCTATACTCTCCCCATCAAACACTCCCAGGACTGGTACAGCACGGGGTTAGATACAGAGTAAACCTCCCTCAATACTCTCCCCATCAAACACTCCCAGGACTGGTACAGCACGGGGTTAGATAGAGAGTAAATCTCCATTTACACTATCGCCATCAACCACTCCCAGGACTGGTACAGCACGGGGTTAGATTCAGACTAAAGCTCCCTCTATACTGTCCCCATGAAACACTCCCAGGGCATGAACAGCACGGGGTTAGATACAGTCTAAATTTCCCTCTAAGCTGTCCCCATCAAATACTCCCAGGACTGGTGCAGCACGGGGTTAGATACAGAGTAAAGCTCCCTCGATACTGTACCCATCAAACACTCCCAGGACTAGTACAGCCCGGGGTAGAAACAGAGAAAAACTCCCCCTACACTGTGCCCATCATACACTCCCACGGCATTTACAGCACAGTGTTAGATACAGAGTAAATCTCCCTCTAACCTGTCCCCATCTAAAACTCCCAGGACTGGTACTGCCCGGGGTAAGATTCAGAGTAAAGCTCCCTCTACGCAGTCCCCATGAAGCACTCCCAGGGCAGCTACAGGACAGGGTTATATACAGAGTAAAGCTCCCTCTACACCGTCCCCATCATACACTCCCAGTGCAGGTAAATTACGGGGTTAGATACAGAGCAAAACTTCCTCTACACTGTCCCCATCAAACACACCCAGGACAGGTACAGCACGGTGTGAGATACGGAGTAAATCTCCCACTACACCGTCCTGATCAAACACTCCCAGGCCAGGTGCAGCACTGGTTTTGATACAGAATAAAGGTCCCACTGCAATGTCATCATCAAACACTCCCAGGGCACGTACAGCACTGGGTTAGATACAGATTAATGCTCCCTCTATACTGTCCCCATCAAACACTCCCAGGATAGGTACAGCAAAGGGTTAGATACAGAGTAAAGCTTCCTCTACAATGTCCCCAAAAACCCTCCATGGACAGGTACAGCACTGGGATAGATACAGAGTAAAGCTCACTCTACACTGTCCCCATCAAACACTCCCAGGACAGGAACAGGACATGGTTAGATAAGGAGTAAAGCTCCCTCGATACTGTCCCCATCAAACACTCGCAGGACAGGTACAGCACGGGTTTAGATAGAGAGTAAAGCTCCCTCTGCACTTTTCCCATCAAACCTCCCAGGGCAGGTACAGCACTGTGTTAGATACAGAGTAAAGCTTCCTCTACACCGTCCCCATCAAACACTCCCAGGACAGGTACAGCACGGTGTTAGATACAGAGTAAAGCTCCCTCTACACTGTCCCCATCAATCAGTCCCAGGACCTGTACAGCATGGTTTTAGATAAAGAATAAAGCTCCCTCTTCACTGTGACCATCAAACACTCCCAGGGCAGGTACAGCACGGGTTTAGATACAGAATAAAGCTCCCTCTGCGCTGTCCCCATCAAACACTCCCAGGGCAAGTACAGCACGGGGTTAGATACAGAGTAAAGCTCCCTCTCTACTGTCCCCATCAAACACTCCAAAGACAGGTACAGCACAGGGTTAGATTCAGAGTAAATCTGCCTCTACGCCGTCCCCATCAAACACTCCCAGGGCAGTTAAAGCACAGGGTTAGATACAGAGTAATGCTTCCTCTACACTGTTCCTATCAAACACTCCCAGGACTTTTACAGCACTGGGTTAGGTACAGAGTATAGCTCCCTCTACACTGTCCCCATCAAACACTCCCAGGACAGGTACAGTGAAGACCCCCGACCCCTTCAGAACCTCAGAAAGACTGAGCGCTTTGCAGTGAATGAATGAATGTTTAAAATGCTCTCATTGTTAGTGAGTCACTTGCTTCAATTTCCCTGGATTCATTTTCGCAATTCAGCCTTTTCTAAAAGATGTGACTGGGAGCTGGGCAGAGTCTACACATTGGAGACCCCCAGATCCTGTGTCTATTCACACCCCCTCCTCTTGTTTTGCTACCTCAGCCCCTCTGTTTCAACCCTCTTTCCAGACATTATGGCAAACTTGTGGCATTCTAAACTATTATCTTAAATTGTTAATAAATACTGAGAAACAGACACAGACACGGGCTTTGCAGCAGCAGAAAGAATGTGAATCATTCCATCCCGTGGGTTTTTACTTCCAGATTCAGTTTTAGAAAATTCAGAATTCAAATTCACAGCAGCAAAGTGTGGGACTGAACGCCCGGATCCTTCAATATTCCAGGGAATACACAGGGAAGTCATGTCTCCATACCTGTGTCTCTGTCACGTTTAAAATATTAATATTACATGAGTCAACTCTGTCCTAAGTGTCCCATTGCTGTGGGGACATATAATGGCCACTGTGAACAAACCTAAAATGGCTGCCTGGTGTTTGTAGACTAGATTCTCAGAGGAAGAGAGGTAGGGAGAGAGGGATAGAGAGCTGGGTAAGCGAGTGAGATAGAGAGAGGAGATCAAGCGATAAAAAAGGGATGAGTTGAGAGAGAGAGATGAAGAGAGGGGAGCGAGTGTAGGATAAAGATATGGGGTGAGAGTGAGAAACAGAGAAATGTATAGTGTGGCAGAGAGATGGGGTGGGAGAGGGAGAGAAGGAACGAGACAGGATGAGAGAATGAGAAAGTGTAGTGCGAAACTGAAAATATTCAAAAATGTGTTAACATTATTAAGTGTAAAGGACAATATCCTGTGAGACATCCCTTCTCCATCTTAAAATTGGCGGGAGAGCCTTTAACCAACTTCAAAATGGGGGGACACCCCTTCCTCAACTTGTGATGTGGAAGTGCTGGAATCTAATCGAGGGGTTCGGGGTGGTTTATATATAGAATAACAGATACCCGGGAGTGCGTTGCTGACTGGAATCTAATCGTGGGGTTTGTGGAGTTTATATATAGAATAATAGATACCATGGATTGAGTTAAAGACTGGAATCTAATCGAGGGGTTCGGGGTGGTTTATATAGAGAATAACAGATACTCGGGAGTGAGTTTGCGGACTGGAATCTAATCGAGGGGTTCGGGGTGGTTTATATACAGAATAACCGATACCCGGGTGTGCGTTGTGGACTGGAATCTAATCGTGGGGTTTGTGGGGTTTATATATTGAATAATAGATACCAAGGATTGAGTTAAAGATTGGAATCTAATCGAGGGGTTTGGGGTGGTTTATATACAGAATAACAGATACCCGGGAGTGAGTTACAGACTGGAATCTAATCGAGGGGTTTGTTGGGTTTATATATAGAATAACAGATACCCGGGAGTGAGTTACAGACTGGAATCTAATCGAGGGGTTCAGGGGGGTTATATTTAGAATAACAGATACCTGGGAGTGAGTTACAGACTGGAATCAAATCGAGGGGTTTGAGGGATTTATATATAGAATAACAGATACCCGAGAGTGAGTTACAGACTGGAATCTAATCGAGGGCTTTGGGGAATTTATATATAGAATAACAGATACCCGGGAGTGAGTTACAGACTGGAAACAAATCGATGGGTTCGGGGTGTTTATATATAAATCATATGAATGTAATATATATAGATTAACAGAAGACCGGGAATGAGTAACATACTGAAATCTAGTCGAGCGGTTTGGGACATTTATATACAGAATAACAGTTAGACGGAAATGAGTTACAGACTGGAATCTAATCGAGGGGTTTGGGGTGGTCTTTATATAGAATAACAGATTCCCGGGAGTGAGTTACATGCTGGAATCTTATCGAGGAGTTCGGGGTGGTTTATATATAGAATAACAGATACCCGAGATTGAGTTACAGACTGGAATCTAACGGAGGGGCTTGGGTTTGTTTATATATAGAATAACAGACACCCGGCAGTGAATTTCAGACAGGAATCTAACGGAGGGGTTTGGGGTGGTTTATTTATAGAATAACAGACACCCGGCAGTGAGTTACAGGCAGGAATCTAACGGAGGGGTTTGGGGTGGTTTATATATAATAATAGATATGGGAGAGAGTTACAGACTGGAATCTAATTGAAGGGTGCAGTGGTTTTATATACAGAATAATAGATACCCGGGAGTGAGTTACAGACTGGAATCTAATCGAGGGGTTCAGGGCGTTTATATATAGAATAATCGATACCCGGGAGTGAGTTACAGACAGGAATCTAATCGAGTGCTTCCGGGGGTTTATATATAGAATCATAGATACCCGGGATTGAGTTACAGGCTGGAATTTAATTAAGGGGTGCAGGGGGTTTATATAGGGAATAATCGATGCCCGGGATTGAGTTACAGACTCGAATCTAATCGAAGGGATCAGGGGGTTTATATATAGAATAATCGATACCCGGGATTGAGTTACAGACTGGAATCTAATCGAGGGGTTCAGGGGGTTTTTATATAGAATAATAAATACCTGGGATTGAGTTACAGACTGCAATCTAATCGAGGGGTTCAGTGGGTTATATAGAGAATAATAGATAGCCGGGAGTGAGTTACAGACTGGAATCTAATTGAGGGGTGCAGAAGGTTTATATAGAGAATAATAGATACCCGGGATTGAGTTACAGACTGGAATCAAGAACAGTTGAAAATATCATTTTTCTTGTGATGTGCTGAAGTGCAGGTTACAGAGGCTGATTTATGGAATGGGTAGTGTGAGTTTTTAATCAGCTTTATCCCAAATATCAAATTTAATTTCTCATTGGAACTGTTTGATGTTTTATTAGTCTTGACACAAATGTATAGGGACCCTTTGGACCCTCACTGTTTGCAGCTTTTCACCATTTATAATGTAACCTGTTCCATCCTTTTTAAAGTGGGCAGCCACACATTTGCCTATAATGATATCCATCTTTCACTATTTCACTCATTCACTTAAGGTGTACATATCTCTTTGGAATTTGAAGTGCAGGTTACAGATTGGATTGGAACTTTCTGCTTTCTGAATCATTAACCAAGTTTCACACAGTTAAACATCAAAACTGACATTCTGAAACAGGAGAGGGCCCCACAACTTCAATTCTGTGATTCTCTAGCACCTCATCATCTGTATCTTACAATATGTCTGCCCCCTTCATGTCTCTGAAGACTTGAGAGATGTTTCAGACATTGGGGAAAAATTTCTGTCAATCGAGATATTTCCTTTGAAGCATTTCATTGTCTTGGGACATTTACAGTAAACGGCTTCTTCAAAGGACATCATTAAAATTCACTCTTTAATCATCCAAATCCTTTTGCCCAATCAGACTCCCTGGCCCTACATCCTATTGTTTCAAAGCTAACTTACATTTCACAATGTAGGAATGTGTGAATGCAAACACTTTCTTCACACGTTGCCACAATACTAAGGCTCACACTATTCAGGGTGAAATTTTCAAGACAACATTCATCAACTGAGAGATTTCCAGCTCCAGCTAATTGTAGATTTTTATTTTTAATTTTGGGATAACAGGACTGAAATTGTACGGCATCTCAGTGTGAGATTTAAACTCCTGTTTATTTCAATCTTTAGCTCAGGAATTCACTTTAAAACATGCAGAGAATTGAAACCTTCCTCATACAGTTGCCTGTTTGTTCCAGTGTTGGTATATTCCCTCTTTCTCTTGCGTTTTCACCTGTCTGAAGAAATTGGATTGTTGACATTGGATAATCATCCCTTTCCCATGAAAATGTAAACTCCTGGGAAACTGCAACAGACACAATCTTATGCAGTGATCAAAATCCTGCACCTTTATTCATCAATCCCATTTCCTATCTCTGTAGAAACTCCCTTCCACTGACAGATTATGAGATCCATACTCAATCTCAAAAACCACCACAGAAAAGTGACTGCTTATTTTAAAGAGTGAATCTGAACTTTTTGAAGTTCTGACTCAGTCACAGAATCGCAGAAATTTTGACTCTGTGGGATTAAAATTATCAGAATAATTTTGCAACATACAGGTAACCTGTAGTGACAGGAGGATACTTGTCTGTTCAAAAGGGATTCGATAAGATGCCTCATAAAGCTTGCTACTCAGGACAAGAGCTCATACATTCCCCTAATCTCTCCGCACAGTTCCTCTCAGGATTTGATAATTTGATCAAGTCACCCCTGATGCTACTAAATTTCAGGGAATACAACCCGACTTTGTGCAATCTCACTTTGCAATTTAACCCTTGGAATCCAGGTCTCATTCTGGCAAAGCTGTGATGCACTCGAACTGTCTAAACTGTCCCTGGAGTGTCGGATTAACCCGGGTCACTCACATATACCCAGGTCAGGTTCAAGACTCACCTGTCTCACTCGCTGAGACGCTCCTGTATCACTGGCCTTATTGTAGTCGGATGCCGCGTTGGGAGCAGGACAGGTAGACGGGATTAGGATGACTGCTCATGTGGAGGGTAAACACGAGGAATCTATCAGAGAATCAGAACAGACCAGGGAGAATCAAACAAGGAAACTGATGTTCAATTTATTAGGCCTGATTTTTGGATTGTTTTTGTTTTGGGCGAGAATGTTGCCAACAAACACTCCCAGAAAGGATGCAGCAGGGGCTAGATACAGAGTAAAGCTCCCTCGATACTTTCCCCATCAAACACTCACTGGACAGGAACAGAACAGGGTTAGATACAGAGTAAAGCTCCCTCGATACTGTCCCCATCAAACACTCCCAGGAAGGGAACAGGACAGGGTCAGATACAGAGTAAAGCTACCTCTACACTTTCCCCATCAAAAACTCCCAGGACAGGAACAGGACAGGGTCAGATACAGAGTAAAGCTACCTCTACACTTTCCCTATCAAAAACTCCCAGGACAGGAACAGGACAGGGTTAGATACAGAGTAAAGCTCCCTCTACACTGTCTCCATCAAACACTCCCAGGTCCCCTACAGCACAGGGTTAGATACAGTGTAAACCTCCCACTATACTCTCCCCATCCAACAATCCCAGGGCAGGTACAGCACGGGTTTAGATACCGAGTAAAGCGCCCCCTACACTGTGCCCAACATACACACACAGGGCAGGTACAGCACGGGGTTAGATGCAGAGAAAATTTCCCACTAATCTGTGCCCATCAAACACTCCCAGGACAGGTACAGCACGGGGTTAGATACAGAGTAAAGCTCCCTCTACACTGTCCCCATCAAACACTCCCAGGTCCGGTACAGCACAGGGTTAGATACAGTGTAAACATCCCTCTATACTCTCCCCATCAAACATTCCCAGGACTGGTACAGCTAGGGGTTAGATACAGAGTCAAGCTCCCTCTACACTATCGCCATCAAACACTCCCAGGACTGGTACAGCACGGGGTTAGATACAGAGTCAAGCTCCCTCTATACTGTCCCCATCAAACACTCCCAGGACTGGTGCAGCACAGAGTTAGATACAGAGTAAAGCTCAGTCTACACTGTCCCCATCAAGCACTCACAGGGCAGGTACTGGACAGAGTTAGATGCAGAGTAAATCTACCTCTACACCGTCCCCATCAAACACTCCCAGGGCAGATAAAGTAGATGGTTTGATACAGAGTAAAGCTTCCTCTACACTGTCCCCATTAAACACTCCCAGGACAGGTACAGCACGGGGTTAGATCCAGAGAAAATTTCCCTCTATAATGTTATCATCTAAAATTCCCAGTACAGGTACACCACAGGGTTAGATACAGAATAAAACTCCCTCGACACTGTACCCATCAAACACTCCCAGGACTAGTACAGCCCGGGGTTAGAAACAGAGAAAAACTCCCCCTACACTGTGCCCATCATACACTCCCACGGCAGTTACAGCACAGGGTTAGATATAGAGTAAATCTCCCTTTACCTGTCTCCATCTAAAACTCCCAGGACTGGTACTGCCCGGGGTAAGATTCAGAGTAAAGCTCCCTCTACACAGTCCCCATGAAGCACTCCCAGGGCAGCTACAGGACAGGGTTATATACAGAGTAAAGCTCACTCTAAACTGTCCCCATCAAACCCTCCCAGGACAGGTGCAGCACGGGGTTAGATAGAGAGTAAAGCTCCCTCTACACCGTCCCCATCAAACACTCACAGTGCAGGTACATTACGGGGTTAGATACAGAGTAAAACTTCCTCTACACTGTCCCCATCAAACACTCCCAGGACAGGTACAGCAAGGTTTTAGATACAAAGTAAATATCCCACTACACCGTTCCCATCAAAAACTCCCAGGCCTGCTACAGCACGGATTTAGATACTGAATAAAGGGCCCACTGCACTGTTATCATCAAACACTCCCAGGGCACGTACAGCACTGGGTTAGATACAGAGTAAAGCTCCCTCAATACTGTTCCCATAAAACACTCCCTGGACAAGAACAGAAGAGGGTTAGATACAGAGTAAAGCTCCCTCTACACTTTCCCCATGAAACACTCCCAGGGCAGGAAAAGCATCGGGTTAGATAAAGAGTAAAGCTCCCTCTACACTGTCTCCATCAAACACTACCAGGTCCGCTACAGCACAGGGTTAGATACAGGGTAAACCTCCATCTATACTCTCCCCATCAAACTCTCACAAGACTGGTACAGCACGGGGTTAGATACAGTGTAAAGCTCCCTCTAAACTTCCCCATCAAACCCTCCCAGGACAGGTACAGCACAGGGTTAGATACAGAGTAAAGCTCCCTCTACACCATCCCCATCAAACACTCCCAGTGCAGGTACATCACGGGGTTAGATACAGAGTAAAACTTCCTCTACACTGTCCCCATCAAACACTCCCAGGACAGGTACAGCACGGTGTTAGATACAGAGTAAATCTCCCACTATACCGTCCCCAACAAACACTCCCAGGCCAGGTACAGCACGGGTTTATATACAGAATAAAGGTCATACTGCACTGTCATCATCAAACACTCCCAGGGCAAGTACAGCACAGGGTTAGATACAGAGTAAAGCTCCCTCTATACTGTCCCCATCAAACACTCCCAGGACAGGTACAGCACAGGGTTAGATACAGAGTAAAGCTCCCTCTGCACTGTCCCCTTCAAACACTCCCTGGACAGGAACAGAACTGGTTTAGATACAGAGTAAAGCTCCCTCTATACTGTCCCCATCAAACACTCCCACGACGGGAACAAGACAGGGTCAGATACAGTGTAAAGCTACCTCTACACTTTCCCCATCAAACACTCCCAGGGCAGGAAAAGCACTGGGTTAGATACAGAGTAAAGCTCCCTCTACACTGACTCCATCAAACAATCCCAGGTCCCCTACAGCACAGGGTTAGATACAGTGTAAAACTCCCTCTATACTTTCCCCATCAAACACTCCCAGGACTGTTACAGCAAGGGGTTAGATACAGAGTAAAGCTCCCTCTACACTATCGCCATCAAACACTCCCAGGACTGGTACAGCACGGGGTTAGATACAGAGTAAAGCTCCCGCTATACTGACCCCATCAAACACTCCCATGACTGGTACAGCACGGGGTTAGATACAGAGTCAAGCTCCCCCCACACTGTGCCCATCGTACACTCCCAGGGAAAGTACAGCACGGGGTTAGATACTGTCTAAATTTCCCTCTAAACTGTCCCCATCAAACACTCCCAGGACTGGTGCAGCACAGAGTTAGATACAGAGTAAAGCTCAGTCTTCACTGTCCCCATCAAGCACTCACAGGGCAGGTACAGGACAGAGTTAGATGCAGAGTAAATCTACCTTACACCATCCCCATCAAACAATCCCAGGGCAGATACAGTAGAGGGTTTGATACAGAGTAAAGCTTTCTCTACACTGTCCCCATCAAACTCTCCCAGGACAGGTACAGCACGGGGTTAGGTACAGAGTTAAACTTCCTCGATACTGTCTCCATCAAACACTCCCAGGACAGGTACAGCACGGGGTTAGATGCAGAGAAAATTTCACTCTATAATGTATCCATCTAAAATTCCCAGTACAGGTACAGCACAGGGTTAGATACAGAGTGAAGCTCCCTCTACACCGTCCCCATCAAACACTCACATTGCAGGTACATTACGGGGTTAGATACAGAGTAAAACTTCCTCTACACTGTCCCCATCAAACACTCCCAGGTCTGGTACAGCAAGGGGTTAGATACAGAGTAAAGATCCCTCGATATTTTGCCCATCAAACACTCCCAGGACTCGTACAGCTCGGGGTCAGAAACAGAGAAAAACTCCCCCTACACTGTGCCCATCATACACTCCCACGGCAGTTACAGCACAGGGTTAGATACAGAGTAAATCTCCCTTTAACCTGTCCCCATCTAAAACTCCCAGGACTGGTACTGCCCGGGGTAAGATTCAGATTAAAGCTCCCTCTACACAGTCCCCATGAAGCACTCCCAGGGCAGCTACAGGACAGGGTTATATACAGAGTAAAGCTCACTCTAAACTGTCCCAATCAAACCCTCCCAGGACAGGTACAGCACAGGGTTAGATACAGAGTAAAGCTCCCTCTACACCGTCCCCATCAAACACTCCCAGGCCAGGTACAGCACGGGTTTAGATACAGAATAAAGGTCCCAATGGACTTTCATCATTAAACACTTCCAGGGCACGTACAGCACTGGGTTAGTTACAGAGTAAAGCTCCATCTATACTGTCCCCATCAAACACTCCCAGGACAGGAACAGGACAGGGTTAGATACAGAGTAAAGCTACCTCTACACTTTCTCCATCAAACACTCCCAGGGAAGGAAAAGCACTGGGTTAGATACAGAGTAAAGCTCCCTCTACACTGTCTGCATCAAACACTCCCATGTCCGGTACAGCACAGGGTTAGATACAGTGTAAACCTCCCTCTATACTCTCCCCATCAAACACTCCCAGGACTGGTACAGCACGGGTTTAGATACAGAGTAAATCTACCCCTACACTGTGGCCATCATACACTCCCAGGGCAGGTACAGCATGGGGTTAGGTACAGAGTAAAGCTGCCTCTGCACTGTCTCCATCAAACACTCCCAGGAATGGTACAGCTCAGGGTTAGATACAGAGTAAAGCTCCCTCTATACTATCCCCATCAAACACTCCCAGTACTGGTACAGCACGGGGTTAGATACAGAGTAAAGCTCCCCCTACACTGTCCCCATCAAACACTCCCAGGACAAGTGCAGCACGGGGTTAGATACAGAGTAAAGCTCCCTCTACACGGTCCCCATCAAACACTCCCAGGGCAGGTACAGCACGGGGCTAGATAGAGAGTAAAGCTCCCTATATATAGAATATATAGAATAACAGATATATATATATATATATAGAATAACAGATATATATATATAGAATAACAGATACCCGGGTGTGATTTACAGACTGGATTCTAATTGAGGAGTGTGGGGTGTTTTTATATAGGCTAACAGATACCCGGGAGTGAGCTACAAATTCGAATCTAACAGTGCTTTTCGGGATGGTTTAAATATAGATAATCAGATTGGTGAGAATGAGTTACCGACTGGAATCTAATCGAGGGGTTCAGGGGGTTTATATATAGAATAACAGATTCCCCCGGAGGGAGTTACAGACTGGAATCTAATTGAGGGGTTCGGGTTGGTTTATATTTAGAATAACAGATACCCGGGAGTGAGTTACAGACTGGAATCTAATCGAGGAGATCTGGGGGTTTATATATAGAATAACAGAAACCCGGGAGTGAGTTACAGACTGGAATCTAATCGAGGGGTTCAGGGGGTTTATATATAGAATAACAGAAACCCGGGAGTGAGTTACAGACTGGAATCTAATCGAGGGGTTCGGGGAGTTTATATATAGAATAACAGATACCCGGGCGTGAGTTACAGACTGGAATCTAATCGAGGGGTTCAGGGGGTTTATATATAGAATAACAGGTACCCGGGAGTGAGTTACAGACTGGAATCTCATCGAGAGTTTCGGGGGGTTTATACGTAGAATAACAGCTTCCCGGGTGTGAGTTACACACTGGAATCAAATCGAAGAGTTTGGGGTGGTTTATATATAGAACAACAGGCACCCGGGAGTGAGTTACAGACTGGAATCTAAAAGAGGGGGTTGGGTTGGTTTTTATTTTGAATAACAGATACCCGGGAGTGAGTTACAGAACAGAATCTAATGGAGGGATTTGGTATGGTTTATACATAGAATAACACAACGGGAGTGAGTTACAGAGTGGAATCTCATCGAGGGGTTCAGGGGGATTATATATAGAATAACAGTTACCCGGGAGTGAGTTACAGACTGGAATCTAATGGAGGGGTTCGGGGTGGTTTATATATAGAATAACAGTTACCCGGGAGTCAGTTACAGACTGGAATCTAATCGAGGGGTTCAGGGGGTTTATATATAGAATAATAAATACCTGGGATTGAGTTACAGACTGCAATCTAATCGAGGGGTTCAGTGGGTTTATATAGAGAATAATAGATATCCGGGATTGAGTTACAGACTGGAATCAAGAACAGTTGAAAATATCATTTTTCTTGTGATGTGCTGAAGTGCAGGTTACAGAGGCTGATTCATGGAATGGGTAGTGTGAGTTTTTAACCAGCTTTATCCCAAATATCAAATTTAATTTCTCATTGGAACTGTTTGATGTTTTCTTAGTCTTGACACAAATGGATAGGGACTCTTTGGACCCTCACTGTTTGCAGCTTTTCACCATTTATAATGTAACCTGTTCCATCCTTTTTAAAGTGGGCAGCCACACATTTGCCTATAATGAAATCCATCTTTCACTATTTCACTCATTCACTTAAGGTGTACATATCTCTTTGGAATTTGAAGTGCAGGTTACAGATTGGATTGGAACTTTCTGCTTTAAGAATCATTAACCAAGTTTCACACAGTTAAACATCAAAACTGACATTCTGAAACAGGAGAGGGCCCCACAACTTCAATTCTGTGATTGTCTAGCACCACATCATCTGTATCTTACAATATGTCTGCCCCCTTCATGTCTCTGAAGACTTGGGAAATGTTTCAGACATTGGGGAACCATTTCTGTCAACCGGGATATTTCCTTTGAAGCATTTCATTGTCTTGGGACATTTACAGTAAATGGCTCCTTCAAAAGACATCATTAAAATTCACTCTTTAATCATCCAAATCCTTTTGCCCACTCAGACTCCCTGGCCCTACATCCTATTGTTTCAAAGCTAACTTACATTTCACAATGTAGGAATGTGTGAATGCAAACACTTTCTTCACACGTTTCCACAATACTAAGGCTCACACTATTCAGGGTGAAATTTTCAAGACAACATTCATCAACTGACAGATTTCCAGCTCCAGCTAATTGTAGATTTTTATTTTTAATTTTGGGATAACAGGACTGAAATTGTACGGCATCCCAGTGTGAGATTTAAACTCCTGTTTATTTCAATCTTTAGCTCAGGAATTCACATTAAAACATACAGAGAATTGAAACCTTCCTCATACAGTTGCCTGTTTGTTCCAGTGTTGGTATATTCCCTCTTTCCTTTGCTTTTTCACTTGTCTGAAGAAATTGAATTGTTGACATTGGATAATCATCCCTTTCCCATGAAAATGTAAACTCCTGGGAAACTGCAACAGACACAATCTTATGCAGTGATCAAAATCCTGCACCTTTATTCATCAATCCCATTTCCTATCTCTGTAGAAACTCCCTTCCACTGACAGATTCTGAGATCCATACTCAATCTCAAAAACCACCACAGAAAAGTGACTGCTTATTTTAAACAGTGAATCTGAACTATTTGAAGTTCTGACTCAGTCACAGAATCGCAGAAATTTTGACTCTGTGGGAGGAAAATTATCAGAATAACTTTGCAACATACAGGTAACCTGTAGTGACAGGAGGATACTTGTCTGTTCAAAAGGGATTCGATAAGATGCCTCACAAAGCTTGTTACTCAGGACAAGAGCTCATACGTTCCCCTAATCTCCCCAACCAGTTCCTCTCAGGATTTGACAATTTGATCAAGTCATCCCTGATGCTACTAAATTTCAGGGAATACAACCCGAGTTTGTGCAATCTCACTTTGCAATTTAACCCTTGGAATCCAGGTCTCATTCCGGCAAAGCTGTGATGCACTCGAACTGTCTAAACTGTCCCTGGAGTGTCGGATTAACCCAGGTCACTCACATACACCCAGGTCAGGTTCAAGACTCACCTGTCTCACTCGCTGAGACGCTCCTGTATCACTGGCCTTATTGTAGTCGGATGCCGCGTTGGGAGCAGGACAGGTAGACGGGATTAGGATGACTGCTCATGTGGAGGGTAAACACGAGGAATCTATCAGAGAATCAGAACAAACCAGGGAGAATCAAACAAGGAAACTGATGTTCAATTTATTAGGCCTGATTTGTGGATTGTTTTTGTTTTGGGAGAGAATGTTGCCAACAAACACTCCCAGAAAGGATGCAGCAGGGGCTAGATACAGATTAAAGCTCCCTCGATACTGTCCCCATGAAACACTCCCAGGACGGGAACAGGACAGGGTCAGATACAGAGTAAAGCTACCTCTACACTTTCCCCATCAAACACTCCCAGGACGGGAACAGGACAGGGTTAGATACAGAGTAAATTTCCCTCTAATCTGTCCCCATCAAATACTCCCAGGACAGGTACAGCACGGGGTTAGATACAGAGTAAAGATCCCTCTACACTGTCCCCATCAAGCACTCCCAGGTCCGGTACAGCACAGGGTTAGATACAGTGTAAACCTCCCTCTATACTCTCCCCATCAAACACTCCCAGGACTCGTACAACAAGGGGTTAGATACAGAGTAAAGCTCCCTCTATACTGTCCCCATCAAACACTCCCAGGACTGGTACAGCACGGGCTTAGATACAGAGTAAAGCTCTCCCTACACTGTGCCCATCGTACACTCCCAGGGAAGGTACAGCACGGGGTTAGATACTGTCTAAATTACCCTCTAAGCTGTCCCCATCAAACACTCCCTGGACTGGTGCAGCACAGAGTTAGATACAGAGTAAAGCTCCGTCTTCACTGACTCCATCAAGTACTCACAGGGCAGGTACAGGACAGAGTTAGATGCAGAGTAAATCTACCTCTACACCGTCCCCATCGAACACTCCCAGGGCAGATACAGTAGAGGATTTGATACAGAGTAAAGCTTCCTCTACACTGTCCCCATCAAACTCTCCCAGGACAGGTACAGCACGGGGTAAGATGCAGAGAAAATTTTCCTCTATAATGTATCCATCTAAAATTCCCAGTACAGGTACACCACAGGGTTAGATACAGAGTAAAGCTCCCTCGATACTGAACCCACCAAACACTCCCAGGACAGGTACAGCACAGGGTTAGATACAGAGTAAAGCTCCTTCGATACTGTCCCCATCAAACACTCCCAGGACAGGTACAGCACGGGGTTAGATGCAGAGAAAATTTCCCTCCATAATGTATCCATCTAAAATTCCCAGTACAGGTACAGCACGGGGTTAGGTACAAAGTAAAGCTCCCTCGATTCTGTACCCATCAAACACTCCCAGGACTAGTACAGACCGGGGTAAGAAACAGAGAAAAACTCCCCCTACACTGTACCCATCAGACACTCCCACGGCAGTTACAGCACGGGGTTAGATACAGAGTAAAGCTCCCTCGATACTGTACCGATCAAACACTGCCAGGACTAGTACAGCCTGGGGTTAGAAGCAGAGAAAAACTCCCCCTGCACTGTGCCCATCATACACTCCCACGGCAGTTACAGCACAGGGTTAGATACAGAGTAAATCTCCCTTTAACCTGACCCATCTAAAACTCCCAGGACTGGTACTGCCTGGGGTAAGATTCAGAGTAAAGCTCCCTCTACGCAGTCCCCATTAAACACTCCCAGTGCAGGTACGTTACGGGGTTAGATACAGAGTAAAACTTCCTCTACACTGTCCACATCAAACACTCCCAGGACAGGAACAGCACGGTGTTACAGAGTAAAGCTGCCTCTACACCGTCCCCATCAAACACTCCCAGTGCAGGTACATTACGGGGTTAGATACAGAGTAAAACATCCTCTACACTGTCCCCATCAAACACTCCCTGGACAGGAACAGCACGGTGTTAGATACAGAGTAAAAATCCCACTACACCGTCCCCATCCAGCACTGCCAGGCCAGGAACAGAACGGGTTTAGATACAGAATAAAGGTCACACTGCACTGTCATCATCAGACACTCCCAGGCCACGTACAGCACTGGGTAAGAAACAGAGTAAAGCTCCCTCAATAATGTCCCCATCAAACACTCCCAGGACAGGTACAGCACGGCGTTTGATACAAGGTGAAGCTCCCTCTGTACTGTTCCCATAAAACAGTCCCTGCACAGGAACAGAACAGGGTTAGATACAGAGTAAAGCTCCCTCTACACTGTCTCCATCAAACTCTACCAGGTCCGCTACAGCACTGGGTTAGATACAGGGTAAACCTCCCTCTATACTCTCCCCATCATACTCTCACAGGACTGGTACAGCACGGGGTTAGATACAGAGTAAAGCTCCCTCTACAACATCCCCATCAAACACTCCCAGATCCCCTACAGCACAGGATTAGCTACAGTGTAAACCTCCCTCTATACTCTCCCCATCAAACACTCCCAGGACTGGTACAGCACGGGGTTAGATACAGAGTAAATTTCCCTCTAATCTGTCCCCATCAAACACTCCCAGGACAGCTACAGCACGGGGTTAGATACAGAGTAAAGCTCCCTCTACACTGTCCCCATCAAACACTCCCAGGTTAGGTACAGCACTGGGTTAGATACAGTGTAAACCTCCCTCTATACTCTCCCCATCAAACACTCCCTGGACTGGTACAGCACGGGGATAGATGGAGAGTACATCTCCCTCTACACTATCGCTTTCAAACACTCCCAGGACTGGTACAGCACGGGGTTAGATACAGAGTAAAGCTCCCCCTACACTGTGCCCATCGTACACTCCCAGGGCACGTACAGCACGGGGTTAGATACAGTCTAAATTTCCCTCTAAGCTGTCCCCATCAATCACTCCCAGGACTGGTGCAGCACGGGGTTAGATACAGAGTAAAGCTCAGTCTTCACTGTCCCCATCAAGCACTCACAGGGCAGGTACAGGACAGAGTTAGATGCAGATTAAATCTCCCTCTACACCGTCCCCATCAAACACTCCCAGGGCAGGTACATACAGGGTTTGATACAGAGTAAAGCTTCCTCTACACTGTCCCCATCAAACACTCCCAGGACAGGTACAGCACGGGGTTAGATACAGAGTAAAGCCCCCTCAATACTGTGCCCATCAAACACTCCCAGGACAGGTTCAGCACGGGGATAGGTACAGAGTAAAACTTCCTCGATACTGTCCCCATCAAACACTCCCAGGACAGGTACAGCACGGGGTTACATGCAGAGAAATTTTCCCTTCATAATGTATCCATCTAAAATTCCCAGTACAGGTACACCACGGGCTTAGATACAGAGTAAAGCTCCCTCGCTACTGTACCCATCAAACACTCCCAAGACAGGTACAGCACGGGGTTAGATACAGAGTAAAGCTCCCTCGATACTGTCCCCATCAAACACTCCCAGGACAGGTACAGCACGGGGTTAGATGCAGAGAAAAGTTCCCTCGATAATGTATCCATCTAAAATTCCCAGTACAGGTACAGCCCGGGGTTAGAAACAGAGAAAAACTCCCCCTACACGGTGCCCATCATACACTCCCTGGGCAGTTACAGCACAGAGTTAGATGCAGAGAAAATCTCCCTCTACACCGTCCCCATCAAAAACTCCCAGGGCAGGTACAGTACCGGGTTTGGTAGAGTAAAGCTTCCTCTAAACTGTCCCCATCAAACACTCCCAGGACAGGTACACCACGGTGTTAGATACAGAATAAAGCTCCCTCGCTACTGTCCCCATCAAACACTCCCAGGACAGGTACAGAACGGGGTTAGATACAGAGTAAAGCTCCCTCGATACTGTCCCAATCAAACACTCCCAGGACAGGTACAGCACGGGGTTACATGCAGAGAAATTTTCCCTTCATAATGTATCCATCTAAAATTCCCAGTACAGGTACACCACGGGCTTAGATACAGAGTAAAGCTCCCTCGCTACTGTACCCATCAAACACTCCCAAGACAGGTACAGCACGGGGTTAGATACAGAGTAAAGCTCCCTCGATACTGTCCCCATCAAACACTCCCAGGACAGGTACAGCACGGGGTTAGATGCAGAGAAAAGTTCCCTCGATAATGTATCCATCTAAAATTCCCAGTACAGGTACAGCCCGGGGTTAGAAACAGAGAAAAACTCCCCCTACACGGTGCCCATCATACACTCCCAGGGCAGTTACAGCACAGAGTTAGAAGCAGAGAAAATCTCCCTCTACACCGTCCCCATCAAAAACTCCCAGGGCAGGTACAGTACCAGGTTTGGTACAGAGTAATGCTTCCTCTACACTGTCCCCATCAAACACTCCCAGGACAGGTACACCACGGGGTTAGATACAGAATAAAGCTCCCTCGCTACTGTCCCCATCAAACACTCCCAGGACAGGTACAGAACGGGGTTAGATACAGAGTAAAGCTCCCTCGATACAGTCCCCATCAAACACTCCCAGGCAGGTACAGCCCGGGGTTAGAAACAGAGAAAAATGCCCCCTACACCGTCCCCATCAAACACTCCCAGGGCAGGTACAGTACCGGGTTTGGTACAGAGTAAAGCTTCCTCTACACTGTCCCCATCAAACACTCCCAGGACTGGTACTGCCCGCGGTAAGATTCAGAGTAAAGCTCCCTCTACACAGTCCCCATGAAGCACTACCAGGGCAGGTACAGGACAGGGTTATATACAGAGTAAAGCTCACTCTAAACTGTCCCCATCAAACCCTCCCAGGACATGTACAGCACGGGGTTAGATACAGAGTAAAGCTCCCTCTACACCGTCCCCATCAAACACTCCCAGTGCAGGTACATTACGGGGTTAGATACAGAGTAAAACTTCCTCTACACTGTCCCCATCAAACACACCCAGGACAGGAACAGCACGGTGTTAGATACAGAGGAAATATCCCACTACACCGTCCCCATCAAACACTCCCAGGCCAGGTACAGCACGGGTTTAGATACAGAATAAAGGTCCCACTGCACTGTCATCATCAAACACTCCCAGGGCACGCACAGCACTTGGTTAGATATAGAGTAAAGCTCCCTCAATACTGTCCCCATCAAACACCCCCAGGACAGGTACAGCACAGGGTTTGATACAAGGTGGAACTCCCTCTGTACTGTTCCCATAAAACACTCCCTGGACAGGAACAGAACAGGGTTAGATACAGTGTAAAGCTCCCTCTATACTGTCCCCATCAATCACTCCCAGGACAGCAACAGGACAGGGTTAAATACAGAGTAAAGCTCCCTCTACACTGTCTCCATCAAACACTACCAGGTCCGCTACAGCACAGGGTTAGATACAGGGTAAACCTCCCTCTATACTCTCCCCATCAAACTCTCACAGGACTGGTACAGAACGGGGTTAGATACAGAGTAAAGCTCCCTCTAAACTTCCCCATCAAACCCTCCCAGGACTGGTACAGCACGGGGTTAGATACAGAGTAAAGCTCGCTCTACACCATCCCCATCAAACACTCCCAGTGCAGGTACATTACGGGTTTAGATACAGAGTAAAACTTCCTCTACACTGTCCCCATCAAACACTCCCAGGACAGGTACAGCACGGTGTTAGATACAGAGTAAATTTCCCACTATACCTTCCCCATCAAACACTCCCAGGGCAAGTACAGCACGGGTTTATATACAGAATAAAGGTCACACTGCACTGTCATCACCTAACACTCCCAGGGCAAGTACAGCAATGGGTTAGATACAGAGTAAAGCTCCCTCTATACTGTCCCCATCAAACACTCCCAGGACAGGTACAGCACAGGGTTAGATACAGAGTAAAGCTCCCTCTACACTGTTCCCATCAATCACTCCCTGGACAAAAACAGAACTGGGTTAGATACAGAGTAAAACTCCCTCGATACTGTCCCCATCAAACACTCCCAAGACAGGAACAAGACAGGGTTAGATACAGAGTAAAGCTCCCTCTGCACTGTTCCCATCAATCACTCCCTGGACAAAAACAGAACTGGGTTAGATACAGAGTAAAGCTTCCTCTACACTTTCCCCATCAAACACTCCCAGGGCAGGAAAAGCACTGGGTTAGATACAGAGTAAAGCTCCCTCTACACTGTCTCCATCAAACACTCCCCGGTCCCCTACAGCACAGGGTTAGATACAGTGTAAACCTCCCTCTATACTCTCCCCATCAAACACTCCCAGGACTGGTACAGCACGGGGTTAGATACAGAGTAAACCTCCCTCAATACTCTCCCCATCAAACACTCCCAGGACTGGTACAGCACGGGGTTAGATAGAGAGTAAATCTCCATTTACACTATCGCCATCAACCACTCCCAGGACTGGTACAGCACGGGGTTAGATTCAGACTAAAGCTCCCTCTATACTGTCCCCATGAAACACTCCCAGGGCATGAACAGCACGGGGTTAGATACAGTCTAAATTTCCCTCTAAGCTGTCCCCATCAAATACTCCCAGGACTGGTGCAGCACGGGGTTAGATACAGAGTAAAGCTCCCTCGATACTGTCCCCATCAAACACTCCCAGGACTAGTACAGCCCGGGGTAGAAACAGAGAAAAACTCCCCCTACACTGTGCCCATCATACACTCCCACGGCATTTACAGCACAGTGTTAGATACAGAGTAAATCTCCCTCTAACCTGTCCCCATCTAAAACTCCCAGGACTGGTACTGCCCGGGGTAAGATTCAGAGTAAAGCTCCCTCTACGCAGTCCCCATGAAGCACTCCCAGGGCAGCTACAGGACAGGGTTATATACAGAGTAAAGCTCCCTCTACACCGTCCCCATCATACACTCCCAGTGCAGGTAAATTACGGGGTTAGATACAGAGCAAAACTTCCTCTACACTGTCCCCATCAAACACACCCAGGACAGGTACAGCACGGTGTGAGATACGGAGTAAATCTCCCACTACACCGTCCTGATCAAACACTCCCAGGCCAGGTGCAGCACTGGTTTTGATACAGAATAAAGGTCCCACTGCAATGTCATCATCAAACACTCCCAGGGCACGTACAGCACTGGGTTAGATACAGATTAATGCTCCCTCTATACTGTCCCCATCAAACACTCCCAGGATAGGTACAGCAAAGGGTTAGATACAGAGTAAAGCTTCCTCTACAATGTCCCCAAAAACCCTCCATGGACAGGTACAGCACTGGGATAGATACAGAGTAAAGCTCACTCTACACTGTCCCCATCAAACACTCCCAGGACAGGAACAGGACATGGTTAGATAAGGAGTAAAGCTCCCTCGATACTGTCCCCATCAAACACTCGCAGGACAGGTACAGCACGGGTTTAGATAGAGAGTAAAGCTCCCTCTGCACTTTTCCCATCAAACCTCCCAGGGCAGGTACAGCACTGTGTTAGATACAGAGTAAAGCTTCCTCTACACCGTCCCCATCAAACACTCCCAGGACAGGTACAGCACGGTGTTAGATACAGAGTAAAGCTCCCTCTACACTGTCCCCATCAATCAGTCCCAGGACCTGTACAGCATGGTTTTAGATAAAGAATAAAGCTCCCTCTTCACTGTGACCATCAAACACTCCCAGGGCAGGTACAGCACGGGTTTAGATACAGAATAAAGCTCCCTCTGCGCTGTCCCCATCAAACACTCCCAGGGCAAGTACAGCACGGGGTTAGATACAGAGTAAAGCTCCCTCTCTACTGTCCCCATCAAACACTCCAAAGACAGGTACAGCACAGGGTTAGATTCAGAGTAAATCTGCCTCTACGCCGTCCCCATCAAACACTCCCAGGGCAGTTAAAGCACAGGGTTAGATACAGAGTAATGCTTCCTCTACACTGTTCCTATCAAACACTCCCAGGACTTTTACAGCACTGGGTTAGGTACAGAGTATAGCTCCCTCTACACTGTCCCCATCAAACACTCCCAGGACAGGTACAGTGAAGACCCCCGACCCCTTCAGAACCTCAGAAAGACTGAGCGCTTTGCAGTGAATGAATGAATGTTTAAAATGCTCTCATTGTTAGTGAGTCACTTGCTTCAATTTCCCTGGATTCATTTTCGCAATTCAGCCTTTTCTAAAAGATGTGACTGGGAGCTGGGCAGAGTCTACACATTGGAGACCCCCAGATCCTGTGTCTATTCACACCCCCTCCTCTTGTTTTGCTACCTCAGCCCCTCTGTTTCAACCCTCTTTCCAGACATTATGGCAAACTTGTGGCATTCTAAACTATTATCTTAAATTGTTAATAAATACTGAGAAACAGACACAGACACGGGCTTTGCAGCAGCAGAAAGAATGTGAATCATTCCATCCCGTGGGTTTTTACTTCCAGATTCAGTTTTAGAAAATTCAGAATTCAAATTCACAGCAGCAAAGTGTGGGACTGAACGCCCGGATCCTTCAATATTCCAGGGAATACACAGGGAAGTCATGTCTCCATACCTGTGTCTCTGTCACGTTTAAAATATTAATATTACATGAGTCAACTCTGTCCTAAGTGTCCCATTGCTGTGGGGACATATAATGGCCACTGTGAACAAACCTAAAATGGCTGCCTGGTGTTTGTAGACTAGATTCTCAGAGGAAGAGAGGTAGGGAGAGAGGGATAGAGAGCTGGGTAAGCGAGTGAGATAGAGAGAGGAGATCAAGCGATAAAAAAGGGATGAGTTGAGAGAGAGAGATGAAGAGAGGGGAGCGAGTGTAGGATAAAGATATGGGGTGAGAGTGAGAAACAGAGAAATGTATAGTGTGGCAGAGAGATGGGGTGGGAGAGGGAGAGAAGGAACGAGACAGGATGAGAGAATGAGAAAGTGTAGTGCGAAACTGAAAATATTCAAAAATGTGTTAACATTATTAAGTGTAAAGGACAATATCCTGTGAGACATCCCTTCTCCATCTTAAAATTGGCGGGAGAGCCTTTAACCAACTTCAAAATGGGGGGACACCCCTTCCTCAACTTGTGATGTGGAAGTGCTGGAATCTAATCGAGGGGTTCGGGGTGGTTTATATATAGAATAACAGATACCCGGGAGTGCGTTGCTGACTGGAATCTAATCGTGGGGTTTGTGGAGTTTATATATAGAATAATAGATACCATGGATTGAGTTAAAGACTGGAATCTAATCGAGGGGTTCGGGGTGGTTTATATAGAGAATAACAGATACTCGGGAGTGAGTTTGCGGACTGGAATCTAATCGAGGGGTTCGGGGTGGTTTATATACAGAATAACCGATACCCGGGTGTGCGTTGTGGACTGGAATCTAATCGTGGGGTTTGTGGGGTTTATATATTGAATAATAGATACCAAGGATTGAGTTAAAGATTGGAATCTAATCGAGGGGTTTGGGGTGGTTTATATACAGAATAACAGATACCCGGGAGTGAGTTACAGACTGGAATCTAATCGAGGGGTTTGGTGGGTTTATATATAGAATAACAGATACCCGGGAGTGAGTTACAGACTGGAATCTAATCGAGGGGTTCAGGGGGGTTATATTTAGAATAACAGATACCTGGGAGTGAGTTACAGACTGGAATCAAATCGAGGGGTTTGAGGGATTTATATATAGAATAACAGATACCCGAGAGTGAGTTACAGACTGGAATCTAATCGAGGGCTTTGGGGAATTTATATATAGAATAACAGATACCCGGGAGTGAGTTACAGACTGGAAACAAATCGATGGGTTCGGGGTGTTTATATATAAATCATATGAATGTAATATATATAGATTAACAGAAGACCGGGAATGAGTAACATACTGAAATCTAGTCGAGCGGTTTGGGACATTTATATACAGAATAACAGTTAGACGGAAATGAGTTACAGACTGGAATCTAATCGAGGGGTTTGGGGTGGTCTTTATATAGAATAACAGATTCCCGGGAGTGAGTTACATGCTGGAATCTTATCGAGGAGTTCGGGGTGGTTTATATATAGAATAACAGATACCCGAGATTGAGTTACAGACTGGAATCTAACGGAGGGGCTTGGGTTTGTTTATATATAGAATAACAGACACCCGGCAGTGAATTTCAGACAGGAATCTAACGGAGGGGTTTGGGGTGGTTTATTTATAGAATAACAGACACCCGGCAGTGAGTTACAGGCAGGAATCTAACGGAGGGGTTTGGGGTGGTTTATATATAATAATAGATATGGGAGAGAGTTACAGACTGGAATCTAATTGAAGGGTGCAGTGGTTTTATATACAGAATAATAGATACCCGGGAGTGAGTTACAGACTGGAATCTAATCGAGGGGTTCAGGGCGTTTATATATAGAATAATCGATACCCGGGAGTGAGTTACAGACAGGAATCTAATCGAGTGCTTCCGGGGGTTTATATATAGAATCATAGATACCCGGGATTGAGTTACAGGCTGGAATTTAATTAAGGGGTGCAGGGGGTTTATATAGGGAATAATCGATGCCCGGGATTGAGTTACAGACTCGAATCTAATCGAAGGGATCAGGGGGTTTATATATAGAATAATCGATACCCGGGATTGAGTTACAGACTGGAATCTAATCGAGGGGTTCAGGGGGTTTTTATATAGAATAATAAATACCTGGGATTGAGTTACAGACTGCAATCTAATCGAGGGGTTCAGTGGGTTATATAGAGAATAATAGATAGCCGGGAGTGAGTTACAGACTGGAATCTAATTGAGGGGTGCAGAAGGTTTATATAGAGAATAATAGATACCCGGGATTGAGTTACAGACTGGAATCAAGAACAGTTGAAAATATCATTTTTCTTGTGATGTGCTGAAGTGCAGGTTACAGAGGCTGATTTATGGAATGGGTAGTGTGAGTTTTTAATCAGCTTTATCCCAAATATCAAATTTAATTTCTCATTGGAACTGTTTGATGTTTTATTAGTCTTGACACAAATGTATAGGGACCCTTTGGACCCTCACTGTTTGCAGCTTTTCACCATTTATAATGTAACCTGTTCCATCCTTTTTAAAGTGGGCAGCCACACATTTGCCTATAATGATATCCATCTTTCACTATTTCACTCATTCACTTAAGGTGTACATATCTCTTTGGAATTTGAAGTGCAGGTTACAGATTGGATTGGAACTTTCTGCTTTCTGAATCATTAACCAAGTTTCACACAGTTAAACATCAAAACTGACATTCTGAAACAGGAGAGGGCCCCACAACTTCAATTCTGTGATTCTCTAGCACCTCATCATCTGTATCTTACAATATGTCTGCCCCCTTCATGTCTCTGAAGACTTGAGAGATGTTTCAGACATTGGGGAAAAATTTCTGTCAATCGAGATATTTCCTTTGAAGCATTTCATTGTCTTGGGACATTTACAGTAAACGGCTTCTTCAAAGGACATCATTAAAATTCACTCTTTAATCATCCAAATCCTTTTGCCCAATCAGACTCCCTGGCCCTACATCCTATTGTTTCAAAGCTAACTTACATTTCACAATGTAGGAATGTGTGAATGCAAACACTTTCTTCACACGTTGCCACAATACTAAGGCTCACACTATTCAGGGTGAAATTTTCAAGACAACATTCATCAACTGAGAGATTTCCAGCTCCAGCTAATTGTAGATTTTTATTTTTAATTTTGGGATAACAGGACTGAAATTGTACGGCATCTCAGTGTGAGATTTAAACTCCTGTTTATTTCAATCTTTAGCTCAGGAATTCACTTTAAAACATGCAGAGAATTGAAACCTTCCTCATACAGTTGCCTGTTTGTTCCAGTGTTGGTATATTCCCTCTTTCTCTTGCGTTTTCACCTGTCTGAAGAAATTGGATTGTTGACATTGGATAATCATCCCTTTCCCATGAAAATGTAAACTCCTGGGAAACTGCAACAGACACAATCTTATGCAGTGATCAAAATCCTGCACCTTTATTCATCAATCCCATTTCCTATCTCTGTAGAAACTCCCTTCCACTGACAGATTATGAGATCCATACTCAATCTCAAAAACCACCACAGAAAAGTGACTGCTTATTTTAAAGAGTGAATCTGAACTTTTTGAAGTTCTGACTCAGTCACAGAATCGCAGAAATTTTGACTCTGTGGGATTAAAATTATCAGAATAATTTTGCAACATACAGGTAACCTGTAGTGACAGGAGGATACTTGTCTGTTCAAAAGGGATTCGATAAGATGCCTCATAAAGCTTGCTACTCAGGACAAGAGCTCATACATTCCCCTAATCTCTCCGCACAGTTCCTCTCAGGATTTGATAATTTGATCAAGTCACCCCTGATGCTACTAAATTTCAGGGAATACAACCCGACTTTGTGCAATCTCACTTTGCAATTTAACCCTTGGAATCCAGGTCTCATTCTGGCAAAGCTGTGATGCACTCGAACTGTCTAAACTGTCCCTGGAGTGTCGGATTAACCCGGGTCACTCACATATACCCAGGTCAGGTTCAAGACTCACCTGTCTCACTCGCTGAGACGCTCCTGTATCACTGGCCTTATTGTAGTCGGATGCCGCGTTGGGAGCAGGACAGGTAGACGGGATTAGGATGACTGCTCATGTGGAGGGTAAACACGAGGAATCTATCAGAGAATCAGAACAGACCAGGGAGAATCAAACAAGGAAACTGATGTTCAATTTATTAGGCCTGATTTTTGGATTGTTTTTGTTTTGGGCGAGAATGTTGCCAACAAACACTCCCAGAAAGGATGCAGCAGGGGCTAGATACAGAGTAAAGCTCCCTCGATACTTTCCCCATCAAACACTCACTGGACAGGAACAGAACAGGGTTAGATACAGAGTAAAGCTCCCTCGATACTGTCCCCATCAAACACTCCCAGGAAGGGAACAGGACAGGGTCAGATACAGAGTAAAGCTACCTCTACACTTTCCCCATCAAAAACTCCCAGGACAGGAACAGGACAGGGTCAGATACAGAGTAAAGCTACCTCTACACTTTCCCTATCAAAAACTCCCAGGACAGGAACAGGACAGGGTTAGATACAGAGTAAAGCTCCCTCTACACTGTCTCCATCAAACACTCCCAGGTCCCCTACAGCACAGGGTTAGATACAGTGTAAACCTCCCACTATACTCTCCCCATCCAACAATCCCAGGGCAGGTACAGCACGGGTTTAGATACCGAGTAAAGCGCCCCCTACACTGTGCCCAACATACACACACAGGGCAGGTACAGCACGGGGTTAGATGCAGAGAAAATTTCCCACTAATCTGTGCCCATCAAACACTCCCAGGACAGGTACAGCACGGGGTTAGATACAGAGTAAAGCTCCCTCTACACTGTCCCCATCAAACACTCCCAGGTCCGGTACAGCACAGGGTTAGATACAGTGTAAACATCCCTCTATACTCTCCCCATCAAACATTCCCAGGACTGGTACAGCTAGGGGTTAGATACAGAGTCAAGCTCCCTCTACACTATCGCCATCAAACACTCCCAGGACTGGTACAGCACGGGGTTAGATACAGAGTCAAGCTCCCTCTATACTGTCCCCATCAAACACTCCCAGGACTGGTGCAGCACAGAGTTAGATACAGAGTAAAGCTCAGTCTACACTGTCCCCATCAAGCACTCACAGGGCAGGTACTGGACAGAGTTAGATGCAGAGTAAATCTACCTCTACACCGTCCCCATCAAACACTCCCAGGGCAGATAAAGTAGATGGTTTGATACAGAGTAAAGCTTCCTCTACACTGTCCCCATTAAACACTCCCAGGACAGGTACAGCACGGGGTTAGATCCAGAGAAAATTTCCCTCTATAATGTTATCATCTAAAATTCCCAGTACAGGTACACCACAGGGTTAGATACAGAGTAAAACTCCCTCGACACTGTACCCATCAAACACTCCCAGGACTAGTACAGCCCGGGGTTAGAAACAGAGAAAAACTCCCCCTACACTGTGCCCATCATACACTCCCACGGCAGTTACAGCACAGGGTTAGATATAGAGTAAATCTCCCTTTACCTGTCTCCATCTAAAACTCCCAGGACTGGTACTGCCCGGGGTAAGATTCAGAGTAAAGCTCCCTCTACACAGTCCCCATGAAGCACTCCCAGGGCAGCTACAGGACAGGGTTATATACAGAGTAAAGCTCACTCTAAACTGTCCCCATCAAACCCTCCCAGGACAGGTGCAGCACGGGGTTAGATAGAGAGTAAAGCTCCCTCTACACCGTCCCCATCAAACACTCACAGTGCAGGTACATTACGGGGTTAGATACAGAGTAAAACTTCCTCTACACTGTCCCCATCAAACACTCCCAGGACAGGTACAGCAAGGTTTTAGATACAAAGTAAATATCCCACTACACCGTTCCCATCAAAAACTCCCAGGCCTGCTACAGCACGGATTTAGATACTGAATAAAGGGCCCACTGCACTGTTATCATCAAACACTCCCAGGGCACGTACAGCACTGGGTTAGATACAGAGTAAAGCTCCCTCAATACTGTTCCCATAAAACACTCCCTGGACAAGAACAGAAGAGGGTTAGATACAGAGTAAAGCTCCCTCTACACTTTCCCCATGAAACACTCCCAGGGCAGGAAAAGCATCGGGTTAGATAAAGAGTAAAGCTCCCTCTACACTGTCTCCATCAAACACTACCAGGTCCGCTACAGCACAGGGTTAGATACAGGGTAAACCTCCATCTATACTCTCCCCATCAAACTCTCACAAGACTGGTACAGCACGGGGTTAGATACAGTGTAAAGCTCCCTCTAAACTTCCCCATCAAACCCTCCCAGGACAGGTACAGCACAGGGTTAGATACAGAGTAAAGCTCCCTCTACACCATCCCCATCAAACACTCCCAGTGCAGGTACATCACGGGGTTAGATACAGAGTAAAACTTCCTCTACACTGTCCCCATCAAACACTCCCAGGACAGGTACAGCACGGTGTTAGATACAGAGTAAATCTCCCACTATACCGTCCCCAACAAACACTCCCAGGCCAGGTACAGCACGGGTTTATATACAGAATAAAGGTCATACTGCACTGTCATCATCAAACACTCCCAGGGCAAGTACAGCACAGGGTTAGATACAGAGTAAAGCTCCCTCTATACTGTCCCCATCAAACACTCCCAGGACAGGTACAGCACAGGGTTAGATACAGAGTAAAGCTCCCTCTGCACTGTCCCCTTCAAACACTCCCTGGACAGGAACAGAACTGGTTTAGATACAGAGTAAAGCTCCCTCTATACTGTCCCCATCAAACACTCCCACGACGGGAACAAGACAGGGTCAGATACAGTGTAAAGCTACCTCTACACTTTCCCCATCAAACACTCCCAGGGCAGGAAAAGCACTGGGTTAGATACAGAGTAAAGCTCCCTCTACACTGACTCCATCAAACAATCCCAGGTCCCCTACAGCACAGGGTTAGATACAGTGTAAAACTCCCTCTATACTTTCCCCATCAAACACTCCCAGGACTGTTACAGCAAGGGGTTAGATACAGAGTAAAGCTCCCTCTACACTATCGCCATCAAACACTCCCAGGACTGGTACAGCACGGGGTTAGATACAGAGTAAAGCTCCCGCTATACTGACCCCATCAAACACTCCCATGACTGGTACAGCACGGGGTTAGATACAGAGTCAAGCTCCCCCCACACTGTGCCCATCGTACACTCCCAGGGAAAGTACAGCACGGGGTTAGATACTGTCTAAATTTCCCTCTAAACTGTCCCCATCAAACACTCCCAGGACATGTACAGCACGCGGTTAGATACAAAGTAAAGCTCCCTCTACACTGTCCCCATCAAACACTCCCAGGTCCGGTACAGCACAGGGTTAGATACAGTGTAAAACTCCCTCTATACTTTCCCCATCAAACACTCCCAGGACTGTTACAGCAAGGGGTTAGATACAGAGTAAAGCTCCCTCTACACTATCGCCATCAAACACTCCCAGGACTGGTACAGCACGGGGTTAGATACAGAGTAAAGCTCCCGCTATACTGACCCCATCAAACACTCCCATGACTTGTACAGCACGGGGTTAGATACAGAGTCAAGCTCCCCCCACACTGTGCCCATCGTACACTCCCAGGGAAAGTACAGCACGGGGTTAGATACTGTCTAAATTTCCCTCTAAACTGTCCCCATCAAACACTCCCAGGACTGGTGCAGCACAGAGTTAGATACAGAGTAAAGCTCAGTCTTCACTGTCCCCATCAAGCACTCACAGGGCAGGTACAGGACAGAGTTAGATGCAGAGTAAATCTACCTTACACCATCCCCATCAAACAATCCCAGGGCAGATACAGTAGAGGGTTTGATACAGAGTAAAGCTTTCTCTACACTGTCCCCATCAAACTCTCCCAGGACAGGTACAGCACGGGGTTAGGTACAGAGTTAAACTTCCTCGATACTGTCTCCATCAAACACTCCCAGGACAGGTACAGCACGGGGTTAGATGCAGAGAAAATTTCACTCTATAATGTATCCATCTAAAATTCCCAGTACAGGTACAGCACAGGGTTAGATACAGAGTGAAGCTCCCTCTACACCGTCCCCATCAAACACTCACATTGCAGGTACATTACGGGGTTAGATACAGAGTAAAACTTCCTCTACACTGTCCCCATCAAACACTCCCAGGTCTGGTACAGCAAGGGGTTAGATACAGAGTAAAGATCCCTCGATATTTTGCCCATCAAACACTCCCAGGACTCGTACAGCTCGGGGTCAGAAACAGAGAAAAACTCCCCCTACACTGTGCCCATCATACACTCCCACGGCAGTTACAGCACAGGGTTAGATACAGAGTAAATCTCCCTTTAACCTGTCCCCATCTAAAACTCCCAGGACTGGTACTGCCCGGGGTAAGATTCAGATTAAAGCTCCCTCTACACAGTCCCCATGAAGCACTCCCAGGGCAGCTACAGGACAGGGTTATATACAGAGTAAAGCTCACTCTAAACTGTCCCAATCAAACCCTCCCAGGACAGGTACAGCACAGGGTTAGATACAGAGTAAAGCTCCCTCTACACCGTCCCCATCAAACACTCCCAGGCCAGGTACAGCACGGGTTTAGATACAGAATAAAGGTCCCAATGGACTTTCATCATTAAACACTTCCAGGGCACGTACAGCACTGGGTTAGTTACAGAGTAAAGCTCCATCTATACTGTCCCCATCAAACACTCCCAGGACAGGAACAGGACAGGGTTAGATACAGAGTAAAGCTACCTCTACACTTTCTCCATCAAACACTCCCAGGGAAGGAAAAGCACTGGGTTAGATACAGAGTAAAGCTCCCTCTACACTGTCTGCATCAAACACTCCCATGTCCGGTACAGCACAGGGTTAGATACAGTGTAAACCTCCCTCTATACTCTCCCCATCAAACACTCCCAGGACTGGTACAGCACGGGTTTAGATACAGAGTAAATCTACCCCTACACTGTGGCCATCATACACTCCCAGGGCAGGTACAGCATGGGGTTAGGTACAGAGTAAAGCTGCCTCTGCACTGTCTCCATCAAACACTCCCAGGAATGGTACAGCTCAGGGTTAGATACAGAGTAAAGCTCCCTCTATACTATCCCCATCAAACACTCCCAGTACTGGTACAGCACGGGGTTAGATACAGAGTAAAGCTCCCCCTACACTGTCCCCATCAAACACTCCCAGGACAAGTGCAGCACGGGGTTAGATACAGAGTAAAGCTCCCTCTACACGGTCCCCATCAAACACTCCCAGGGCAGGTACAGCACGGGGCTAGATAGAGAGTAAAGCTCCCTATATATAGAATATATAGAATAACAGATATATATATATATATATAGAATAACAGATATATATATATAGAATAACAGATACCCGGGTGTGATTTACAGACTGGATTCTAATTGAGGAGTGTGGGGTGTTTTTATATAGGCTAACAGATACCCGGGAGTGAGCTACAAATTCGAATCTAACAGTGCTTTTCGGGATGGTTTAAATATAGATAATCAGATTGGTGAGAATGAGTTACCGACTGGAATCTAATCGAGGGGTTCAGGGGGTTTATATATAGAATAACAGATTCCCCCGGAGGGAGTTACAGACTGGAATCTAATTGAGGGGTTCGGGTTGGTTTATATTTAGAATAACAGATACCCGGGAGTGAGTTACAGACTGGAATCTAATCGAGGAGATCTGGGGGTTTATATATAGAATAACAGAAACCCGGGAGTGAGTTACAGACTGGAATCTAATCGAGGGGTTCAGGGGGTTTATATATAGAATAACAGAAACCCGGGAGTGAGTTACAGACTGGAATCTAATCGAGGGGTTCGGGGAGTTTATATATAGAATAACAGATACCCGGGCGTGAGTTACAGACTGGAATCTAATCGAGGGGTTCAGGGGGTTTATATATAGAATAACAGGTACCCGGGAGTGAGTTACAGACTGGAATCTCATCGAGAGTTTCGGGGGGTTTATACGTAGAATAACAGCTTCCCGGGTGTGAGTTACACACTGGAATCAAATCGAAGAGTTTGGGGTGGTTTATATATAGAACAACAGGCACCCGGGAGTGAGTTACAGACTGGAATCTAAAAGAGGGGGTTGGGTTGGTTTTTATTTTGAATAACAGATACCCGGGAGTGAGTTACAGAACAGAATCTAATGGAGGGATTTGGTATGGTTTATACATAGAATAACACAACGGGAGTGAGTTACAGAGTGGAATCTCATCGAGGGGTTCAGGGGGATTATATATAGAATAACAGTTACCCGGGAGTGAGTTACAGACTGGAATCTAATGGAGGGGTTCGGGGTGGTTTATATATAGAATAACAGTTACCCGGGAGTCAGTTACAGACTGGAATCTAATCGAGGGGTTCAGGGGGTTTATATATAGAATAATAAATACCTGGGATTGAGTTACAGACTGCAATCTAATCGAGGGGTTCAGTGGGTTTATATAGAGAATAATAGATATCCGGGATTGAGTTACAGACTGGAATCAAGAACAGTTGAAAATATCATTTTTCTTGTGATGTGCTGAAGTGCAGGTTACAGAGGCTGATTCATGGAATGGGTAGTGTGAGTTTTTAACCAGCTTTATCCCAAATATCAAATTTAATTTCTCATTGGAACTGTTTGATGTTTTCTTAGTCTTGACACAAATGGATAGGGACTCTTTGGACCCTCACTGTTTGCAGCTTTTCACCATTTATAATGTAACCTGTTCCATCCTTTTTAAAGTGGGCAGCCACACATTTGCCTATAATGAAATCCATCTTTCACTATTTCACTCATTCACTTAAGGTGTACATATCTCTTTGGAATTTGAAGTGCAGGTTACAGATTGGATTGGAACTTTCTGCTTTAAGAATCATTAACCAAGTTTCACACAGTTAAACATCAAAACTGACATTCTGAAACAGGAGAGGGCCCCACAACTTCAATTCTGTGATTGTCTAGAAACTGCAACAGACACAATCTTATGCAGTGATCAAAATCCTGCACCTTTATTCATCAATCCCATTTCCTATCTCTGTAGAAACTCCCTTCCACTGACAGATTCTGAGATCCATACTCAATCTCAAAAACCACCACAGAAAAGTGACTGCTTATTTTAAACAGTGAATCTGAACTATTTGAAGTTCTGACTCAGACACAGAATCGCAGAAATTTTGACTCTGTGGGATGAAAATTATCAGAATAACTTTGCAACATACAGGTAACCTGTAGTGACAGGTGGATACTTGTCTGTTCAAAAGGGATTCGATAAGATGCCTCACAAAGCTTGTTACTCAGGACAAGAGCTCATACATTCCCCTAATCTCCCCACCCAGTTCCTCTCAGGATTTGATAATTTGATCAAGTCACCCCTGATGCTACTAAATTTCAGGGAATACAACCCGAGTTGGTGCAATCTCACTTTGCAATTTAACCCTTGGAATCCAGGTCTCATTCTGGCAAAGCTGTGATGCACTCGAACTGTCTAAACTGTCCCTGGAGTGTCGGATTAACCCGGGTCACTCACATACACCCAGGTCAGGTTCAAGACTCACCTGTCTCACTCGCTGAGACGCTCCTGTATCACTGGCCTTATTGTAGTCGGATGCCGCGTTGGGAGCAGGACAGGTAGACGGGATTAGGATGACTGCTCATGTGGAGGGTAAACATGAGGAATCTATCAGAGAATCAGAACAGACCAGGGAGAATCAAACAAGGAAACTGATGTTCAATTTATTAGGCCTGATTTGTGGATTGTTTTTGTTTTGGGCGACAATGTTGCCAACAAACACTCCCAGAAAGGATGCAGCAGGGGCTAGATACAGAGTAAAGCTCCCTCGATACTGTCCCCATCAAACACTCCCAGGACAGGTACAGCACGGGGTTAGATACATAGTAAAGCTCCCTCGATGCTGTCCCCATCAAACACTCCCAGGAAAGGTACAGCACGGGTTTAGATACAGAATAAAATTCCCTCTACACTGTCTACATCAAACACTCCCAGTGAGTCCCAGACTGGAATATAATCGACGGGCTCAGAGGGTTTATATATAGAATCATAGATATCCGAGAGTATGTTACAGACTGGAATCTAATTGAGGGGTTCGGGGTGGTTTATATATAGAATAACAGATTCCCCGGAGTGAGTTACAGACTGAAATCTAAACGAGGGGTTCAGGGGGTATATATGTAGAATAATTGATCCGGGGGATTGTGTTACAGACTGGAATCTAATCGAGGGGTTCAGGGGGTTTATATGTAGAATAATTGATTCCCGGGATTGAGTTACAGAGTGGAATGCAATCGAGGGTTTCGGGGGTTTATATATTGAATAATAGATTCCCGGGCTTGAGTTGCAGACTGGAATCTCATCGAGTGGTTCGGGGGTTTTATATATAGAATAACAGTTACCCGGGAGTGAGTTACAGTCTGGAATATAATCGAGGTGTTCAGAGGGTTTATATATAGAATCATAGATACACGAGAGTATGTTACAGACTGGAATCTAATCGAGGGGTTTGGGGAGTTGATATATAGAATAACAGATTCTATACTCTGGAAAGAGAGGAAGAGTGGGTTGAGGTGAGAGTGAGAGTGGGTTGGGGACTGCGATTACTGCCAGTGTTTTGGGATTTTGTGTGAGATCAGGGTTTGTAACTGGAGTAACACAACCAACAGGGGAAAGAAATATAGATGTATTATTAAGCCAAAAATAAAGACAGGCCCTTGTTGAAACCATGTCTGTCCTGGAGTTAACCCTCAGTGGAAAGGAGCAGCAAGGGGTCCTGTCCTGTTATTAACATTCAAAGGACAGGATCAGCAAGGGGTCCTGTCCGGGGATTAACATTCAAAGGACAGGATCAGCAAGGGGTCCTGTCCGCTGATTAACATTCAATGGACAGGGCTCCTAGGGGATAGAGTGAGTGACATTCCAAACATGTGCGAGAATCAGGGGGTGGGGTCTGTATCCAGCTCACTCAGGATAAATAAGGATCAGGATATTCCCAAACCAGTCCCAAACCAACAAACTCCCTGTGCACTCTCTCTATGGAGAGAGTGAACACTCTCCCCACTCTGGTTCAGTGTGTGTGTGTGTTTCTGTGTGTCTCAACCTGCTTTTGAACTGTGATTTGCTTGTGTTGGGAAGTTGCTGAGAGACTGACTTGAGAGTGGTAACTCTGGGATCTTGCTGTGCTATGTTGTGTTTTTTTTTAAATGTCCTAGTTTTTGTCTTTTTAACCAATTTTATCTCATTTTCTCCTGAGAAATTTGTATTCTGAAAACTGGAAGGTGAGGATCCAAAGAGGGAAAGTCTGGGACAAGGACAAGGAGCTTCTTCCAGAGGGGGATAGTCTGAGGCCTGGTCCACAGGCTTCACCCACGTGAGTTGTGTCTGTTTATTACCCCAATCAAGGTTTAATTTTCATACCTGAGACAGAGAGAGAGTGAGAGTGAGGGGGACAGAGATGTGAGTGAGATAGGAAGAGAGATACTGCGAGAAACACAGGGGATGGGAAAGGTCTCTCAATCTGTTTTAGCCTCTGGTTTATAACTGGGATATTTTTGTATTTGGATGTTGCTAAAAGATTGTGAGACTGTGAAGGGGGGGGGAGGTGGGGTGGAAACCTGGGCTCTTGCTGTGCTATTTTGTTTAGAAATGTTCTTGCTTTGTGTTTTAGTCAATTCTTTTCTCTCTCTTTTCCCCAGGAATTTGGAGTTTGAAGACTGCAATGTGACTATGAATCCATGGGCAGGAGCTTTTCCCCAGCTTGGATGGATGGACTCAGGCCTGTTCCACATCCCCCCATCCACCCACGTGAGTTGTGTCTCTTTATGACCCCGAGGTTTAATTTTAATCTGGGAGGGACCCTGGTTTTTATTTCATCGATGAAGCGGTTTCTGTTAGATGATGGGGTGCTGGATTTTGTAAGCCTGGGGTTAAAATATCCCGGCCTTGCGATTAGTCACAAACACATTAACCCTTTGGTGTGTGACAAAGAGGAGATTAAAAATCTGAAATCTGAAGCTATTTAAAAGGTTGTTATAATTGCAAAATAAGACAGGTGGGGAGACAGTGCGATGAAGTGGAATCTGTTCAATCAGATTCACAGGGGCCATTACTGTTCAGTTTACTGACATTCTGACTTTAGTTTTACCTTTGTGATTTTCTGTGTCTTTCTCCCTCCAGCTTTTCTCCCTCTCTCTCTCTCCAGATCTCTTTGTGCCCATTTTAAACTTTAATCAACACAAACTGACCAGAAACAGCAATGTGATTTGTCATTATTTTAAATGGGGAGACAGGAACATTTCATCTCTCATTTCAATGCAGAGCACATGAGACAGGGGGAAGGAAAATAGAAAGATGGATAGAGAGAACGAGCGAGAAAGAGGGATGGAGAAAGAGAGGACAGGGACAAGGGCCTAGATAGGAGCATCCATCTTTACCCTGAATGTGAGAGACGGGAGCAGAGATAGAAAAGGGAGGGAGTGATTGAAACAGGGAGAGAGAGGGAAGCCGACGGGAGTGGAGGTGTAAAAACAGGAGGGGGTGTGGGAAAGAGAGACAGGGTCTGATGGTCTCCAGTGTGTAGTCACAAGCCACCTCCACTCACATCCTCTGAGATAGAATGAGATTTTAAAATAAATCCTGGGACGGTAATTTTAAAAAGTGTCCCAAAGGAATGAGCAGCCCCTTCCCAAACTGAAAGAGGGAGTTTAGCACCTTCTGGAGACTGATGGAGGGGGGACAGAGGGAACCATTTTAATTCAATTTATGCAGTTAAATGTCCTTGCTTTTGTTCTTTCAACAAAATTTATCCCTTTTTCTCCTGAGAAATTTGTTTTCTGAAAACTGGAAGGTGAGGATCCATAGAGGGAAAGTCTGGGACAAGGACAAGGAGCTTCTTCCAGAGGGGGATAGTCTGAGGCCTGGTCCACAGGCTTCACCCACATGAATTGTGTCTGTTTATTACCCCAATCGAGGTTTAATTTTCATCTCTGAGAGACAGAGAGAGAGAGAGAGAGAGGGGGACAGAGATGTGAGTGAGATAGGAAGAGAGATACAGAGAGAAACACAGGGGATGGGAAATGTCTCTGAATTTGTTTTAGCCTCTGGTTTATAACTGGGATATTTTTGTATTTGGATGTTGCTAAGAGCTTGTGTAACTGTGAAGGGGTCGGTATGGGGGGGATGGAATCCTGGGCTCTTGCTGTGCTATTTTGTTTAGAAATGTTCTTGCTTTGTGTTTTTGTCAATTCTTTTCCCTCTCTCTTTTCCCCAGGAATTTGGAGTTTGAAGACTGCAATGTGACTATGAATCCATGGGCAGGAGCTTTTCCCCAGCTTGGATGGATGGACTCAGGCCTGTTCCACACTCCCCACCCACCCACGTGAGTTGTGTCTCTTTATGACCCCTAGTTATAATTTTAATCTGGGAGGGACCCTGGTTTTTGGTTCATCGATGAAGCGGTTTCTGTTAGATGATGGGGTGCTGGATTTTGAAACCCTGGGGTTAAAATATCCCGGCCTCGCGATTAGTCAGAAACACATTAACCCTTTTGTGTGTGGCAAAGAGGAGATTAAAAATCTGAAACCTGAGGCTGTTTAAAAGCTTGTTATAATTCCAAAATAAGACAGGGAGTTTAGCACCTTCTGGAGACTGATGGGTGGACAGGGGGAACTATAAATGTAAAACATGGCCAGTGTGGTGTGGTGAGGGTGGGGAGAGAACAGCCCCCAGTCTCTACCTCTCCAGCTTGTTCCCTCTCAATGTGATTTGTCGTTACTTTAATTGGGTTGGGGGAGGGTGTTGGGAGGGGAGAGAGAGACGGGGTGAGGCCCATTCCCCTCTCACTGTCCCGCAATCCTCAGCCAATACATTTTTAACTGGTCATGAGCAGGTGGGTAGTGGGATCTTGCTGTGTACACATGGTCTCCACCCCCCCGCCCTGTTCTTTGCCCCCCACAAGAGTGACAACACTTTCAAAATAAAAGATTGAGGGAAAGGAGGAGGGTGCGGAGGGAGGGATGATGAAGGCAGAGATAGAGGAGGGTGTGGAGGGAGGGGGATAGACTGAGGCCTGGTCCACAGGCTTCACCCACGTGAGTTGTGTCTGTTTATTACCGCAATCGAGGTTTAATTTCCATCTCTGAGACACAGGGTGAGAGAGTGAATGAGTGAGGGGGGCAGAGGTGTGAGTGAGATAAGAAGAGAGATACAGAGAAAAACACAGGGGATGGGAAAGGTCCTCAATCTGTTTTCGCCTCTGGTTTATAACTGGGATATTTTGGTATTTGGATGTTGCTAAGAGGTTGTGTAGCTTTGAAGGGGAGGGGGTGGGTGTGGGGGTGGAATCCTGGGCTCTTGCTGTGCTATTTTGTTTAGAAATGATCTTGCTTTGTGTTTTAGTCCATTCTTTTCCCTCTCTCTTTTCCCCAGGAATTTGGAGTTTGAAGACTGCAATGTGACTTTGAATCCATGGGCAGGAGCTTTTCCCCAGCTTGGATGGATGGTCCCAGGCCTGTTCCACACCCCCCACCCACCCACGTGAGTTGTGTCTCTTTATGACCCCGAGGTTTAATTTTAATCTCGGAGGGACCCTGGTTTTTGGTGCATCGATGAAGCGGTTTCTGTTAGATGATGGGGTGCTAGATTTTGAAACCCTGGGGTTAAAATATCCCGGCCTTGCGATTAGTCACAAACACATTAACCCTTTGGTGTGTGACAAAGAGGAGATTAAAAATGTGAAATCTGAAGCTGTTAAAAAGCTTGTTATAATTGCAAAATAAGACAGGTGGGGAGACAGTGCGATGAAGTGGAATCTGTTCAATCAGATTCACAGGGGCCATTACTGTTCAGTTTACTGAGATTCTGACTTTAGTTTTACCTGTGTGATTTTCTGTGTCTTTCTCCCTCCAGCTTTTCTCTCTCCCTCTCTCTCTCTCTCCAGCTGTCTTTGTGCCCATTTTAAACTTTAATCAACAAAAACTGACCAGAAACAGCAATGTGATTTGTCATTATTTTAAATGGGGAGACAGGAACATTTCATCTCTCATTTCAATGCAGAGCACATGAGACAGGGGGAAGTTAAATAGAAAGATGGACAGAGAGAACGAGCGAGAAAGAGGGATGGAGAAAGAGAGGACAGGGACAAGGGCCTCGATAGGAGCATCCATCTTTACCCTGAATGTGAGAGACAGGAGCAGAGAGAGAAAAGAGAGGGAGTGATTGAAACAGAGAGAGAGAGGGAGGCCGACGGGAGTGGAGGTGTAAAAACAGGAGGGGGTGTGGGAAAGAGAGACAGGGTCTGATGGTCTCCAGTGTGTAGTCACAAGCCACCTCCACTCACATCCTCTGAGATAGAGTGAGATTTTAAAATAAATCCTGGGACGGTAATTTTAAAAAGTGTCCCAAAGGAATGAGCAGCCCCTTCCCAAACTGAAAGAGGGAGTTTAGCACGTTCTGGAGTCTGATGGCGGGGGGGACAGGGGGAACTATTTTAATTCAATTTATGCAGTTAAATGTCCTTGCTTTTGTCCTTTCAACAAAGTTTATCTCTTTTTCTCCTGAGAAATTTGTATTCTGAAAACTGGAAGGTGAGGATCCATACAGGGAAAGTCTGGGACTAGGACAAGGAGCTTCTTCCAGAGGGGGATAGTCTGAGGCCTGGTCCACTGGCTTCACCCACATGAATTGTGTCGGTTTATTACCCCAATCGAGGTTTAATTTTCATCTCTGAGAGACAGAGAGAGAGAGAGAGAGAGAGAGGGGGACAGAGATGTGAGTGAGATACAGAGAGATACAGAGAGAAACACAGGGGATGGGAAATGTCTCTGAATTTGTTTTAGCCTCTGGTTTATAACTGGGATATTTTTGTATTTGGATGTTGCTAAGAGGTTGTGTAACTGTGAAGGGGTCGGTATGGGGGGGGATGGAATCCTGGGCTCTTGCTGTGTTATTTTGTTTAGAAATGATCTTGCTTTGTGTTTTAGTCAATTCTTTTCCCTCTCTCTTTTCCCCAGGAATTTGGAGTTTGAAGACTGCAATGTAACTATGAATCCATGGGCAGGAGCTTTTCCCCAGCTTGGATGGATGGTCTCAGGCCTGTTCCACATCCCCCCATCCACCCACGTGAGTTGTGTCTCCTTATGACCCTGATGTTTAATTTTAATCTCGGAGGGACCCTGGTTTTTGGTGCATCGATGAAGCGGTTTCTGTTAGATGATGGGGTGCTGGATTTTGAAACCCTGGGGTTAAAATATCCCGGCCTTGCGATTAGTCACAAACACATTTACCCTTTTGTGTGTGGCAAAGAGGAGATTAAAAATCTGAAACCTGAGGCTGTTAAAAGCTTGTTATAATTCCAAAATAAGAAAGGGAGTTTAGCACCTTCTGGAGACTGATGGGTGGACAGGGGGAACTATAAATGGAACTGTAAATGTAAAACATGGCCAGTGTGGTGTGGTGAGGGTGGGGAGAGAGCAGCCCCCAGTCTCTGCCTCTCCAGCTTGTTCCCTCTCAATGTGATTTGTCGTTACTTTAATTGGGGTTGGGGGAGGGTGTTGGGGGGAAAGAGAGAGAGAGAGGGGGTGAGGCCCATTCCCCTCTCACTGTCCCGCAATCCTCAGCCAATACATTTTTAACTGGTCATGAGCAGGTGGGTAGTGGGATCTTGCTGTGTACACATGGTCTCCACCCCCGCCCTGTTCTTTGCCCCCCACAAGAGTGACCACACTTTCAAAATAAAAGATTGAGGGAAAGGAGGAGGTTGCGGAGGGAGGGATGATGGAGGCAGAGATAGAGGAGGGTGCAGAGGGAGGGGGATAGACTGAGGCCTGGTCCACAGGCTTCAACCACGTGAGTTGTGTCTGTTTATTACACCAATCGAGGTTTAATTTCCATCTCTGAGACACAGAGTGAGAGAGTGAATGAGTGAGGGGGACAGAGATGTGAATGAGATAGGAAGAGAGATACAGAGAGAAACACAGGGGATGGGAAAGGTCTCTCAATCTGTTTTCGCCTCTGGTTTATAACTGAGATATTTTTGTGTTTGGATGTTGCTAAGAGGTTGTGTAACTGTGAAAGAGGGGGTGGGGGTGGGGGTGGAATCCTGGACTCTTGCTGTGCTATTTTGTTTAGAAATGATCTTGCTTTGTGTTTTAGTCAATTCTTTTCCCTCTCTCTTTTCCCCAGGAATTTGGAGTTTGAAGACTGCAATGTGACTATGAATCCATGGGCAGGAGCTTTTCCCCAGCTTGGATGGATGGTCTCAGGCCTGTTCCACATCCCCCCCACCCACCCACGTGAGTTGTGTCTCCTTATGACCCCGATGTTTAATTTTAATCTCGGAGGGACCCTGGTTTTTGGTGCATCGATCAAGCGGTTTCTGTTAGAGGATGGGGTGCTGGATTTTGAAACCCTGGGGTTAAAATATCCCGGCCTTGCGATTAGTCACAAACACATTTACCCTTTTGTGTGTGGCAAAGAGGAGATTGAAAATCTGAAACCTGAGGCTGTTAAAAGCTTGTTATAATTCCAAAATAAGACAGTTTAGCACCTTCTGGAGACTGATGGGTGGACAGGGGGAACTATAAATGTAAAACATGGCCAGTGTGGTGTGGTGAGGGTGGGGAGAGAGCAGCCCCCAGTCTCTGCCTCTCCAGCTTGTTCCCTCTCAATTGTGATTTGTTGTTACTTTAATTGGGGTTGGGGGAGGGTGTTGGGGGGGTGGGGGGTGGGGAGAGAGGGTGGGGGGGTGGGAGAGAGAATGGGGGTGAGGCCCATTCCCCACTCACTGTCCCGCAATCCTCAGCCAATACATTTTTAACTGGTCATGAGCAGATGTGTAGTGGGATCTTGCTGTGTATACATGGTCTCCACCCCCGCCCTGTTCTTTGCCCCCCACAAGAGTGACCACACTTTCAAAATAAAAGATTGAAGGAAAAGAGGAGGGTCCGGAGGGAGGGATGATGGAGGCAGAGATAGAGGAGTGTGCGGAGAGAGGGGGATAGACTGAGGCCTGGTCCACAGGCTTCACCCACGTGTGTTGTGTCTGTTTATTACCCCAATCGAGGTTTAATTTCCATCTCTGAGACACAGAGTGAGAGAGTGAATGAGTGAGGGGGACAGAGATGTGAGTGAGATAGGAAAAGAGATACAGAGAGAAACACAAGGGATGGGAAAGGTCTCTCAATCTGTTTTAGCCTCTGGTTTATAACTGAGATATTTTTGTATTTGGATGTTGCTAAGAGGTTGTGTAACTGTGAAAGAGGGGGTGGGGGTGGGGGTGGATGGGCTCTTGCTGTGCTATTTTGTTTAGAAATGATCTTGCTTAGTGTTTTAGACAATTCTTTTCCCTCTCTCTTTTCCCCTGGAATTAGGAGTTTGAAGACTGCAATGTGACTATGAATCCATGAGCAGGAGCTTTTCCCCAGCTTGGATGGATGGACTCAGGCCTGTTCCACACCCCCCCACCCACCCACCCACGTGAGTTGTGTCTCTTTATGACTCCGAGGTTTAATTTTACTCTGGGAGGGACCCTGGTTTTTGGTTCATCGATGAAGCGGTTTCTGTTAGATGATGGGGTGCTGGATTTTGAAAGCCTGGGGTTAAAATATCCCGGCCTTGCGATTAGTCACAAACACATTAACCCTTTGGTGTGTGACAAAGAGGAGATTAAAAATCTGAAACCTGAGGCTGTTTGAAGCTTGTTATAATTCCAAAATAAGACAGTGAGTTTAGCACCTTCTGGAGACTGATGGGAGGACAGGGGGAACCATTTTAATACAGTTTACGCAGCTTCTGTGTGTGGATTTCTCTCTCTCTCTCCATCCTCCTGATCTTGCTGCGCCCACAGGGGCCTGTGGCCTTTCCCCACATGAGAGAGAGAGAAAGGAGAGGTCAGGGGAAAGAGGGGAGAGATAACAAAACAGAGCGGAGTTGGTGTGGGTAGGTGAGAAGACACAGGGTCCGGGGGGAGAGAGAGAGGGCTCCTCGTGTGCAGTCAGTGCCCAGCTCCCAGTCAGGGCCTTCCAGAAAGTGGGATTTGACCCCAACTGAAATCCCGAGGCAGTGATTTGAAAATGTCTCCTGAGAGAATCCAGCTGCTCCCCAGTTTGAGTTTCAGCCCTTTCAGGGGGTTGTGGTGGTGGGGAGGGAGGGAACTGAGGGGATGGCCCCCAGACTGGGGAACTCCCATGGGGAAGACGGGGAGGGAGAAGCTTTCTCAGCAGGTGTGGAGATAGGGAAAGTCATGGGATCCTGCTGTGTAAAAAAATAAAACAAAGAGGCCGCCAGCCTTTCCTGAACTGCATCAGTGACCACACTTGATAGAAATGGGTTCATGGAGGGTGAAGCAGTCGGACACAGAGAGAGAGAGAGAGGGAGAGGGAGAGGGCCTGAAATGAGAACCTGGAGCCTGTGCGAAGGCTTCTTCTCACCCCCCAGAGTCATGTCGGTGTGTGTTAGACAGGCAGGGCCACGGGCTTTCCTGGGTTAAATGGAAGGGGCAGCAGCCATTTCAATTGAGTTTAATGTAGATCTGAGGGTGCGGGCTGGTGGTGAGGGTGGGGAGAGATCAGCCCCAGTCTCTGTTTCTATAGCTTGTTCCCTCTCTCCCTCTCTCTCTCCAGCCAATTCTGTCCATAATTCATCTTTCTATAAAATGTATAAGAAAACCAATGTAATTTGTCGTTACTTTAATTGGGGGTGGGGGAGGGTGTTGGGGGTGGGGGAGAGAGAGGGGGTGAGGCCCATTCCCCACTCACTGTCCCGCTATCCTCAGCCAATATATTTTTAACTGGTCATGAGCAGGTGGGGAGTGGGATCTTGCTGTGTACACATGGTCTCCACCCCCCCGCCCTGTTCCTTGCCCCCCACAACAGTGACAACACTTTCAAAATAAAAGTTGAGGGAAAGGAGAGTGCGGAGGGAGGGGTGATGGGGTCAGAGAGAGAAGAGGGTGCGGAGGGAGGGGGATAGACTGAGGCCTGGTCCACAGGCTTCACCCACGTGAGTTGTGTCTGTTTCTTACCCCAATCGATGTTTAATTTCCATCTCTGAGACACAGAGTGAGAGTAAGTTAGTGAGGGGGACAGAGATGTGAGTGAGATAGGAAGAGAGATACAGAGTGAAACACAGGGGATGGGAAAGGTCCTCAATCTGTTTTAGCCTCTGGTTTATAACTGGGATATTTTTGTATTTGGATGTTGCTAAGAGATTGTGTAACTGTGAAGGGGAGGGGAGGAGGGGGGGTGGAATCCTGGGCTCTTGCTGTGCTATTTTGTTTAGAAATGTTCTTGCTTTGTGTATTTAGTTAATTGTTTTCCCTCTCTCTTTTCCCCAGGAATTTGGAGTTTGAAGACTGCAATGTGACTATGAATCCATGGGCAGGAGCTTTTCCCCAGCTTGGATGGATGGTCTCAGGCCTGTTCCACACCTCCCCACCCACCCACGTGAGTTGTGTCTCTTTATGACCCCGAGGTTTAATTTTAATCTCGGAGGGACCCTGGTTTTTGGTGCATCGATGAAGCGGTTTCTGTTAGATGATGGGGTGCTGGATTTTGAAACCCTGGGGTTACAATATCCTGGACTTGCGATTAGTCACAAACACATTAACCCTTTGGTGTGTGACAAAGAGGAGATTAAAAATCTGAAATCTGAAGCTGTTTAAAAGCTTGTTATAATTGCAAAATAAGACAGGTGGGGAGACAGTGCGATGAAGTGGAATCTGTTCAATCAGATTCACAGGGGCCATTACTGTTCAGTTTACTGACATTCTGACTTTAGTTTTACCTGTGTGATTTTCTGTGTCTTTCTCCCTCTAGCTTTTCTCTCTCTATCTCTCATTCTCCAGCTCTCGTTGTGCCCATTTTAAAATTTAATCAACAAAAACTGACCAGAAACAGCAATGTGATTTGTCATTATTTTAAATGGGGAGACAGGAACATTTCATCTCTCATTTCAATGCAGAGCACATGAGACAGAGGGAAGGAAAATAGAAAGATGGACAGAGAGAACGAGCGAGAAAGAGGGATGGAGATAGAGAGGACAGGGACAAGGGCCTAGATAGGAGCATCCATCTTTACCCTGAATGTGAGAGACGGGAGCAGAGAGAGAAAAGGGAGGGAGTGATTGAAACAGAGAGAGAGGGAAGCCGACGCGAGTGGAGGTGTTAAAACAGGAGGGGGTGTGGGAAAGAGAGACAGGGTCTGATGGTCTCCAGTGTGTAGTCACAAGCCACCTCCACTCACATCCTCTGAGATAGAATGAGATTTTAAATTAAATCCTGGGATGATAATTTTAAAAAGTGTCCCAAAGGAATGTGCAGCCCCTTCCCAAACTGAAACAGGGAGTTTAGCACCTTCTGGAGACTGATGGGGTGACAAAGGGAACCATTTTAATTTAATTTATGCAGTTAAATGTCCTTGCTTTTGTCTTTTTAACCAATTTTACCTCTTTTTCTCCTGAGAAATTTGTATTCTGAAAACTGGAAGGTGAGGATCCATAGAGGGAAAGTCTGGGACAAGGACAAGGAGCTTCTTCCAGAGAGGGATAGTCTGAGGCCTGGTCCACAGGCTTCACCCACATGAGTTGTGTCTGTTTATTTCCCCAATCGAGGTTTAATTTTCATCTCTGAGAGACAGAGAGAGATAGAGAGAGATTGAGGGGGACAGAGATGTGAGTGAGATAGGAAGAGAGATACAGAGAGAAACACAGGGGATGGGAAAGGTCTCTCAATCTGTTTTAGCCTCTGGTTTATAACTGAGATATTTTTGTATTTGGATGTTGCTAAGAGATTGTGTAATTGTGAAGGGGAGGGGAGGGGAGGAGGGGGATGTTTAATCCTGGGCTCTTGCTGTGCTATTTTGTTTAGAAATGTTCTTGCTTTGTGTTTTAGACAATTCTTTTCTCTCTCTCTTTTCCCCAGGAATTTGGAGTTTGAAGACTGCAATGTGACTATGAATCCATGGGCAGGAGCTTTTCCCCAGCTTGGATGGATGGACTCAGGCCTGTTCCACACCCCCCACCCACCCACGTGAGTTGTGTCTCTTTATGACCCCGAGGTTTAATTTTAATCTGGGAGGGACCCTGGTTTTTGGTTCATCGATGAAGCGGTTTCTGTTAGATGATGGGGTGCTGGATTTTGAAAGCCAGGGGTTAAAATATCCTGGCCTTGCGATTAGTCACAAACACATTAACCCTTTGGTGTGTGACAAAGAGGAGATTGAAAACCTGAAATCTGAAGCTGTTTAGAGGCTTGTTATAATTCCAAAATAAGAGAGGGAGTTTAGCACCTTCTGGAGACTGATGGGTGGGACAGGGGGAACCATTTTAATTCAGTTTACGCAGCTTCTGTGTGTGGATTTCTCTCTCTCTCTCCATTCTCCTGATCTTGCTGTGCCCACAGGGGCCTGTGGCCTTTCCCCACATGAGAGAGAGAGAAAGGAGAGGTCAGGGGAAAGAGGGGGAGAGATAACAAAACAGAGCGGAGATGGTGTGGGTAGGTGAGAAGACACTGGGTCCGGGGGGAGAGAGAGAGGGCTCCTCGTGTGCAGTCACTGCCCAGCTCCCAGCCAGGGCCTTCCAGAAAGTGGGATTTGACCCCAACTGAAATCCCGAGGCAGTGATTTGAAAATGTCTCCTGAGAGAATCCAGCTGCTCCCCAGTTTGAGTTTCAGCCCTTTCAGGGGGTTGTGGTGGTGGGGAGGGAGGGAACTGAGGGGATGGCCCCCAGACTGGGGAATTCCCATGGGGAAGACGGGGAGGGAGAAGCTTTCTCAGCAGGTGTGGAGATAGGGAAAGTCATGGGATCCTGCTGTGTAAAAAAATAAAACAAATAGGCCGCCAGCCTTTCCTGAACTGCAATAGTGACCACACTTGATAGAAATGGGTTCATGGAGGGTGAAGCAGTCGGACACAGAGGGAGAGGGAGAGGGAGAGGGAGAGGGCCTGAAATGAGAACCTGGAGCCTGTGCGAAGGCTTCTTCTCACCCCCCAGAGTCATGTCGGTGTGTGTTAGACAAGCCGGGCCACGGGCTTTCCTGGGTTAAATGCAAGCGGCAGCAGCCATTTCAATTGAGTTTAATGTAGATCTGAGGGTGCGGGCTGGTGGTGAGGGTGGGGAGAGAGCAGCCCCCAGTCTCTGTCTCTCCAGCTTGTTCCCTCTCTCCCTCTCTCTCTCCAGCTAATTCTGTCCATAATTCATCTTTCAATAAAATGTATAAAAACACCAATGTGATTTGTCGTTACTTTGATTGGGGGTGGGGGAGGGTGTTGGAGGGGGAGAGAGAGAGGGGGTGAGGCCCATTCCCCACTCACTGTCCCGCTATCCTCAGCCAATACATTTTTAACCGGTCATGAGCAGGTGGGGAGTGGGATCTTGCTGTGTACACATGGGGGCAGAGAGAGAGGTGGGTGCAGAGGGAGGAGTGATGGGGGCAGAGAGAGAGAAAGAGGAACAGAATGAGGGAGACTTCGACAGAGAGGGGGTGGGGATGTTGGGGCCTCGGGGGCAGGGGAAGGAGACACAGGGTCTGGGGGTCTCCCCCTCCATTGTGGGACCGCTCGTGGGATCCTGCTGTGCAAATTGTCTTAGTTGCAACTCTAGTAACTATTTGATTGACTGGGGGATGTGATTGTGGAACTATAAATGTAAAAGATGGCCAGTGTGGTGTGGATTTTTGTCGATGGTGAGACAGGAACTTTACAGAGTGCCCTTTCTATCCAGCACTCACAGGGGCGGGGAATTAAAAAGGCCGGAACTTGTACCCGGGTCTAATTCACCAAGAGCACAGGGCCCGTGTCTGAGAGCAATTCACGTCACGGTGAAAGGTAAAGGCCCGGCAGCCAATTTAATTCACTTCACCGATCTCTGACTGTCAAATTCTCAGTCTCCTCTCTCCCCCTCGGTCTCTCCAATGGGGGAAGAGAGAGAGAGAGAGTAAGGGGGGAGTGAGTGAGGTGAAACAGAGGGGCTGAGATTGCAAAACAAGAGGAGGGGGTGTGAATAGACACAGGATCTGGGGGTCTCCAATGTGTAGACTCTGCCCAGCTCCCAGTCACATCTTTTAGAAAAGGCTGAATTGCGAAAATGAATCCAGGGACAGTGAAGCAAGTGACTCACTAACAATGAGAGCATTTTAAACATTCATTCATTCACTGCAAAGCGCTCAGTCTTTCTGAGGTTCTGAAGGGGTCGGGGGTCTTCACTGTCTTAGTCCCTCTCCATACTGTGCCACAACCAGTTAATTGATTAAAAATGTGCTGATTGGACTGATTTCTTGTCCCTCGGGAGCCCTTTACCAAGTCCTAACTGTGAGAGTGTGTAAAAGTTTGTGCTAATTCCTGAATAATGCTGGTGTTTTAGGCAGGGCGATGAATTGGGAGGTGGAACAGTCATTTGAATTCAGTCTCTCTAGGATGTGTCCCTACGTTACAACAGAGAGAGGGGGGGGAGATTGAGGGAAACAGGAAAAGACAGTGAAACAGAGGCAGGGGGTTGGGGGTGAGGAAGAGACACAGGGTCTGGGGGGTGGTTAGGGGAGGGTCTCCAGTGTGGAGTCAGTGCCCAGCTCCCAGTCTCTGCAGAAAAGCCTCAGTCACACCCTCCCGGGGACGCCTGGTTTGTAAAAATCGATGCTGGGACGGAGATTTCAAAAAGTCTCCCCCAGGAAGCAGCAGCTTGTTCCCGGTTTGAAGAGAAGGAGTTTAGGCCTTTCTGGGGATGTGTCCGGACTCAGAGCACACATGGTGCCCGGGGGGGGAGAGAGGGGGAACAGGGAGGGTTACAGCAGGCATGAGGATGGGGAAGGAAATGTGTCTCCCTGTTCCCATCCGGATAGCATTACATTGCTGCCTGTGGGATCCCCCTGTGCAGAAACGGCCTGCTGCTTTTCCTAAACTGCAACAGGGAACACACGACGTTTCTGGGGGAGGGGGTGGGATTTCCCTGTCTCTGTCACTCCAGCTTTCTCTCTCCCTCTCTCTTTCCAGACATTTCGTTCTCTGCTTCATCTTGTAGTAAACTGACAGGAAAGTCATAATGTGATTTGTCGATATTTGAATTGGGGGGGGTTAAGGGGGAGTGGGTCCCATTTCCTTCTCACTCCTTCCAGCCCTGCCTGTGAGGTTTGGGCTGAGCTGTGGAGGGAGAGGAATGTTCTGTTAGACTGGGGCCTCTTCCTGTCCCTGAGCTTTAATGCAGCCTCTGCGACTAGGCCCAATTCACGGCCTCTATTCAGGCCCCTCGGGAGGGTCTGTGCATTGGCTGAACTCCCCAATAAAGGCCCGTGTTTCAGGCCATGAATGTGACGGTGAAACAAAATGTGCAGCAGCCTCTTGAATCCATTTGATTGAGGATGTGATTGTGCGTTTTCCTGCTGTCTCTCTCTCTCTCTCTCGATTGTGAGTTATCAGGGAGGGAGGGAGAGAGAAAGGGGAGAGGGAGGGAAACAGGGAGAGAGAGGGACAGGGAGGGGAGAGACGAGGATCTGGGGGTCTCCGGCGTGCAGTCACTGCCCAGCTCCCAGCCTCTGGAGAAAAGACCCTCACTCCCAGCCTCCCAGAAGTTTGGATTAGTGAAAAGAAACTGTGTCACTGAGGGGCCAATCTGTGCCAGTTTGTTTCAAGGTATTTCTCTGCCCTTTCCTTTTCCATCAATTCTCAGTCTAAACCAATCTGATCTGACTGTGAGCGCACTGCAGTGTGTGGGATCTTTCTGTGCGCAAATACCAAACAGGTTTTCCCAAATGACCACCAGGGAGCACACTTTGAAAATGAATTCCCCGACTGGTGAAGCAGGCGGGAGGGCCTGAAGTGAAACTTGTTCAAGTGAGGCTGTTTCCCCGAATAATGCTGCTGTTTTAGACACTGCGATGAATTGAGGCTTGAATGAAATGTGCGGGAACCATTTTGAATTGGAGTTTATTGAGGCCCTGACTGTGGATTTGTCTCTCTCTCTGCCTCTCCATATTCTGGCATGGGAGAAACAGAGAGAGAGAGATAGAGAGAGAGATACAGAGAGAGAGAGAGAGGAGGGAAAGAGGAAAGATTGAGGGAACTATTGAGTGGGGAGGTTAACAGATGGTGGGAGGGGACGGTTATGAGGGAAAGACAGACAGCATCTGGGGTTTGTCCGGTCCATGTCCCTCGGGGGGCTGTTTGTGGGATCCTGCTGTGCGCTGCAATTGTAAACATTGATGTGTTTACTTTCGGAGGTCCTGGAATTGAATTTCTAAATGTGAGGCTGCGTAAAGGCCTGTTATTTTTATGTTGCTTATTTATTGCTCTATTTCCTGTGATGAATTCCCAACACTGATTTCTCTGAAGTTTTCATACATTTTGTGAAGCAATTAGTTCCCAACCCCGGGCCCAGTTTTAAAGAGGAAGATTAGCTTTTTCTAGGAATAGGGGGTGGGGGAAGGATACCTGGCTAACATCACCTTGCTTGTGGGATCTTGCTGTGCATATCCAACCTGCAGCCTGGTTGGACGTGGGGAAGTGTGAGGTCATGTACTTTGGTAGGAAGAATAGAGGCATAGACTATTTTCTAAATGGGGAGAGAATTCAGAAATCTGGAGCGCAAAGGGACTTGGGAGTCCGAGTCCAGGATTCTCTTAAGGTTAACTTGCAGGTTGAGTCGGTAGTTAGGAAGGCAAATGCAATGTTGGCATTTATTTCGAGAGGACTAGAATATAAAAGCAGGGATGTGCTGCAGAGGCTTTATAAGGCTCTGGTTAGACCACATTTAGAATATTGGGAGCAATTTTGGGCCCCGTATCTCAGGAAGGATGTACTGGCCCTGGAGAGGGTCCAGTGGAGGTTCACGAGAACGATACCAGGAATGAAAGGCTTAACATATGAGGAACGTTTGAGGACTCTGGGTCTATACTCGATGGAGTTTAGAAGGATGAGGGGGGATCTGATTGAAACTCACAGAATTCTGAAATGCCTGGATAGAGTTGACGTGGGGAGGATGTTTCCATTAGCAGGAGAGACCAGGACCCGAGGACACAGCCTCAGAGTAAAGGGAAGACCTTTTAGAACAGAGATGAGGAGAAACTTCTTTAGCCAGAGAGTGGTGAATCTATGGAATTCATTGCCACAGAAGGCTCTGGAGGCCAGGTCATTGAATGTATTTAAGACCAAGATAGATAGGTTCTTGATTGATAAGGGGATCAAAGATTATGGGGAGAAGGCGGGAGAATGGGGTTGAGAAACTTATCAGCCATGATTGAATGGCGGAGCAGACTCGATGGGCCAAATGGCCTAATTTCTGCTCCTATGTCTTATGGTTATATCCCTTGTGGGGCTGTTTGTGGGATCCTGCTGTGCACTGCAATTGTAAACATTGATTTTCGAATGTTTGAGCTTCTTGAATGGAATGTCGAAATGTGAGGCTGTGCTTGTTAGTTTGATATTGTTTGTTTATTGTTATAATTCCCTGTGTTGAAGGCCCGATGAGGAATCGGACAGGGGTGGGGAGTCGGGGGTTTAATTCCAGTGATTTCTCTCAAGCCTTCAAAAAGTTGCAATAAAATCAGTTCCACCCAGCCGACCCCAGTTTAAAAGAGGTAGATTAGACTTTTCTGGGGGTGAGGGAAGGAAGGATACCTGGCTAACATCACCTGGCTTTTGGGATCTTGCTGTGCTTGTCTGGCCTGCAGCCTGTCCTGCACTGCAACCATGGTTACCCTCCCCGAGTTCAGTTCACTGACGGGCTGATTGAGGATTGTTCCCATTTCCCACCACCCCCCACCCCCATTTCTCTCCGTAAATCATCGATAAATGTAAAACATGGCCACAGTGCATCATTATTTCAAATGGTCAGACAGAGACTTTTCAGAGTGTTTTTCAATCAAGTTCCATCCTGAGGAAGGGGAAAAGAACAGAGATAGCGACAGATTATCAAGCGGGAGAGAGAGAGAGAGAGGGAAAGATGAGCAGGGATGGGGTGGGCTGGATAGGTACAGAGGGAGGGGGAGAGAGACAGAGGGAGAGGTGACAGTGTTAGAATCGGAAAGTGCAACGTGAATATTTAGTGTGCAAACAGCAGCAGCCCTGGAGTGAGCAGGTAGAGGGGGGTGAGGACAGTGAATGGGAGAGGGACGGTGAGGTGGGGATGATCAGTGTTTGTGTGTTATGTACAATCAGGCAGTAAAACAGCTGGAGCTCGCAGGTTAAAGACAGAGGGAGAGGGCTGGTCACGAGGCATTTACACCGTCATCTCATTTCAAATCTGTTCCATTTGTCTGTGTTTACTAACAGGGGGTGTGTTTACTAAATGATGCCTCTACCCCCACTCCACCGCCCCTCTGAGATTGTGGATGTAAGTGAGTGAGAAGAGCCCTGGGATCTTGCTGTGTCTTTTTTGTTTCAGTAATGTTTGCTTTATTTTAATCATTTTGAATTGAGTTTATTGAGGCCCTGACTGTGGTTTTCTCTCTCTCTGCCTCTATATTCTGGCATGGGAGAAACAGAGAGAGAGAGAGAGGGAGAGAGGGAGGGAGGGAGAGAGAGAGGAGGGAAAGAGGAAAGATTGAGGGAACTATTGAGTGGGGAGGTTAACAGATGGTGGGAGGCGACGGTTATGAGGGAGAGACAGACAGACAGGATCTGGGGTTTGTCCAGTCCATGTCCCTCATGGGGCTGTTTGTGGGATCCTGCTGTGCGCTGCAATTGTAAACATTGATGTGTTGACTTTCGGAGGTCCTGTAATTGAATTTCTAAATGTGAGGCTGCGTAAAGGCCTGTTATTTTTATGTTGTTTATTTATTGTTCTATTTCCTGTGTGGAAGGCCAGATGATGAATTGGACTGGGGGGGAGGGAGGTTGGGGGCTTGAATCCCCGTCACTGATTTCTCTGAAGTTTTCATATAATTTGTAAATCAATTAGTTCCCAACCCTGGGCCCAGTTTTAAAGAGGAAGATTTTCTGGGAATAGGGGGTGGCGGAAGGATAGCTGGCTAATATCACCTTGCTTGTGGGATCTTGCTGTGCGTGTCCAAATTGCAGCCTGTCCTGCACTGCAACCCTGTGGCTGCCCTCCCCCTGAGATCACGGGGATGTTATAGGGACAGAGATTGAGATCGGGGACAGTCAAAAGGACAGAAAGTGAGAACAGGGACTGTTAAAGGGACAGAGATTGCGATCACGGGGAGGTTAAAGGGACAGAGAGTGAGTTAAGGGGAGGTTAAAAGGCCAGAGATTGAGAACATGGGGAGGTTAAAGAGACAGAGAGTGAGATCACTGGGCGGTTAAAGGGCCAGAGTGTTAGATGACGGGGAGGTTAAACGTACACAGAGTGAGATCACGGTGAGGTTAAAGGAACAGAGAGTGAGATCACGGGGATGTTAAATGGACAGAGAGTGAGATCACGGGGATGTTAAATGGACAGAGAGTGAGATCACGGGGAGGTTAGAGGGACAGAGAGTGAGATCACGGGGAGTTTAAAAGGACAGAGACTGAGATCACGGGGAGGTTAAAGGGACAGAGAGAGAGATCACAGGGAGGTTAAAGGGACAGAGAGAGAGATCACGAGGAGTTAAACGTACAGAGAGTGAGATCACTGGGAGGTTAAAGGGACAGTGAGGGAGATCATGGGAAGGTTAAAGGGACAGAGAGTGAGATCACGGCGAGGTTAAAGGGACAGAGAGTGAGATCACGGGGACGTTAAAGGGACAGACAGTGAGATCACGGGGAGGTTAAAGGGACAGACAGTGAGATCACGGGGAGGTAAAAGGGACAGAGAGTTTGATCAAGGCGAGGTTAAAGGGACAGAGAGTTAGATCACGGGGAGGTTAAAGGGGCAGAGAGTGAGATCACGGAGAGGTTAAAGGGAAAGTGAGTGAGATCACGGGGAGGTTAAAGGGACAGAGAGTGAGATCACGGGGAGGTTAACGGGACAGAGAGTGAGATCACGGGGATGAAATAGGGACAGAGGGTGAGATCACGGGGAGGTTAAAGGGACAGAGAGTTTGATCAAAGCGAGGTTAAAGGGACAGAGAGTGAGATCACGGGGAGGTTAAAGGGGCAGAGAGTGAGATCACGGTGAGGTTAAAGGGACAGAGAGTGAGATCACGTGGAGGTTAAAGGGACAGAGAGTGAGATCACGGGGATGAAATAGGGACAGAGGGTGAGATCACGGGGAGGTTAAAGGGACAGGGAACGAGATCACGGGAGGGTTAAAGGGAAAGAGGGTGAGATCATGGGGAGGTTACAATCAGGCAGTAAAACAGCTGGAGCCGGCAGGTTACACACAGAGGGAGAGGGCTGGTCACGAGGCATTTACACCGTCATCTCATTTCAAATCTGTTCCCATTGTCTGTGTTTACTAACAGGGGGTGTGTTTACTAAATGATGCCTCTACCCCCACTCCACCGCCCCTCCGAGATTGTGGATGTAAGTGAGTGAGAAGAGCCCTGGGATCTTGCTGTGTCTTTTTTGTTTCAGTAATGTTTGCTTTATTTTAATCATTTTGAATTGAGTTTATTGAGGCCCTGACTGTGGTTTTCTCTCTCTCTGCCTCTATATTCTGGCATGGGAGAAACAGAGAGAGAGAGAGAGGGAGAGAGGGAGGGAGGGAGAGAGAGAGGTGGGAAAGAGGAAAGATTGAGGGAACTATTGAGTGGGGAGGTTAACAGATGGTGGGAGGGGACGGTTATGAGGGAGAGAGACAGACAGGATCTGGGGTTTGTCCAGTCCATGTCCCTCGTGGGGCTGTTTGTGGGATCCTGCTGTGCGCTGCAATTGTAAACATTGATGTGTTGACTTTCGGAGGTCCTGGAATTGAATTTCTAAATGTGAGGCTGCGTAAAGGCCTGTTATTTTTATGTTGCTTATTTATTGTTCTATTTCCTGTGTGGAAGGCCAGATGATGAATTGGACTGGGGGAGGGAGGGTGGGGGCTTGAATCCCCATCACTGATTTCTCTGAAGTTTTCATATATTTTGTAAATCAATTAGTTCCCAACCCCGGGCCCAGTTTTAAAGAGGAAGATTTTCTGGGAATAGGGGGTGGCGGAAGGATACCTGGCTAATATCACCTTGCTTGTGGGATCTTGCTGTGCGTGTCCAACCCGCAGCCTGTCCTGCACTGCAACCCTGTGGCTGCCCTCCCCCTGAATTCAGTTCAGTGACGGGCTGATTGAGGATTGCTCCCATTTCCCGCCACCCCCCCTGTCATTTCTCTCAGTAAACCCTGGATAAATATAAAACATGGCCACAGTGCATCATTATTTCAAATGGTCAGAAAGAAGCTTTTCTGAGCGCATTTCAGTCAAGATTGATCCTGAGGTAAAGAAAAGGAACAGCGATAGCGACAGATTAGAGAGGTAAAGATGAGCAGAGATAGAGAGGAGGCTAGATAGGTACAGAGGGAGGGGGAGAGAGACAGAGGGAGAGAGGTGACAGTGTTAGAATCGGAAAGTGCAATGTGAATATTTAGTGTGCAAACAGCAGCAGCCCTGGAGTGAGCAGGTAGAGGGGGTGAGGACAGTGAATGGGAGAGGGACGGCGAGAGGGGAATGATCAGTGTTTGTGTGGTTTTTACAATGAGGCAGTAAAACAGCTGGAGCTGGCAGGTTACACACAGAGGGAGAGACGCAGCCTCTGGGAGTTGGGGGGACAGGGGAGGCACTGGGGTGGTCTCCAGTGTTTAGTCACAGCCCCAGCCTCAGAGTAAAGGCCCCACACGCCCACCTCCCTCTTTTGATTGAGATTGTGGTTGTGAGCGAGTGAGAAGAGCCCTGGGATCTTGCTGTGTCTTGTGTTTTAAAATTCTGTGCTTTATTTTAATCAATTTCCATTTCTCTCTCTCTCTTTCCCTCTCCCCCCCAAGGAGAATGGATTTGGCAGCTGCAGCTCGGACGATGCAGAGAGAGAATCGATTTGCCGCGAGGAATCCTCGGACAAGAGCTGTAACCGGAGAGAAAAATAATAAAAATGTGTCCGTGCCTTTGTCGCTCATTCTTATACCCGGAGAAAGGACGTGTGGAATTTTCACACCGACGATTGGGTTCAGTGTCGGTTGGGGTGGGGGGGTTTGGGGAATGGGGGTTTTACTCAGGGGGATCCAGGTTGAGACACGGTGCTGCAGAGAGCCCAATCTAATCCCATCGAGTTCAATCCCTCCACCTCTTCCTGCCTCTCTTATCTCTGCTCACTCTTACTCAGTGATAGTTTCAGGGCCTGTAACACTCACAGGGTCTGCATTCGATTCACGGCCTGGATCATTATCCTTTAACGGTATCAATTCTGCATTATTTTCAGGGTCTCTATTAGATTGGGGGCCTGTCTTTGTTTGATGGTTTTGATCAGTTTGGGGGGGATTCAGTTGTCGCTGGGTGGATTTGTTTCTGCTTTTGGTTTATTACCGCCCAAGGATGATCAGCCTCTGGCACAAAGAAACTGTTCAGCACAACCTTAACCAAGACATAAGGGCCCCCGGCTTCTGTTAGGCCTCAGGCCTCCGCTGGCCTCTGTTAGCTCACACCCAACAAATCATACATCGGCGGGAGAGGCATCATGCCCATTTTGTCTGTATTACTTTAATCGCCTCTATGAATATTTATTTCACGGCCCGTGTGGGTTTCAGTGTTTAATATTGGATTTGAGGGATTCTGTTAGTTTCAGTGATTGAATAAATTTCAAGGTCTGTATTTGCCCTTGTGTCATTGTAATTTCAGGGAGCAGATTCATTTTTTGGCTCAGTAATAGTTTCAGGCACCGTCTAATGATCAGGGCCAAAATGAGTTTCATGGTGAATCCTAGTCTCAGGGGCTCCATTAGTTTCAATGCCCGATTTCGATTCTGGAACTAGATTATTTAATCCAGGTCTGCATTTTTTTCATAGTCTCTATTAATTCCGGGTCCAGTATTAGTGCTGGGTCTGCATTGGTTTCTGGGCCTGGATTAGATTCAGGGTCAGTATTAATTCCAGACCATGTATTAGTTTCAGGGTCTGTATTAATCCCAGACCATGTATTAGTTTCAGGGTCAGTATTAATTCCAGACCGTGTATTAGTTTCAGGGTCTGTATTAATCCCAGACCATGTATTAGTTTCAGGGTCAGTATTAATTCCAGACCATGTATTAGTTTCAGGGTCAGTATTAATTCCAGACCGTGTATTAGTTTCAGGGTCTGTATTAATTCCAGACCGTGTATTAGTTTCAGGGTCTGTATTAATTCCAGACCGTGTATTAGTTTCAGGGTCAGTATTAATTCCAGACCGTGTATTAGTTTCAGGGTCTGTATTAATTCCAGACCGTGTATTAGTTTCAGGGTCAGTATTAATTCCAGACCGTGTATTAGTTTCAGGGTCTGTATTAATTCCAGACCGTGTATTAGTTTCAGGGTCAGTATTAATTCCAGACCGTGTATTAGTTTCAGGGTCAGTATTAATTCCAGACCGTGTATTAGTTTCAGGGTCAGTATTAATTCCAGACCGTGTATTAGTTTCAGGGTCAGTATGGGTTTGAGGATCTTTAGTGTCAGGACAATGATTAGAGCCGGGGGGTGGAAAATTACAGGGGGGGAAAGAAAGAGCGTTTGGGGGGGGGAAAGAGCGTGGGGGGGGGGAAAATGAGCGTGGGGGGTTGGATAAAAAAAAAAGCGTGGTGGGGGGGGTATAAAAAAAAAAGAGCGTGGGGGGGAAAGAAAAAAGAGTGTGGGGGGAAAGAAAAAAGAGCGTGGGGGGAAAGAAAAAAGAGCGTGGGGGGAGTTTTTAAAAAAAGAGCATGGGGGGGGAATAAAAAAAAGAGTGTGGGGGGGGAATAAAAAAAAGAGTGTGGGGGGGGAATAAAAAAAAGAGTGTGGGGGGGAATAAAAAAAAGTGTGGGGGGTGGCAAAGAAAAAAGCGTGCGGGGAGTTTTTAAAAAAAGTGTGGGGGGGGGAATAAAAAAAAGAGTGTGGGGGGGGAATAAAAAAAAGATTGTGGGGGGGAATAAAAAAAAGAGTGTGGGGGGGGAATAAAAAAAAGAGTGTGGGGGGGGAATAAAAAAAAGAGTGTGGGGGGGATAAAAAAAAGAGTGTGTGGGGGGGGAATAAAAAAAAGAGTGTGGGGGGGGATTAAAAAAAAGAGTGGGGGGGGGAAATAAAAAAAAGAGTGTGGGGGGGGATTAAAAAAAAGAGTGTGGGGGGGGGAAATAAAAAAAAAGAGTGTGGGGGGGGGAAATAAAAAAAAAGAGTGTGGGGGGGGAATAAAAAAAAAGAGTGTGGGGGGGGGAATAAAAAAAAGAGTGTAGGGGGGGAATAAAAAAAAGAGTGTGGGGGGGGATAAAAAAAAGAGTGTAGGGGGGGAATAAAAAAAAGAGTGTGGGGGGGGAATAAAAAAAGAGAGTGTGGGGGGGAATAAAAAAAGAGTGTGGGGGGAATAAAAAAAGAGTGTGGGGGGGGGAATAAAAAAAAAGAGTGTGGGGGGGGGAATAAAAAAAAAAGAGTATGGGGGGGGATAAAAAAAAGTGTGGGGGGGGGAATAAAAAAAAAAGAGTGTGGGGGGGTGGAAATAAAAAAAAAAGTGTGTGGGGGGGGGAATAAAAAAAAGTGTGGGCGGGGGGGAATAAAAAAAAAGTGTGGGGGGGGGGAATAAAAAAAGAGTGTGGGCGGGGGGGAATAAAAAAAGAGTGTGGGGGGAGGGAAATAAAAAAAAGTGTGGGGGGGGAATAAAAAAAGAGTGTGGGGGGGATTAGAAAAAAGAGCGTGGGGGGAAAAAGAAAGAGAGAGAGGGAGAAAGGGGCAGAGAGAGAGAGAGAGAGAAAGAAGAGAGAGAGACAGAGACAGAGAGAGAGAAAGAAAGGGGTAGAGAGAGAGAAAGAAAGGGCAGAGAGAGAGAGAGAGAGACAGAGAGAGAGAAAGAAAGGGGCAGAGAGAGAGAAAGAAAGAGACAGAGAGAGAGAGAGAAAGGGGTAGAGAGAGAGAGAGAGAGAGAGAAGAAAGGGACAGAGAGAGAGAAAGAAAGGGGCAGAGAGAGAGAGAGAGACAGAGAATGAGAGAAAGAAAGAGACAGAGAGAGAAAGGGGTAGAGAGAGAGAAAGAAACAGACATAGAGAGAGAAAGAAAGGGGCAAAGAGAGAAAGAAAGAGACAGAGAGAGAGAGAGAAAGGGGTAGAGAGAGAGAGAGAGAGAGAGAAAAGAAAGGGACAGAGAGAGAGAAAGAAAGGGGCAGAAGAGAGAGAGAGAGACAGAGAATGAGAGAAAGAAAGAGACAGAGAGAGAAAGGGGTAGAGAGAGAGAAAGAAACAGACATAGAGAGAGAAAGAAAGGGGCAAAGAGAGAAAGAAAGAGACAGAGAGAGAGAAAGAAAGAGGCAGAGAGAGAGAAAGAGACTGAGAGCGAATAAGAAAGAGGCAGAGAGAGAAAGAGGCAGAGAGAGAGAGAGGGAGAAAGAGGCAGAGAGAGAGAGAGAGAGAGAGAGAGAGAGAGAAAGAGGCAGAGAGGGATAGAGAGAAAGATGCAGAGAGAGAGCAGAGAGGTATAGAGAGAAAGAGGCAGAGAGAGAACGAGGCAGAGGAGAGAGAGAGAGGTAGAGAGAGACCTATGGAGACAGAGAGAGAGAGGGATAGAGAGACACAGAGAGAGGGATAGAGAGACACAGAGAGAGGGATAGAGGGACACAGAGATAGGGATAGAGAGACACAGAGAGAGGGATGGAGAGACACAGAGAGAGGGATAGAGAGACACAGAGAGAGGGATAGAGGGACACAGAGAGAGGGATGGAGAGACACAGAGAGAGGGATGGAGAGACACAGAGAGAGGGATAGAGAGACACAGAGAGAGGGATAGAGAGACACAGAGAGAGGGATAGAGAGACACAGAGAGAGAGGAAGAGAAGGAGACAGAGGCAAAGGGTGGAGAGAGAGTAAGGCGAGAAATTGAAGAGTTTCATACTCACCAATCCATAGGTTCCGACTTCCCTTGGTGGATTCTCACTCCTCCTTCCATCTCCTCTCCCATGGCGGGGAGAGAGACCCTGGGCCTGGGTTTGTGTGCTGGGTGGGGAGATTCAAAGGCCAGATCTGGGACTTGGTTCAGATACACACTCACCCACACAGGCAGACACACACCTACCCACCCACCCACACAGACACACACTGACCCACCCACCCACCAACCCAGACAGACACAAAGACAGAGAGAGAAAGAGAAAGATATATACTCACCTCACACAGGCAATGTTACTCATCCCAAAGCCGCATGGCCCAGAGACCTGAACAATGGGTGATCCAGACCTTTTATACTCCCATGTCTGTCACTCAAACACTCCACACCTCACCAATCTGCCCTATCCAACCAGCATTCAGCACTGCACACCTGAGACACACCTACCCAGGGGTGGCACAGACCAACAGGAAACTTTCTCTGTGACTGGGGGGGTGGTGGGTGTGCTGTAATCCACCAGGCAAATGGTTTAACCCAGGGCAATCTCCCTGTCCATCTCTCTCATCCCCCTAGGCCAGAATCCACACAGCTCAGGAACAATGGAGCTGGCAGAGAGAAAGAATTAAAGAATTAGGGGGAAAGAATTAAAGTGGAGCAGCTCTGTGGAGAAACAGGACAGGGAAAATGCTGCCATGTGTCTTCACCAAGCTGCTCTGGATCCAGCTGCACTGGTTTCTGCCCAGGCTCATCCCCGAGGGCTCTGTTCACACTGGGATGTACACAGGCTCCCACACACAGAGACACACTGAGAGAGACATCCACTCCTGTACACACACACTGAGAGAGACATCCACTCCTGTACACACACACACACTGAGAGAGACATCCACTCCTGTACACACACACACACTGAGAGAGACATCCACTCCTGTACACACACACACACTGAGAGAGACATCCATTCTTGTACACACACACTGAGAGAGACATTCAATCCTGTACACACACACTGAGAGAGACATTCACTCCTGTACACACACACACTGAGAGAGACATCCATTCTTGTACACACACACTGAGAGAGACATTCAATCCTGTACACACACACACTGAGAGAGACATTCACTCCTGTACACACACACACTGAGAGAGACATCCACTCCTGTACACACACACACTGAGAGAGACATCCACTCCTGTACACACACACACTGAGAGAGACATTCAATCCTGTACACACACACACTGAGAGAGACATTCACTCTGTACACACACACACTGAGAGAGACATCCACTCCTGTACACACACACACACTGAGAGAGACATCCACTCCTGTACACACACACACACTGAGAGAGACATTCAATACTGTACACACACACACTGAGAGAGACATCCAATCCTGTACACACACACACTGAGAGAGACATCCACTCCTGTACACACACACACTGAGAGAGACATCCACTACTGTACACACACACTGAGAGAGACATTCAATCCTGTACACACACACACTGAGAGAGACATTTAATCCTGTACACACACACACACTGAGAGAGACATCGACTACTGTACACACACACTGAGAGAGACATTCAATCCTGTACACACACACACTGAGAGAGACATTTAATCTGTACACACACACACACTGAGAGAGACATCGACTACTTGTACACACACACTGAGAGAGACATTCAATCCTGTACACACACACACTGAGAGAGACATTTAATCCTGTACACACACACACTGAGAGAGACATCGACTACTGTACACACACACTGAGAGAGACATTCAATCCTGTACACACACACACACTGAGAGAGACATTCACTCCTGTACACACACTGAGAGAGACTTCCAATCCTGACTCCTGTACACACACACTGAGAGAGACATTCAATCCTGTACACACACACACTGAGAGAGACATTCACTCCTGTACACACACACACACTGAGAGAGACATTCAATCCTGTACACACACACACTGAGAGAGACATTCAATCCTGTACACACACACACTGAGAGAGACATCCACTCCTGTACACACACACACACTGAGAGAGACATCCACTCCTGTACACACACACACTGAGAGAGACATCCACTCCTGTACACACACACACTGAGAGAGACATTCACTCCTGTACACACACACACACTGAGAGAGACATTCAATCCTGTACACACACACACTGAGAGAGACATTCACTCCTGTACACACACACACACTGAGAGAGACATTCACTCCTGTACACACACACACTGAGAGAGACATTCACTCCTGTACACACACACACACTGAGAGAGACATTCACTCCTGTACACACACACACACTGCTGTATCTAGAGAGACATTCACTCCTGTACACACACA